>NW_027186296.1:81790778-81805498 GCF_028583685.1 Petaurus breviceps papuanus
AGTATGCATAAAAATTTATTAAGTGTGTATTATTTTCCATGCAGTATTCTAATTCCTAGGATAGAAACACAAACAAGTCAGTTCTTATTTTCAAAGACCTTGCATTCTAATAGGAGAAGACAACATATAAAAAGGAGCTTGATGGGGCAATGGAGGAAAATTGCAAAATGATATACTGTGATAATGATTAGGAAGTCTTAGGGAGGCCTGGTTCTGGTCAAGGTAAAGTGAAAACCATAAGAATTTGTCTCTTATGATTTAGTCAAATTGATTTTTATGTTGTTAATTCAGTACTCACTATATCCTCTAGTTTCCAGATATCTTCCTGAATACAATATTAGGAAAAGATGGTTGAAAGACTTACACTTGTCTACAAATATTTAGCCTCTTCCCCTGTTTTAATCCTGTATGTATCTACAAATACATTTTTTACCTTCCTATCCTGTACTCACCTTTGAATTAAAATCTCCAAGTTTCAAAGCATAGTAACTTGGCTTGGAGGAACCAGTAACTTTTTTTCAAAGAATTAAGTTACTTCATCCTTCTACTAATGATGTTGACACAGAAGCAATAATTATCTTCTTAGTGGTCTTTTTGATAATGCTCACCTTCCTTACTGTGAACATAAATGATCTCAATCTGTGAATTTATAAAAAAATTAGATTTCTGAATTTTAATATATTTTATTGCTATTTTAATCTAACATATGTATATATCTATGTATATATGCATATATATGCATGTATACATAGATATATACATATCTATTTATCTCTATCTATATATTTATTTATATATCCATCTAAACATATTCTGAAAAGGGTTCCATAAATTTCACCAGACTGTTAAGTGTGATTGCTGTGACATGAGATGAACAACTGCTCAATAAATTTTTTTTTGTGGTTTTGGGTTTATGATAAAAGCAACTTAGCTGTCACGTGTATCTGCCTTTCCAAGGAGAACTTGTGAAGTGCCCTTCCATTTAGCTATGCATCTTTATTTCTATTGGATTCATTGGTAGTGGGAACATCAGTGTTACTGTGATTTAAAATGTACTGGCAAGATGTCTGACTTATTGGTAATGTATTAGCCCAGTTCCCCCTTATCACCTTTAAATAGGAATAAAAATGCCAATGAAGAAAACAGAATAACAACAGAAAGTGGGGAATGAAAGGTAATCTTCATAAAGAAACCTCACAGACAAACTAGTAAAGGGACAAATAAAGAGTAAACATAAAAGAGCTCTTGAAAAAATAAAGGAATACTATGGGAATAATGGGGAATGTGTAAAAACTCCAGAACAATGGAACAACACTGTAATAAACAACCCTCTCCCACCTAATACATACACTTACACTGGAAATAAGAGAAGAGCTACTGTAAGAACATCCAGAATGATTGAAAAATGATACAAGAATTAAATGCAGATATAAGGAGAACATTTATTACTTTAAGGAAATTTAAAAAAAGATAAATAAAAGCATTGATGGTTTAGAACAGAATGTGGAATATCTTTAATAAGTAAATATTCTAAAAGGGGGCAGAGGATATCTCACATAAAATGTAAAGTTGTGCTGAAAATATTAAAACAAAATCAGAATAAAAGAAGTTTAAGAGAACACTTCAAGTTTCTACACATCAAGGCAATTGACTCTGAAGATTGGGATTAGTGAGATAATATAAGGGTCATCGAACTTTCAGAGAGAAAAATCAGCACAATAAAACAAAACAATATTAATATCATATTTTAGACAATAATAAGCTGCCTGGATATAAAAGAACTAGAGGTAAAAGTAATAGAGTTGTTAAACCACTCAAGGAGCCAGCAGATAAGAACCAAGTTTAACTTGCAAAGATACTGACTACCTAAACACCAATACTTAAATGTCAAAGTGAGAGTTTAAAAAACTGGAGAAAGGTCCTTATCACTCATCAACATATGTCAGTGAAATTATTCAGAAGGGCTAAGCAGTGATGATAAAGGAAAGAAAAGCTAACATATGATATGGTGAAAAGTAAAGGTAACTTATCTGTACACAAGAACATATCCTATAGAAGTGAACATATTCTTATATTTAAAAGTTAATTAAACTAATTAATTTTGAATCCTTCCTCTGGAAAAATCTAGAGAATAATAAGGTTTTTTGAATTTTAAATTTAGAAAATGGGAGAGCCATCACAATGACTTAGTATCCTAGAGAAGGGGACTGGAAGATTTAAAAGGTACTTATTTCATGTTTTGAAATATGAGTATGACAGATGAAGATCATTAGAACAAAGAGTTGAGGGGTAGATGGAAGAGAGGGTGCTCTTATCTAATCTTGGCAGGGAAAATTGAAAAAAATAAAACAAAAATTAAATAAAGTGAGAAAGACATTAGGTTAGTCAAGATCAGTGAAGAAGTATTTCTGTGATGCAGGGCAAAATTGGGGAATAGATTGCTTCAAGTCAAATAGTTCAAGGGTTAATTACAAAACAAAGTCAAATGTTAAGAACCTGTGTTATTGGGTAGGGTTAAGAGGAGACAAAGAAATGTGTCATGGTGGGTTGGGGGTCAGGGGAGGAGTACAGAGAACAGTGGGAACAGATTCTCTCAAGGAAACTGATTTATATGGGGAAACTAACTTGACAAATTAACCTTCCATATTAATAGATTGAACTATCATATTAAACAAAAGAAGTTTGCAAAATTGATTATAAATTAAACTCAATAGTTTGCTGCATATCTGAAATATATTTTGAAAACCAAAATTCAAGTTGAAAAGTGAGATTAGAATATAATTTATTTATCTCATTTCCTCTAACCCTCCCACCCCTAAAGCAAGATTGTACAATTCTAGCAAATATAAATACTGCCTAGAAATGTAAATAAGGAAACCACCCTATGAAAAGTATAATGTATAATGAAATATTAATAGTATTTGATAGAATATCAATATCAAATGCATATGGGTTAAATGATATAGCACCTAAATATGTTGAGAAAAAGCTAAATGAATTACTAAATAGAGATAGATAGACATATGGAGTAGTATAGACAAAATTTAAGTGATTCCAGACATTAATCTAACAAATAAAAAAAGGAAATAATAATGGATAAAACAAATTGTTGGAAAAATAGATAAAGCCTTTTCATTCTTATTGGGGAGAAATCTTTAGTAATACATTTCTCAGAATTTTAGAAGAGATTTATAAAATTGGCTATTTGCTCAGGTTGAAAAAATACCATATAAACAAATGCAGAAAGGTGAAAATTAAACATATTCTTTATAAACCATAATAATAAAATTTCAATCACTAATGGAATGTAAAGAAAATATACATATTTGAATGGAAACTAAAAAATGTAATGATAAGTAATGGGTGGCTGAAAGATAAATAATAGAAACAAAAATAATTGTGATAGCAAAAGTGTTTTAAAAATAAGATAGTATACCAATATTAATAGATTAGAACTAAAAGACTCTATAGAGGAACATATATAACTATGAATATATATATTTTATATGAGAGAAAAGGGAACTGCCTATAGTTTTCAATAAAAAACCTAGAATATCTCTGAAAAGTAATAATCTCCAAATAATGAAAAATGTATTTCGTAAAGAAGACACTAAGAAATGAAATTAGAAGCAAAAGTCTTTAAACTCATTAAATCAAAGCTTATTCTGAAAAGGTAAATAAAATGAACAAATCTTTCCTAAATTTGACAAAATTAAAAGGATAGTTAAACTAAATTATCTAGATTAAAAATGAGAATGAGAAATTCACAACAAACATAAAAGAAACAATTACCAAACACTATTAGAACCAATCATGCTGAATATTTAAATAAAATGAATCAAGATATGTAAAATTATAAACTATTCAAATGAACAGAATAGGAAATAGAAAATATAAACTTATCTATTTCAGGAAATAATTGAGTAAATTTTAAATGAATATGGCAAAGGAAAAAAAAATCTGGTCCATATGGTTTTATAAGTGAATTCAAACAAAACTTAAAGATTAAATGAACTCCATTCTGTAATAACTATTACAAAAGTATAAAAAGATGTATCTTTATGAAATTTGTTTTATTAGATATATATATCCCTGATACCATACTAGGGAAAGAGAAAACTGAGGAAGAAAATCAGCAATCAAATTTCACCAATCAACTTTGTAGCTTTTCTTATAATGGTAGATTTTTTTTTTCATTTTAATCACTTTGGGAAATATTTTTCTTGATTTTTTTTTGAGAGGGGAAGGTAGGGCAATTGGGGTAAAGTGACTTGCCCAAGGTCACATGTCTTGTGTTAAGTGTCTGAGGCCAGATTTGAACTCAGGTTCTCCTGACTCCTTGGCCAGTGCTGTATTCATGGCACTACCTAGCCTCCCCATTTTGGGGAATTTTTACTGACATTCTCTATGAATGCAAATTGGCTCCTTCTTTGAAATGTATAGACTTGCCTAAAGCTTTGATCAGTTAAATTGTTTGTTCAACCTCACATAGAATATGTCAAAGGAAGTAGTTGGACCCTCTCAATGTAAATTTGATAAACAAAATATCAAAGTAAATATGTGGTTTTCTTCAGCTGTTTTCAGTCATATTTGCCGTTTCATTACCCCACCTGGAATTTTCTTGGCAAATATATTACAGTAGTTTGTCATTTCCTTCTCTAGTTCATTTTTTCAAATAATAAATTTGAAGCAAACATGGTAAAATTATTTTTCCAGGGTCAAACAGCTTTTAAGTGTCTGAGCTCAGAGTTGAACTCAGGAAGATGAGTCTTCCAGACTCCACACCCAACACTCTATCCAAGGTGTCACCAACAACAGCAATATTTAGGAACAAACAAATGAAATAATACACTATGACCATGATGGACTTAGACTAGAATGCAATATGTCTTACAATTAGTAAAATAATTGCCATTATCTTAATTAAAATAATTACATGATCATATCAAGATAGAAAAATGTAGCATGCAAATTTATCTAAAAATGATAAAACCCCAAAGAATTAAACAACTTTTCCTATGTGTAAGGATATGGTCTACGTCCAGATCCTGACTTTTACACTAACCACAACTGTAATCCCTCTTTGAGCCTCACTTTTCTCATATTATAATGAATGCTGTAACAGACAATGTTTAGCTTTTATATAGTTCTCAATCTGTGATTCTAATTGGAAATATATCTCACTTCCTTTTGGGAAAACTTGTGCAACTTAATACTAATTGACTCATAATAAAATTCATTTTTCTAAAACCAGTCATTAGTATTATATATCATGGCACTATATTGCTTTACCAATAAGATTAGGTATGAAGAAAGAAGGCCTTCATTCTAAACTTTCATTTGGTAAAGTTCTAGACATCCCAAATATGATGAGAAGCCAAAAATAAATCTAGAAAATAAGCAGAAAAGAAAAGCAACATTACTTACGTATGATGATTAGAACTTGCCGTATCAATCAAGAAAAATTTATTAAGTACATATTATATACTGGATACTCTTCTAAGAGCATGTTCATTTATCAGCTTCAGTAGAATAACAGGATGCAAAATGAATCAAAATATTTGTATAATACTTTCAAATTTTGGAAAGAAAATATGGCAAAATAAATTTCATTTAAAAATTTAAAAATAGAACTTCAAAGAGTCAAGATGGTAGAGTAAACAATAAATCACTGTAACTCTCACATGTTCACCTCCAAATAATCATAAAATAGCACCCCAGAAAAAATCCTGGAACCATGAAGCAAGCAGAAAAATGAGATGGAACAATCTTTTAGCTTGGGAGAGTTGGAGAATCGGCAAGAAAAGTCTGTATCACTCTGATAAAAGGGTAGCATAGTCCAGGAGAGGAAGTGTCCCACAAAGCCAGAAGCAAGTACAACCTCAACAAACCAGCAGGAGATCCTGAGCTCTTGTGTGATGGAGCAGGCAAATGCCAACAACAGGACCCACAATATGCCTTAGCATATCCAAGGAAACTGGTAGACTCAAGCTCCAAGAACCAAAATATGCTTCAGTATAGCCCTGGGGAAATTCAGCAAAAACCCACCTGGCCTCAGAACACTCCAGACACCAACACTCGGAGCCAATTCAGCCATCATGTAATCTGCCAGACCCCTCCAGTTTCTAGTCACCAAACCTGAAGCCCCAGTGCACAATGAAGGTACCAGGCCACTGATCCCCAGCACAAGAAGCTAGGGACAGTGCCCTCTGAGTTCCAAAAGGAGAGCTCAACTATAAAAGACACTAAATAGGCCAAAAAATGAACAAGAAGAAAAACCAAACATTGACCAGAGAAAGCTACTATGGTGACAGGGAAGACTAAAACACAAACTCAGAAGAGGACAATATTGTCAATATACCAATATCCAAAACCTCAAAGGATATTATGAATTGGTCTCAAGTCAAAAAGCCTTCTTTGAAGAGCTCTGGAAGGATTTTAAAAGTTGAATAAGAGGAAAAAGAAAACTTGGGAAAAGAAATGAGAGCTATGCCAAAGAGAGTGAACAGCTTGGAAAAGACAGGACAAACTGACTGAAGAAAACAATTCCTTAAAAAATACAATTGACCAAATGGGGAAAAAATGCACTGAAGAAAACAGCTACTTAAAAATCCGAATTGGCCAAAATGAAAAGGAGGTACAAAAACTAGCTGAAGTAAATAATTCCTTTAAAAATTAACATTGGACAAGTGGAATCTAATGACTCAATGTAACATCAAGAATCAGTTAAACAGAAACAAAAGAATGAAAACAATTCAAGAAAATATAAAATATCTCATTGGAAAAACCATTGACCTGGAAAATAGATCCAGGAGAGATAACTTAAGAATTATTAGACTCCTTGAAAGTCATGATCCAAAAAAGATCCTGGACAGCATCTTCCAAGAAATCATCAAGCAAAACTGCGCTGATGTCCTAGAACTAGAGGATAAAATAATCATTGAAAGAATCCCCTGTTTACCTGAAAGAGATCCCAAAATGAAAACTCCCAAGAAAAATTGTAGCCAAATTCCAGAATTATCAGGTCAAAGACAAGATTCTGCTAGCAGGCAGAAAGAAACAATTTAAATATTGTGCAACCACAGTCAGGATTAATCAGCACTTAGCAGCTTCTACATTAAAGGATCAGAAGGCTTGGAGTATGATATTCTGGAAGGCAAAAGAGCTTGGATTACAACTAAAAATCAAGCACCCAGCAAAACTAAAGATATTGTTTCATGGGAAATATGGATATTCAATGAAATGGTTGACTTCCACACTTCCCTGATTAAAGAAAAAACAGAACTGAAAAGAACATTTGATTTTCAAATACAAGACTCAGGAGAAGAATAAGAATTTGAGGAAAGTAAAGAAAATATGTTATTCAATAAGGTTAAACTGTTTATATCACTACACAGGAAGATGATACTTATAACTCTTGGGAACTATATCTTTATTAGGACAGTTAGAAGGGGTACACATAGACAGAGGGTATGATTATAAGGTGACTATGATGTGATAATAAAAATAATTAAGGTGTGAAAAAGATTGGACTAGGCAGGATAGGGTAAATTACATCACATGAAGAGGAGAAAAATTCTCTTCTGCTATCCTCATACTGAGAAAAGTCTTATGAGTTAAATTTATTGTTTTTCTACGTAGGAATATAAATAGTTCAACTATAATAAATTCCTTATGATTTCTTTTTCCTGTTTACCATCTCATGCTTCCCTTGCTTCTTATATTTGAAAGTCAAATTTTCTTTTCAGTTCATGTATTTTCATCAAGAATGCTTGAAAGTTCTCTATTTAATTGAATGACCATATGTTTCCCTGAACATTATACTCAGTTTTTCTGGGTAGGTGATTTTTGGTTTTAGTCCTAGCTCAATTGACCTCAGGAATATCACATTCCAAGCCCATTGATCCCTTAATGTAGAAGCTGCTAGGTCTTGTGTTATCCTGATTGTGTTTCCACAATACTCAAATTGTTTCTTCCTGACTGCTTACAATATTTTCTCCTTGACCTGGGAACTCTGGAATTTGGCTATAATAGTCCTAGGAGTTTTCTTTTTGGGATCTTTTTCAAGAGATGATAAGTGAATTCTTTCCATTTGTATTTTGCCCTCTTATTCTAGAATATCAGGGCAATTTTGCTTGATAATTTCTTGAAATATTGTGTCTAGTTTTTTTTTTTTTATATCATGGCTTTCAGGTAGTCCAAAAACTTTTAAATGATCTCTCCTGGGTCTATTTTCCAGGTCAGTGGTTTTACCAATGAGATATTTCACATTGTCGTCTATTTTTTCATTTGTTTTGATCTGTTTTATAGTATCTTGATTACCTATCAAGTCATTAGCTTCCATTTGCCCTAATCTAATTTTGAAGGAATTATTCTCTTCAATGAGTTTTTGAAATTCCTTTTCCATCTGGGCAATCATATTTTTAAGGCTTTTTTCTCCTCATTGGCTTTTTGGGCCTCTCTTGCCATTTAAGTTAGTGTATTTTTAAGTTGTTATGTTCTTCAGTGTATTTTTTGTTCTCCTTTAGCAGGTTGTTTACTCACTTTTCATGATTTTCTTGCATTATACTCATTTTTCTTCCCAACTTCTCCTCCATTTCTCTTACTTTATTTTCAAAATCCTTCTTGTTCTCCTCCATGGCCTGTAACCAGTTTATGTTTTGCTTGGAGGCTTTTGATAAAATAGTTCTGACTTCTCTGTCTTCCCCCTGCTTCATGACTTGATCCTTTTTGTACCTCAAAAAGGACTCTATCATGCTTCTGTTGCTTGTTCATATTGGCAGCCAATTACTAGACTTTTGACCTCTTTGGTATGGTAGAATTCTGCTTTCAGAATGGAAAGAGCTATTTCCCAAATCTCTGGGGTTTTTGCAGCTATCAGAGCTATTAGATGGGCAGCCTCTCTACAGCCCCCACATGCTCTGGCTCACTGGTCACACACCCAAGGACCACCACCCAAGACCATGATCCAGATCCAAGAAGGTCAAAGCAAGAGCAATTACCCTCTGAATGGTCACTTGCTCCCCCTATGATCTGCAGGCCAGGAGCTTCAGAAGCAGCCAAACAGAATCATCTGCAGCCACCATGGCTCCTCTGCTTCTTGCCCCAGGAGTAGCATCCAGACAGAGCTCCCCCTGTTCCAACAAAGTTCCACAGTGACCTTTTACTTCATCTTTGGCATTTGTGTATTGAGAAGTCTTGAAACCACTACACCTACTGGTGATTTACTCTTGTGAAATCTTCTCCAGCTGTGTGTGGTATGGACTGCCCTGGGGCTAAAACCTCAACTCAATTGGGACTGTGCTTAGATGTCAGGTTGCTATGATGGACCCTTCCTGCCAGCCTGCTGGGCTTCCTTCAGTGGGAGATTTTTTTCTCTCTCTCACTTTGTAGGTTCTGTAGCTCTAATGTTTGTCTAGAGTCATTCTTTACATGTAAAGGAGGAGGTGGAAGCTCGAGACATGAAGAAGTCCTATTTCTACTCCACCTTCTTGGCTCCACCCCTAAAATGGATGAATATTTTTAAAAATAATTGCTCAGATTAACAAAAGAGGAAATAAAATACTTAACCCCATTTCAGAAAAAAAGAAGTAATTGAATAAGCCATCAATGAACTCCCTAGGAAAAAATCTCAAGGGCCACATGGATTTACAAGTGAATTCTACAATGCTTTAAAGGAACAATTAATTCCAATACTATATAACTATTTGAAATAAAAGTGGAGTCCTGTGATATGATTTTTATGATACAAGTAGGGTAAGGATCCCTAAACCAGAATATCCCTAATGAATATTGATGCAAACATTCTAAATAAAATATTAGCAAAGAAATTATAGCAACTTCTCACAAAGGTAATACTCTATGATCAGATGGGATTTATACCAGGAATGCAAGGTTGGTTCAATATTAGGAAAAGTATCAGCATAATTGACCATATCAATAACAAAATTGAGAGAAATCATATGATTATCTCAATAGATGCAGAAAGGGGTGGCCAGGTAGCACAGTGAGTAA
The DNA here is from genome assembly GCF_028583685.1 of Petaurus breviceps papuanus. Lineage (NCBI taxonomy): Eukaryota > Metazoa > Chordata > Mammalia > Diprotodontia > Petauridae > Petaurus > Petaurus breviceps. The sequence goes on from NW_027186296.1 coordinate 81,800,793, forward strand.
GAGCACCAGCCCCAGTGTTGGGATGACCTGGGGATTGAATCCGGGCTCAGACACTTAGCACCCACCCAGAAACACCTGGCCGTGTAACCTCGAGCAAGTTACTTAACCCCAATTGCTTTAAAAAAAAATAGATGCAGAAAAAAGCTTTTGACAAAGTATAGCTCCCATCTCTATTAAAAATAACAGAGCACAGGAATAAGTGGAATTTTCTTTAAAACGATTAGTAGCATGTATCTTAAATGATTAGCAAGCATTATGTGAAATGGGGATAAGATAGAAACTTTCTCAATAAGATCAGGGTCAAAATGAGTATGTCCACTACCACCACTATTATTCAATATTTTCCTAGAAATGTTAGCTTTAGCAAAAAGAGAAGAAAAAGTAATTGAAGGAATTAGAATAGGCAATGAGGAAACGATGCTATCACTTTTTCAGAAGATATGATGGTATGTTAGAGAATCCTGGAGAAGCAACTAAACATAAAATAAACCCATCCAATTCATCAATTTTCTATATATTACCAACAAAGTCCAGCAGCAAGACAAATTTCATTTAAAATAAATGCAGATAGTATAAAATATTTGGAAGTCTGCCTGCCAGAACAAACCCAGGAACTGTATAAATAAAATTACAAACAAAAAACTCCAAACAACTTTTCAAACAAATGAAGTCAGCAATGGAAAAAATATCAGTTGTTCATGTGTAAGCTGAGCTAATGTAATAAAATGACAACTCTAGCCAAATTAATATATTTAATCATTGCTATATCATTCAAACTACCAGAAATTATTGAATAAAGCTAGAAAAAATAATAAGAAAATTCATCTGGAAGAAAAAAGGACTCAGGATATTAAGGAAATTAATGAAAAGTAATGCAAGGGAAGATGGCCTAGGCATACTAGCTGAAAAAGTGTATTGTAAAGCAGCAATCATCACAACTTTTTGGTACTGGCTAAGAAATAGAGAGATGGATCAGTGGAATAGGTTGGGTATACTAGACACAGTAATAAATGACTCTAGTTGTCTAGTGTTTGATAATCTTAAAGACTCCATTTGACATCCCAAAGACATCCATTTGACAAAAAGTGATGGGAAAATGTAAAATAATATGGTAGAAACTAGATATAGACTAACATCTTGCACCATATACCAAGATAATGTTAAAATGAGTGCATTACTTAGACATAAAGAGTGATACCATAAATAATTTGGAGAGCAACGAATCATTTACCTTTTAGATCTATGGAGAAGGGAAGAATTTATGACCAAACAAGAAAGAGAGAACATTAAGAAAAGCAAAATAGGTAATTTTGATTACATTAAATTAAAAAAAAAGTTTTTACATAAATAAATCCAATGCAAATAAGATTAAAATGAAAGCAGAAAGCTGGAATAACTCATTTAACACTCTAGCCCCCATGAGTTCTCACAAGTAGTTTTCCTCTGGTAAGTCTGCAAAATGGTATCTGGGCTGGAGCTCAGTGATACATATCCTCAGTAATTCTATTGCTACTACTGCAGTCTCGGCAATCTACTTCTGTCTCTGAAACAATTCCCCTGCTCTTCCTCCACCATTCTAAGGCAATACGCAACAGAACTGAACTTTCTTCTCTCTGTACCTTGTTTAGAGAAATAAGTATTATAGGTCTCCCAGAATGATGTTATAAGTTCCCTCCACAAACAAAAAATAAAATAAAAATCCAAACAGTATAAGATTAAAGTACTGCTGCGGCTACTACTACTACTAAAAGAAAAATGCTCAAAATTTCTGAACAGAAAAGTTTTGGGAGTTTTACGGGATGGAGGGAGCATGGGAATAAACTTCAGAATGCACATATAATTGGAGAGGCAAGCAAGAAGATAGAAGTGTATATTTACCATACCCTAATTGACTTAATGGTAAATGATGAAGAGACAATAATTTTCTTAGTGTCAGGATGAAGATAATATAGAAGACAATGAATGGGGTGACAAAAGGAGGGATTGAAAGAGGGAGGAAAAAGGGAGAAATCTTAATTCAATGGTGAGAGTATGCTCAGTTGGAAAGAAATAGTCTATAATAGGATATTAGAACCTTATAATGGGTGTAACTCACAGGGATTTAGTGTTTTTTATTTTTTTTTTGGAGGGGGGAAGGCAAGGCAATTGGGGTTAATTGATTTACCCAAGGTCACACAGCTAGTAAGTTTGTCAAGTGTTAGAGGCTGGATTTGAACTCAGGGCCTCCTGACTCCAGCTCTATTCACTGCACTACCCTGCTGCCCCAGTGATTTCATGTTTAGAGAACATCAACATTCAATATTGTACCTCCATGGACAATATATTACTTCAGGGGAAAGGAAATTGGATCTTTTAAAGACAATTAATATCCATAGGGGTGAGAGAGCATAGACTCAGAAAAGAGACTTCATGACAAATTTGAAAAATGATCATGGGAAGGGCCAGGGTAGCAATGAACAGAAAACCAGGGACAAATAGAAATTTCTACCTTGGGACAATATTTTCATCCTTTCTATCTCCTGTAGGAATTAATATATCGAAGAGAGGAGCTCAACAGAAAATAGAGAGAAGAAAATTTCTATAAGCCAATAAAAAAGAAATGGTTTAACAGAGGGAATTCAAAATAGGTATCTTAGAAGTTTTTATTCCATGAGGAATCCAGAGACAAAAGAAGAAATAATAAGCTTATGGCCTCTGAATAAAAAAAAATAAAATTCAATAATCAACAGAAAAGGAAAATAATGAGGAGAATGGGGGAAAGAAATAATTTTTTAAATGTGCAACAAAGGGAAAAAATGAAACAAGTCTAAGAGGAGAGGAAAAGAAATTTCACTTGGTAAAGAAAAAAAGAAGAATCAGATAACAAGGTAAAAAGAAGAAAAAAAGAATTAATAAGACAAGCAAAACTTAAAAACTAGAGAAAGGTAGGGAAGTGGGGAGCTAGCTAGAGGGAAAGGAAAGAAGAATTTTGGGGAATACAGTTTCCTTAAATTATATTAAGCAGACATAACTGAAGAAACTTATTTTTCTTGAAGTAAAATAGTATTTGTTATATGTGATGACTCTCTGGCAATGGGGTGACAAAGTTAAAATGTTTGTGATGCTAAAAAATAAATAACAAAATTTATGAAGAATAACTAATTAGTGGAGTGATTTTCACCTTGAAAGGGGGAGGCTTTTTAGACAACCTTGTGTATGGGTTTAGGCTGATTAAAATCTGCCCCCAGGAAACTACAGGACCTCCTTAATGAGACCCTGTATCACTCAGAGGAAGAAAAAAGGTAAGAATAATAACCATTGTTCAAATTATGATATGAGGCTGCATGGTTACATCATTGAGTTTTACCATCAGTACAGATGTCTTGGAGAGACAATGTACCCTGGACAACAAATTTGGTTCAAAATTATATAGTAGGAAATGATCAGGATTATTGCATTTTGGAAATTATACATGATGATCGTTAATTCCCAAATGCTTACTCTCACTGTAAAAGTTCATCTTGCTGGAACCAATATTTTATTTTTCCTTTTTGGAGGAGGAAGTCAGGGCAATTGGGGCTAAGTGACTTGCTCAAGGTCACATGGCAGGAAGTGAGGCCAGACTTCAACTCAGGTTCTCCTGACTCCAGGGCTAGTGCTGTATTCACTGCACCGCCTACCTGCCCCTGGAACCAATATTTTTAAGGTGAAACTTTCTGGAGGTGAAATATGGACAACTACAATTTCAGAAACATCACAATACCAAGAAATATGAATGACAATGAAAAAAATAGTGAGTATAAATAGGCTGTGAAATATTATTAACAATAGCTTGTATGTAGCATGCAACATATTATCAAGGGCATACAGAACTAGGACAGGAAGAAGTCACATCATATAGCAAGAATGAGGGATAACAGGTGATCAGTCCAAATGCTCTAATGGTATTCATGAAATAGTTAAATGAGCAGAAAAATTCTTACAGAATGTTAGGAAAATGGTCCATAGAGAGATGTATGAGTAAACATGAACAAGATATACATGGGAAAAGAATGAATATGAATGGTATTTGATCTGATCTGATGAAGGGAATAACCAGACTTTTGAGTTCATAAATCTCTGAAAAATGATGATAGACATCCTAATAATGAGTCACATCTTACCACATTGCATTGACTTCTTTGTATTATGATATCCAGTTGACTTTTTTATTTTTCGTATTTTGTATATATGTGTATAATATCTAAGGAAGACCCTAGGTTTTTAGGGTTGTATTCTCCTTTGTCTTCTATGAATTACTAGTCCTTTCCACTAATAATATTTCTCCTCTGTACATGTTACTGTCTATGGTGTCTAGTTTGGAGAATATATTTGGGAAACTTTCTCTTTTTCTGTTCAGAGTTTAAAGTTATTTTAATCTGATTAACAAAGACTTAAAGCAAATATATGTATATAAACAGGTATACATATGTGTAAAGGCATATATGTGTATACACACATATTAATATACATGTATGCACATATACACATATGTACATGTATGCATAATGTATGCTTATGTGTGAGTGTATAATATGTGTATATATGCAAATATACATACTTACACATGTGTGTATATATATATATGAAGGGAGGGAATACTAGAAGAAGACAGAGAGGGAGAGCGAGAGGGAGAGGGAAAGAGAGGGAGAGAGAGAGAGAGAGAGAGAGAGAGAGAGAGAGAGAGA
>NW_027186296.1:81805598-81808482 GCF_028583685.1 Petaurus breviceps papuanus
AAAACATACAAATTCCTATTTCATCTACCATCTTATTAAGCAGTAAATCACTACTTTAATTCCTCTTTCTTTTCTGAAGTCCCTACTGTTATTCATCAGCAATGATGATAAAAACACCACCTGTGTCAGTAAAGAATCTAGTACCTTTCCCAAAACTTGATAATTCTTACTGTGTTTTATTCATACCTTCTGGCAGTACAATTAGTCTTTTTATGAATCACTATTACTTAGTAATATGCACCACGTTTCATAATTCTCACTATGTTACACCCCAAATCCACCCTCCTTGGACCTGGCATACATCCTTATTAATCAGGCTATGGTTAACCCATGTTCACTCAGTTCAACAGAAAGCCAACATAAATTGATACCTGCTCTTCCTCCTTTGATCAGTACTTGAATAACTTTCTCTAGCTGGCATTCATGCATACTCATAATTCTTGGGAGCAACTGAAGATGCTTTTTACTTAGGGAATCCAATTCTACCTTTTATTCTTTTTTTTTTTTTTGCTTTTGGAGGGCAATTGGGGTTAAGCGACTTACCCAAGGTCACATGACTAGTTTTTGTGTTAAGTGTCTGAGGCCTGATTTGAACTCAGGTCCTCCTGACTCCAGGGCCGGTGCTCTATTCACTGTGCCACCTAGCCGCCCCTCTACCTTATATTGGAAGAGGTTTAAATACATCTCCAAAGATTTTATATTCCTTCTTTCCTACCATATCACATTCTTCTACTTTTATTTCCAACCTCCTCCCCTGTCTTTTTTTTTTCTGGTTACTTTACCTCTTTGTTTTCATTTAGAGAGTCTACTCTTCATTATTTCAAGGAATTACTGATTCTATATGACAATCATCAGATTAGAGCCATTACTTGCCTTTTTCTTCTGGAGAGGATACCAAAGGCATTTTGTGTACATACAACTCTTATGTGGGATAGGCAGAAACATAGTATTCATTTGACCAGTAAACTATAGCACTTCCCTTGTACTCCATAGTCCCTGGGAATGAAACCTTCAGTTCTGTGTTCCTGTCCATAATTATCTCTTTAATTTTATTTTTTTTTTACTTAATAGAAATCTATATTGATGTGCTTTCACACCCCACACCCTAACGAGGAAAAAAAAAACCAATACAAAACAATAAGAAAACAAAATCCTTTGTAATAAATAATTTAGTCAAATGAAATAAATCTTATCAGTGGCTATATATGGAATTATATGTATCATTCTGTACCCCAAATCCACCTTAAAAGGCCAGCAAGTATTCATCTTTGATTTTATGAAATCACAAGTGTTCACTGTATTCATCTTAGTTCTTACAGCTTTCAGAGTTGTTTGGATTGGGTAAGGGGGTGTTGTTATTATATAAATTATTCTTCTGATTCTGATCAATTCCCTCTGCACAAGTTAATAAAATTATTTCCATTTGTTAAATAAGTGGTGTCTTTGCTTGTTTCTTATAGCACATTAATATTTTATTAATTCATATACAATTCATTCAATCATTCATTAAATGATGGGCATCCATTTAGTTTCTAAGTTGTTTTTGTTTTGTTACCAAAAAAAAAGAAAGAGGCTGCTATTAATACTTTTGCATATGCAGCATGTATAAATGTACAAGATATTTTAAGCACTTCTTTATGTCTTTTGGGGTTATTTCTGACATTTGTATAGATATATTGTTTCTAGTCAGGAACTTCTTCCAATTCCTTGCTTCAGACAACAGACAAGTTTATCTAAGTCTCCCAAAAAAGTGTGTGTGTGTGTGACTGTGACACACACACAGAGAGAGAGAGAGAGAGAGAGAGAGAGAGAGAGAGAGAGAGAGAGATTGGGTAGGGGGAAGTATGGAGTGTACCCTGATTCTCTTTTTATTTTTAATTAAATTTTGTTTGTAATTGTGAATTCTCCCACTCTCTTCTTCCCCTGCCCCTACCCATTGCTAAAGAAAGAAAAACATAATTTATAACAGACATGTGTAGTCAAGTATAACCAAGCAAAATGTTAGCCATAATACCTCTATTTATATGTGCATTGTGTGTATACATACATGCATATGTATGTATATATGTATAATTATAAGTATGTGAGTACCTATACACACCCTGACGCTAAGTTTATCACATTTAATTTTTTAAGTGAATAACATATTTTCTCATTAATTGGTTATTGGGATGATCAGGGTTCCTAAATCTTTCAAAGTTGTCTGTATAATGGTGTTGCTATAGCATAAGTTGTTTTCCTGGTTCTGTTCACTTTACTTTGAATCAGTTCATATAAGTCTTCCCAGGTTTCTCTGAAATTAGTTCCTTCATGTTTTCTTGAAGCAAAACAGTATCCAAGCCCATTCATATATTGTAATTTCTTTAGCCATTCCCCAATTGATGAACACCCATTTAGTTTTAAATTATTTGTTACCAGAAAAGAATTGCTACAAATAGTTTTGTACATATGGGTCCTTTACCTCTTTCTTTAAATACTTTTAAAACTTTTTTTGGACTATATTTTGCTTTTTAAATGATTTATATTTCTCAATTTTATGTAAAAGCAATTTTAATAACTTCTTTTCAGATTTTGAGTTCCACATTCTCTTTCTACCTCCCATCCAGCCCCCTCATTGAGAGAGCAAACAATTTGACATAGGTTATACATGTGTAGTCAGTCATGCAAAACAATTTTCATGTAAATGATGCTGTGAAAGAAAACACAGACCAAAAAAACCCCACAAAACAAACAAGAAAAATAAAGAATAAGTACCTTTCATATGAATTCAGGTTCTACCAATTCTTTCCCTGGAGATGGACAGCACCTTTCACCATAAGTTCTACAGAATTGCCTTGGATCATTATATTGCTGGGAATAGCTGAATTATTCTCAGTATATCATC
>NW_027186296.1:81808882-81810916 GCF_028583685.1 Petaurus breviceps papuanus
GTGTGTATAGGTACTCACATACTTATAATTATACATATATACATACATATGCATGTATGTATACACACAATGCACATATAAATAGAGGTATTATGGCTAACATTTTGCTTGGTTATACTTGACTACACATGTCTGTTATAAATTATGTTTTTCTTTCTTTAGCATTGGGTAGGGGGAAGTATGGAGTGTACCCTGATTCTCTTTTTATTTTTAATTAAATTTTGTTTGTAATTGTGAATTCTCCCACTCTCTTCTTCCCCTGCCCCTACCCATTGCTAAAGAAAGAAAAACATAATTTATAACAGACATGTGTAGTCAAGTATAACCAAGCAAAATGTTAGCCATAATACCTCTATTTATATGTGCATTGTGTGTATACATACATGCATATGTATGTATATATGTATAATTATAAGTATGTGAGTACCTATACACACACCCTGACACTAAGTTTATCACATTTAATTTTTTAAGTGAATAACATATTTTCTCATTAATTGGTTATTGGGATGATCAGGGTTCCTAAATCTTTCAAAGTTGTCTGTATAATGGTGTTGCTATAGCATAAGTTGTTTTCCTGGTTCTGTTCACTTTACTTTGAATCAGTTCATATAAGTCTTCCCAGGTTTCTCTGAAATTAGTTCCTTCATGTTTTCTTGAAGCAAAACAGTATCCAAGCCCATTCATATATTGTAATTTCTTTAGCCATTCCCAATTGATGAACACCCATTTAGTTTTAAATTATTTGTTACCAGAAAAGAATTGCTACAAATAGTTTTGTACATATGGGTCCTTTTCCTCTTTCTTTAAATACTTTTAAAACTTTTTTTGGACTATATTTTGCTTTTTAAATGATTTATATTTCTCAATTTTATGTAAAAGCAATTTTAATAACTTCTTTTCAGATTTTGAGTTCCACATTCTCTTTCTACCTCCCATCTAGCCCCCTCATTGAGAGAGCAAACAATTTGACATAGGTTATACATGTGTAGTCAGTCATGCAAAACAATTTTCATGTAAATGATGCTGTGAAAGAAAACACAGACCAAAAAAACCCCACAAAACAAACAAGAAAAATAAAGAATAAGTACCTTTCATATGAATTCAGGCTCTACCAATTCTTTCCCTGGAGATGGACAGCACCTTTCACCATAAGTTCTACAGAATTGCCTTGGATCATTATATTGCTGGGAATAGCTGAATTATTCTCAGTATATCATCATATAATATTCCTATTAATTGTGTGCATTTTTCTTCTTGTTCTCCTTTTCACTTTGCATGAGATCATGTATGTTCTTCCATGTTTTTCTGAGATCATCCTTCTCATCAATTCTTAAAGCACAATAGTATTCCATCACAATCATATATAATAACTTGGCCAGTCATTTTCCAATAGATGGACATCCCCTCAAATTCCAAACTTGCTGCCACTAAAAGATTGCTACAATTTTTTGTACATATACATCCTTTTACTTTACCTTTTTCTCCTCTTTGGGATATAGACCTAGTGGTGGTATTACTTGGTCAGAGGGTATGCATGGTTTTGGGCATAGTTCCAAATTGTTCTCCAGAATGGTTGAATCCATATACAACATGACCAATAGTATATTAGTGGTTTAAATTTCCTATATCTGCTTCAAAATTTGTCATTTTCCTTTTCTGTTATATTAGCCGATCTGACAGGTATAAGGTAGTAGTAGCTCAGAGTTGTTTTAAATAACATTTCTCTCATCAATAGTGATTTAGAGTACTTTTATATGACTATAGATAGCTTTGCTTACTTCATTTGATAACTGCCTGTTCATATTCTTTGATCATTTATCAGTTGAGAAATGGATCTAATTACTATAAATTTGACTCAGTCTTCTATATATTTGAGAAATGAAGTTTTTATAAAATGAACTCACTGTAATTTTTTTCATAGTAATCATTATCAACTATGTATTTCCCTCCATCCTCTCTCTGTCTCTCTCTCTCTGTCTCTCTCTCTCTCTCTCTGTCTCTCTCTCTGTCTCTCTCTCTCTGTCTCTCTCT
>NW_027186296.1:81811016-81820617 GCF_028583685.1 Petaurus breviceps papuanus
TCTCTCTGTCTCTCTCTCTCTCTCTCTCTCTCTCTCTCTCTCTCTCCTTCTACATTATCTATTATCAGAAGTGTTTTGCTTCTGACTCTTATCTTTCCCCAAACTCCCCTCCCTTTTGCCAGCTCCCCTATTTTCTTGCTCCCTTCTCTTCCTACTTTACTATATGTTAAGATAGATTTCTACACCCAACTGAGTGTGTATATTATTCCCTCTTAAAGCAATTATAATGATAGAAAGGTTCAGGTGCTCCTTTCCCTGCTTCCCCCAATTTCCCTTCCACTGTAAAATCTCAGTCCCCTTTTTTGTCAGATAATTTATCCCATTGTACCTCCCCTTCTCCCAGTGCATTCTTCTTTCTTATCCTTTTATTTTTTTTTAGATAATAATAGCATCAAATTCAACTCATATCAGTTTTCTATGTTTACCCCTTCTAACTGACCTAATAATGAGAAAGATTTTTGGAGTCATAAATATAATTTTCTCATGTAGGAATATAAAAAGTTTAAACTTATTAACTCCCTTATGATTCCTCATTCCTGTTTGCCTTTTTATGCAAAGATCTTGTTGTTTCTTTTCCCTGCCCTCCCCTTCCCTCCCCTCCCCTCCCCTTCCCTTCCCTCCTTTATAATTTCTTGAAAGATAATGTGTAGGCTCTTTAAAAAATAAATTTCACATGATACAATAATTCTTAAATTATCTCTCCTGAATCTGTTTTCCAGGTCAGTTGTTTATCCAATGAGATAGTCTTGTGCTGGAAAATTGTTTCAATCTTTCTTTTTGTGGGTTCTGCAACTCTAGAATTTGTTTAGTGGCATTATTTGAAGATATTTGGAAGTGTTTGGAGGAGAGCTTAGGTGAGATTCTGCCTTTACTCTGCCTCTCTCTTTGATTTCTTTAAACATAGTGCTGGTATTACTGAATCAAAGTGTATATATAATTAAATAGCTTCAGGTGTATCCTTCCAAATTGCATTTAAGAATGGCTAGACAAGCTTATTACTTTCCTGTTTTTCAAGTTCACCAACATGATGGATATAATGAAGTACCTCATCAATGCTTTAATTTATATTTCTCTAATTATTAGTAATTTGGATAATTTCTGTGCAATGGATAACAGAGTGCTGGTGCTGAAGTCAGGAAGACTCATCTCCCTGAGTTCAAACCTGGCCTAAGACACTTACTAGCTGTGTTACCTTGTGCAAATCACTTCATCCTATTTGACTTATTTTATCTGTAAAATGAGCAGGAGAAGGAAATGACAAATTATTCTAGTATCCCTCCCAAGAAAATACCAAATGGTGGCACAAAGAGTTAGACATGGCCAAAACAACTGAACAACAGCAACAAAGTGGCAATTACATGAATAAATCTGTTACTTATATATCTTATAAATAAAACTTATTTTTGAAGGGGGAAAGGCAGGTCAATTAGGGTTAAGTGACTTGCCCAAGGTCAAAGGCTAGTAAAGTGTTAAGTGTCTGAGGCTGGATTTGAACTCAGGTCCTCTTCACTCCAGGGCTGGTGCCCTATTCACTGTGCCACCTAGCTGCCCCATAAATGAAACTTTTATTGAATAACTTTGTACTTCACTATTTTATTTTTCCCCATTTTTCAAATGCTTTATTAACTTATGATTTACATCATGCATTTCTGCCAGATTCTGAGTTACAAATTTTCTCCCTGCTTTTCAACCCTACCCACTGCCTCAAAATAGCAGTCCCACAGAATATGCCCTCCTCCAATCTACTCTCTCACATATTTTCTCCCATACCCCTTTTGACTTTTCCAGTAGGGCATGGTGGGTCTCTATGCCCCAGTGCCTGTATATCATATTTCCCAATTACATGTAAAATAATATTAATAATAATAGCGTATATATATATATGTTAAATGCTTTATTTTAAATCTTTGAGTTCTAGAATCCTTCCCTTCCTCCCTTGTCACCCACCTTTACTGGGAAGATAAGCAGTTAAGTATAGGTTATAGATGTGTAGCTAATGCAAAACAATAACATAGTAGATTTAATGTAAAAGACAGACTATGTGTCCCTCCTCCTATCCCACCTCCCTCTTGTTCTATTCTCTACTTTATGTCTCTTTTCAAAAGTGGGTGCTTCCAACTTCCCTCCCTCCCAGATTGCCTTCCCTTCCATCATCCCCCCTCTCATCCCCTTCCCGCCTACTCTCCTGTATGGTGAAATACCCTATTTAGTGTGTTTTCCATTCCCTCCCCAAGCCAAATTCAATGAGAATAGGGTTGACCCATTCCTTTTTGCCTTCCTATTCTTCCCCTCCATTGTAACCATTTTCCCTTGAGTCTTCCATATGAGATAGTTTACGCCATTCTGTCTCTCCCCATCTCCTCTCATTATATTCCTTTCTCTCCTCTTAAATTCACCTTTTAAGTATCATCCCTTCCTATTTAATTGGTCCTGTGCCCTCTATCTATGTATACCTGTAAACATAGAAACACACATTCACATATGTATTCATACGCCTGTATACACTCTGATATAGCCATATATATATTCCCTTCAACTATTCTCATACTTAGAAAAGTTTCATCATTTACAGTTTTGTTTTTCCATGTAGGAATGTTAGTAGTTCAACTTTGATAAGTTCCTTATGATTTATTTTCCATGTTTACCTTCTCATGCTTCTCGTATCTGAATGTCAAATTTTCTATTCAACTCTGGTTTTATTCATCAATAATGCTTGAAAGTCCTCTATTCCACTGAATGACCATATTTGCCCCTAAAACATGATATTTGGTTTTGCTGGGTAGGTGATTCTTGGTTTAAATCCCAGCTCCTTTGACCTCCGGAGTATTGCATTCCTTCGATCCCTCAGTGTAGAAGCTGACAGATCCTGGGTTATCCTGGTTATGTTTCCACAATATTCAAATTGTTTCTTCCTGGCTGCTTGTAATATTCTCTCCTTAATCTGGGAATTCTGGAACCTGGCTATAATATTCCTATGAGTTTTCTTTTTGGGATCTTTTTCAGGAGGTGTTTGGTGTATTCTTTCAACCTCTATTTTGCCCTCTGGTTCTAAAACATCATGGCAGTTTTCCTTGAGAACTTCCTGCAGGATGATTTCTAGGTTCTTACTTGGATCGTGGCTTTCAGGTAGTACAATAATTTTTAAGTTATCTCTCCTTGATCTATTTTCTAGGTCAGTGGTTTTTCCCATGAGATATTTCACATTGCCTTCTATTCTTTCATTTGTGTGGATTTGTTTAACAGTACCTTGATTTCTCATAAAGTCATTAGCTTCCATTTACTCCAATCTAATCCTGAAGCAATGATTCTCCTCAGTGAGCTTGTGAGATTCTTTTTTTCATCTGACAAAATCTGGTTTTTAAGCATTCTTCTCCTCATTGCCTTTTTCAGTCTCTTTTGCCATTTGAGTTAGTCTATTTTTTAACGTGTTATTTTCCTCAGGCAGGCTGTTGACTCTCATTTTGTAATTTTCTTGCCTTGTTCTCATTTCTCTTCCCAATTTTACCTCCACTTCTCTTATCACCTTCTTAAGGGCCTCTATGGCCTATAACCAGCTCGTATTTTCCTTTGAAGCTTTTGGTGCAGGAGTTCTGACTTCACTGTCTTCCTCCTGTTACATGCTTTGTTCCTTTTTGTCCCCAAAATAGGATTCTAATGTTGGAATCTTCTGTCTGCTTTGTTTCCTTTGCCTGGTCATATCGCCCCTCATTCACTTGACTCCTGGACTTTTTTTGCCACAATAGGACTCTGCCGCCAGACAGCGGAGCTTTCATCCCAAACACTGGGGTTTTCTCAGCTGCAGGAGGTATTAGATGGGTGCTTTCTGTGAGGTCTCCACATGCTCTGGCAAGCTGGACACACACCCCACAGCCTCCACCCTAGACTGCAATACAGATCCAAGAAGGTTAAAGCAAGAACGATTACCCCTCAGACTGGTGCTTGGTCTCCCTACACTCTTCAGGCCAGGAGCTGAAGCTGCCACATGGCACTGGCTGGCTGTGCAGGGAGTCTCAGTGGCTTCTTGCCCCAGGGGCAAAAGCCATGCACTCCCATTTACTTGGTCCCAAAGTCCAGACTGCACTGACCTCTCAATTTGTCCTTCACATCGATGTGTTGATAAGTCTGAAAATGGCCACAGCTGCTGCTGATCTGGAGTCCCTCTGGCCAGTGGCTGGTCAGGCCTGCCGTGGGGCTGGGCTCGGCAACCAGAGCCCTGCACTGGCTTATTCCTGCTGGCCTGCCAGGCTGTCCTCAGTGGGAGCTTAGCTTCCCTGTGTCATTTTGTGGGTTTTGCAGCTCCAAAGTTTGTTTAGAGTCCCCTTTTTACATGGATTGGGGAAGGTGGAAGCCGAAGCAGGGGGGAGGTCCTGCTTCTACTCAGCCATCTTGACTCTGGCCCCATCCATATCTCTCCTATTAAGATTAAACATAAATGGGCATCAATTTCTTATTGTATGGAAAAAATAAAGAATTCTAGCCTTCAGTGAGAGTTTCAAGACAGGATCATTTTGTGATTAGATATATACCTTCAAGCACACCAGATCTTTAAGAAATTCACATCAGAGAAGAGAAAGCTTCTATTCTATTATATATCCCTAAAAGAAATGGTAATTCAAATATAGGATGAAATATGAGGGGTGCCAATTTCTGTAATATAAACACATCTGTAATACAAACATAAATAGTACTTTAGCAAATTCTACCAGAATAAAGCTATCCCACAGTATGATAGCAGTTACTTCCTGATAAAATTCAGATGGAATTCCATCGATTCTAAGGTCCTCAAGAAGAACCTTAAGAGCAATCAACAATATCACTCTTTTGGGGATGAATAATGTAGGTCAAAAAGAAGAGTGCGTTCTATGGTTACATGGGAAAATTAGAAAGTGTTCTCATGAAACTGGAAGGTAAAATAAGAATTAAGGAGTAAGAATGTGTCAGGGTTTCCCTAGAACTTTCCAAGAGATATCTGTAACTGACATGTATTAATTGAAACATGTATTAATTAATTGAAACAATGATTTGCTTATATGAAACATTTCTGCTGATTGAAAGATTTTAAGTTACACAGACATCAAGAGTTTTGAATCAACTCTAGTGGCTAGAAATATGTTCTTCATATAGTAATTATTTAACACATTTTTGTAGAATTAAAATAATCTTAAATATTCAGTCTTTTGGCCTGACTGACTTGGAGTGAAATGTGACTCGTTAGGTTACCACAGCTTGATGAAATTATTCTTTAAATTACCCAACTTTGTGATTACCGACTAACATTCTGATCTCATTTTTCTTTCTCAAATAGGTCTCCTACTAAGAGAAAAATATTCTGAACAGTTACTACAGATATCCATTCCAATTGAATCATGTTCCTAGTCATACATTATTAAATCAAGTTTTCTATATCAATTAGTACGAATAGTTTGAGTTGTATCATTCACTGTTCCCAGAATCTGATCAATCCTGAATAAACTGACCATTAAGGTTGCTGAACTTGCTGAACTGAAAATCCAAATTCTGGACTTGTGAACAGTCAAGTTAGTTTTGCACCCTGTGACACCTGGTATGAAAGAGATATCCACTGGGGCATAATGCAAATAATATTAAGGAAAATTATTGGGGGGGGGAATCAAGATGGTGGAGTAGAAACAGGGCTTCCATCAGGCTCTGGCTTCCACCTCCTCCAATTCATGTAAAATTCATGTGACTCTGAACAAACCTTGGAGCTACAGAACCCACAAAAAGACACAGAGAAGCTCACCTCCCACTGAGGTTAGCCCAGCAGACTGGAGGGAAGTGGTCAGCACAGCACTCTGGGAGTAGACTGAAGCTGCATGAGCTGGAGTGTTTAGCCTCAAGGCAGCCCTGACCAACTGCCGGCTGGAGGGGCTGCAGATCACCAGCAACTATGGCAGTTTCCAGAATTATCAACACATAGATGCTAAGGACAAAGTGAGAGGTCAGTGCAGTGTGGACTTTTGGATCCAGTAGGTGGGAGTAGGGTTGGTCTTTGCCCCTGGGGCAAGAAGCAGCTGAGGCGCCATGGCCCTGTAGCTGCAGCCACATGGCTACTTCAGCTCCTGGCCTACAGATTATAGGGGGATCAAGCGACCAGTCTGAGGGGTAATCACTCTTGCTTGAACCTGCTTGGATCTGGATTGCAGTCTAGGGTGGAGGTCTTAGGGTGTAGGACCAGCTTGCAAGAGCATGTGGAGGCTTCAGAGAGGGCACCCAACTAATAACTTTGTCAGCTGAGAAAGCTGCAGCATTTGGGATAAAGCTCCCCTGTCTGGTAGCAAAGTCGTACTGTGGCAAAAAGCCTAAAAGTAAAGTAATTGAGTGGCAACATGAGCAAATGAGGGAAGCAAAGCAAGCAGAGCAACCCAACTTTACACTCCTATTTTGGGGACAAAAAGGATCAAAGCACGGAACAGGAGGAAGACAGTGAAGTCAGAACTCCTGCACCAATAGCTTCCAAGATAAATACAAGTTGGTTACAGGCCATAGAGGACCTTAAGAAGGATTTTGAAAATGAAATAAGAGAAGTGGAAGGAAAATTAGGAAGAGTAGTGAAAATGATGCAAGAAAATTATGGAATGAGAGTCAACAACCCGCCTGAAGGAAATAACATTTTATAAATAGACGAACTCAAATGGCAAAAAAGGCCCAAAAAGGCAATGAGGAGAAGAATGCCTTAAAAAGACGAATTTGCCAGATGGAAAAAGAATCTCAAATGCTCACTGAAGAGAATCATTCTTTCAGAATTAGATTGGAGCAAATGGAAGTTAGTGACATTATGAGAAATCAAGATACTATTAAATAGATCCAAACAAATGAAAAAGTAGAAGGCAATGTGAAATATCTCACTGGTAAATCCACTGACCTAGAAAATAGATCCTGGAGATATAATTTAAAAATTATTGGACTACTTGAAAGCCATGATCAAAAAAAGAACCTAGAAATCATCCTTAAAGAAATTCTCAAGGAAAATTGCCCTGATGTTTTAGAACCAGAAGGCAAAATAGAGGTTGAAAGAATCCACCAAACAGCTCCTGACAAAGATCCCCAAAATAATATTCCTAGGAATATTATAGCCAGGCTCTGGGCTTCCCATATCAAGGAGAAAATATTATAAGCATCCAGGAAGAAACAATTTGAATATTGTGGAAACACAATCATAATAACCCAGGGCCTGGCAGCTTCTACAATAAGGGATCAAAAGGTTTGGAATATGTTATTCCAGGGGTCCAAAGAGCTGGGATTAAAACCAGCAATCACTTACCCAACAAAATTGAGTTATCATGTTTCATGGGAAAATATGGTCATTCAGTGGAAGAGAGGACTTTCAAGCATTCTTGCTGAAAAAACCAGAGTTGAATAGAAAATTTGACATTCAGATACAAGAAGCAAGAGAAGCATGAGAAGGTAAACATGGAAAAGAAATCATAAGGAACTTATCAAAGTTGAACTATTTACATCTCTACATGGAAAATCCATAATTGTAAATGATGAAACATTTCTCAGTATGAGAATAGTTGAAGGGAATAGAAATCTCTACATGTGTGTATATATATGTACATATATACATATGTATATATGTGTACATATATACATATGTATATATACATACACATATATACATATGTATAGGAGGGTATATCGGTTTATGAATACATATGTGAATGTGTGTATACATGTGTACAGGTATACATAGATAGAGGGCACAGGACCAATTTAATGGGAAGGGGTGATAATTAAAAGGTGAAATTAAGGATGAGAGAAGAATATAATTAGAGAAAATGGGGAGAGACAGAATGGGGTAAACTATCTCATACAGAAGCGGAAAGGGAAAATGGTTACAATGGAGGGGAAGAATAGGAAGGAAAAAGGGAATGGGTCAACCTTATTCTCATTGAATTTGGTTTTGGGAGGGAATGACATACACACTAAATAGAGTATCTCATCCTACAGGAGAGTTGGGGGAAGGGGATGAGAGGGGTATGTTGGAAGGGAGGAAAGGCTGGAGGGTGGGCGGAAGTTGGAATCACCCATTTTGAAAAGGGTTAGGATCAAAGTAGAGAATAGAACAAGTGGGAGGTGGGATAGGAAGGAAGGAAATAAAGTCAGTCTTTTGCAATATATCCACTACAGAACTGTTTTGCTTAGCTACTCATGTACAACCTATACTGAATTGCTTATCTTCCCAGTAAGGGCATGTGACAAAAGAAGAAGGGAATGAATCTGTAATTAAAAGTTTTAAAATCAAATGTTTAAAATATGCACATATATATTATTATTAATATTATTTTACATGTAACTGGGAAATAAGATATGGAGGCAGTGGGGCATAGAGATCTACCGTGCCCTCCTAGAAAGTCAGAGGGGGTATGGGAAAAGATATGGGAGAGATGAGATTGGAGCAGGGGACATCCAGTGGGATCCCTATTTTGTGTTGCTGGGTAGGGGAAAAATGGGGAGAAAATTTGTAACCCAAAATCATGTGGAAATGAATGATGTAAAGTAGAAGTTAATAAAGTATTTGATTAAATTAAAAAAATAAAAAAATTAAATATATATATATGGAAAATTATTTTGCCTCCTCTTTGTGACCTAAGAAAGTTATGTGTATGCATACTTTTAAAAATCATTCTCTCAAATAGTTATATGTGTGTATTTCTATGTATGTATATTTCTTTTAACCAAGTAATGATAAAAAATAGTATTTTTTTCATTGTAGGACCAAAGGCCCCTCCAGCTCTAAATCTATTGTCCTATAATCCTTAATATGGACACCAATTCAGGGAAAGGGTCCATACACTATACCTAAACTAAATTCTCAGAAGCAGGAGTTAGAGGAGGATACAATAGAAGGCTTCTCATTTTAAACCTTCTCCTTGCCCATCAGCACAGTAGAGAAAAACAAATTGGTATTTCATTGACTCTAAATTTCTCATCATGTCAGAGTTTTATTGAAATTGGATGCTTAAAGAAAATTCTCTTTACATTTTAATAGCACCTTGGTAGGATACAATACATGTTTAATGATTTTTCAATGGCTCTGACATAGCTTCAAATTCCAGCTTGCTTGCTAGTTCCTGGCTACCATACAACATTGTCAATGCTCCTTCTTTGAACTCTAATTAAAGGTTTGTCCAGTCATCCACACTTCATGGGTGAGCTTCTTTCACTCTTACAAGGAGAACTCATATTCCTCAAAAAATTTCATAATTGGAGGAACAAACATGAATGACACCCTATTCACTGGGTTTTTGAGCCAGTACTAATTTCCTAGAATCCTTTCTCTCTCTGGATAATTAAGGATCTGTATTTTATGCTGCATAGCAATATATGAGTATTTTAGGCAATGTAAGAATAGAAGGGAAAAGTTCTTTCCATATAGATTTCAGTGCATGAATAATGCTCCTAGGATCCTGTGCTACATTACACTAGTAAACCTGCTCCATTCTAAAGAGGGTGAGGAGAGAGGAAAAGAGGTAAAGTGATAAAGGTAGAGACAAAAAGAGAAAGGAAAGAAGAAGAAGAAGAAGAAGAAGAAGAAGAAGAAGAAGAAGAAGAAGAAGAAGAAGAAGAAGAAGAAGAA
>NW_027186296.1:81820627-81885827 GCF_028583685.1 Petaurus breviceps papuanus
AAGAAGAAGAAGAAGAAGAAGAAGAAGAAGAAGAAGAAGAAGAAGAAAGAGGAGAAGGAGGAAAAGGAAGGGGAGGAGGAGGAGAATGGAGAGGAGGGGAGAGAGGGAGAGAGAGAGAGGGAGAGTGATTAAAAACATATCCCAGAGGGGTGGCTAGGTGGCACAGTGAGTAAAACACTGGCCCTGGAGTCAGGAGGTCCTGAGTTCGGTTCCAGCCTCAGACACTTAACACCCACACAAAAAAACGCCATGTAACCTTGGGCAAGTTACTTAAGCCCAATTGCCCTCCAAAAGGCAAAAACAAAAACAAAAAAAAATATCCCTGGTAGAAACTTAATAAGACTGCTTTCAATAATTCATTGATTTTTCCTACCTCCCCACTCTCTCTGCCACAAACAACACTCTTGTTTCTACTGCCTATTTGTCAACTCTGAACTCACATAATATGATGTTTGTATATCTTTTATAATATTTATCATGTACATACTCCCTTGCATTATATGTCTTAGTGTACGCTTATAATCTACCCCAACTAAACTATAAGCTCCCTGAAATATCCATTTCTTCTTCAAATCTATATTGCTATAGAGGGCTGAGGCCAAGTTCTTATACATAGTAGGCACTTTGTAAATCATAGTTGACTTGAGCTGAATTGAATTCTTGTAACTTTTGATGAAATTCTCCAGAAAATTTTCATATTGCCTACCCACTGAGCAAGGCATATATGTTAGATAAAGAAAGAGTAACCTAGAAAGTATGATCTATGAGATAATAGAACACATACCTCTGGGATTATTTCTCAACAATGTAAGAGAAGAATAGATATAGATAGATACCGTATGGAATTGAAGTGAAAGATGGAGGACTTAGATTTGGGGTTTTCTATCTAAAAGCCACTTTGCAATGTTTTATACAATACATACAATCTCCAAGTGGCAGTAGTAGGCTTGCTAATAAAGTGAGGACTATTTAGCTTCCTATATTTTGGATGCACGTGAGATGTGTGTTACATTCAGGTAACAGAATGGGGCTCATCCATTCTATTATGACCATATTCAATTCTTCTAAATAATTGAGAAAGACATGTATCTGAGAGCTAAACTAATTCCAAACATTAATCAACAAGACATAGATGTTTCCGTTATGCAAATTCTTCCTACCAACCAAGTCTGATATGCTGGAAATTCGGTTTTATAGCAAAACAAAGAAAGCACTCAGTGAGATCCTCTCCTAGTTTTCTTCCTGGTTTATATCTAGTGCTAAAAGGAGTTGGCCATATGAGTTCATGATTAATTAAAACCAGCATTTATTAAGCACTCATTATGGGTACTGTATTATTTTAGGCACTGGAAGTTATGAAATTACAAATAATGACATACACCCTGTCTTCATAGAAATTCCAGTCTAGGAGAAAACTAAGACACATAAATACAAATCACAGTGTCTAATCTAATCCCATGAAAAGTATATGTGCATATTAAATATTTAGATGAATCAAAATTAATATGTGGTATGTGTTATCGAATCCAATTAATTTCTCCTAAGTTCTTCTTTTTACATAGCTTCTACCAACTAGGTAATGGTGAATGTTTGTTACATATAACTTAGTGATTAAACTGCCCACATGCTAAATTAGAGTTATGATGAAACATCATTCAGTCAATATTTTTACCTATGAAAACATAAATGTTCATTGAAATGGGAAAACAAAGACTTAAGCTATGGAAAATTTTGCATGAAGTTATACCTACTAGATACCTGATACCTATTTAATCTAAACTTTCCTGGGTTATCGCTACTTAATATCAATTGACAAATTTGCTAGGAAACTTTTCTGATGGTCAGATTTCTCTGGACTATAGTTTGGCTTCCATATTAAAAGCTTTTTTTTTTAGTTCCTTTCATCTAGATGCTTACCTTATACATCTTATGAGGCAGAATTCTTTCTAGATACCTCTGATAATTAGGTTTAGAGCATAACTTCTATCAGAAGTTCTCTGTTGGTTTTTCAAGTCAGAATTGGGGGAGGGGGAAGTCTTGGTAGGCTTGGCTTTCTTGTTTGATCCTCCACTATTTCTTTATCTGCTGGTTAGCTGAAAAGAGATTCAAAAAAAGGGCAGCAAACAAGTAGTGTCACTTTCATGACTGAATATTTTCCAACTGAGCAAAGTTTGCCTCATTTGACCTTTGCAAGATTAATTTTTCTAAAATCTGTTCTCTAACATCTTCCTACTTTTTAAATGAATGCTTGCTGAGTGAAATGATTTTGAGGCAAAAAAAAAAACCAGTCCTGGCAGAGTAAATCAAGTATTTCCATTATCTTCCTCCATGGAAATGTACCCTTCAGATTTGGCTAATATGTTGTGGATATCAAGCATAAGAAATTATCAATAAACAATTTAAAGAGCTTACCCAAATACTGTAGAAGTTAAGCCACTATGTTTCTCTTTAAAAGACCTTACTGGCAACTGATCTGTCTTTTAAACTTTTATCTTTGGGACAATTAATGAGCCATCATGAGACATCCTATCATATTCATGACCTGGAAATAAACAAACCTATAAATGAATGAATAAATAAATGTGTGTGTTGTGCAGATGTGTATAAACAGACCCACATACAAACATACATGCACACATACATGCATGCATGCTTGCATACATATTTCCATAAAAATCCAACTATAAGCCCTGTAAAATGTATAATTAACATGATCTGCATTTAACTTTAGGGTTATAATTTAGGGTTATAATCAAGGTACGCTCAGAGTGGTATTAAAACCCTGATTCAGCACAGAACTTGTAATGACCATCTAGGCTTCCTGACCTCACATTCCTTCCAATGGGACATGATTCCTCCTTGTATTTTCAGCTTTACACCAAGTCCTTGAACATTCCAGGCCCTGGATAAAAATGAAATAACAACCTATAGTTTCACAGGTAAAGTGTCTAAGCATAAAGTAATTTCTTGACATCTACCTAGCTTCTAGTCTTATTCACCATGATCAAGTCTCTCTCTTGCCCTTTAGCTTCATGGGCTAGGTCCCTACCATATTCTCCTTAGACCCCAAACCCAATCCTCTGCCTTCTGACCAATATTTCAGTTTCTCTCTTGCTGGGTCTCTGAGTTTTTCATTTTAGTGTTCCTACGTATTCAAGTCCTTCCCCCAAAGCACATCTCTGATAACTGAAACTTCCCTGCTCAAATACTCCCTGATTGCTTGCCTGGATCCTTTTATCTTGACTAATACTATATGATAATGATACCCTATCTTTCTGCTCACAAACTCTCCAAATACTCAGTGTTGGGATTCAGATCTCCTACTCCACTTTAGCAAGTCTATCTTTTTCTTGAATTCCAATATTTCCTGGCCTAATTCATTTACTATCTACTAAGCCAAGATTCCTGGACAATGATCAGAAAGGGCAAGTAAAGGAGTCATCACTCCCCACCTTTTTAGGAAGATTAAACTGCAGGTGAAAACAGTAGACAAGTGGGAATTATGAAACTTTCTAATCAGCAGCATGTTCCTCTGCTTTTCCCCTGCCTGCCACCCCCAGGAGAGATTGCTCAGCAGTAGGGAGACATTCTATTAATCACTTTACTCTTTCAGAGTTACTGGGAGGAAAAAAAAAGAACCCAAGTTTATTTTTTTAATAGTTAAAAGCTAGCAGTGACTACATGGATGCCAGAACCTCTCTCCTCCAAACCCAAAACCAATGGTTATTTCTTGAGCCACTGAGTCACCAATCATTGATCTATTTTCTGCCACTAAACTCTCCATTTTCATGACACACACACACATGCACACACGTACACTTGCACACACACACACACACACACACACACACACACACACACACACACACCCTAATGGTGCTGCAAGAGTGGTGATGCAGCAGACATCTGAAGAATGAAGACGAAGAATCAAAGAAGAAATTGGAAACATCTCACCCAGGAAGACCATAACTTATACTGATTTAGGACTATAGGATCATGGGACTATGACAAAAGAAGGGATTTAACAATGAACTAATCCACGTTCTTTATTTCAGAGATAAGGAAATTGAGACCCAATAGGTAAAGTGACTATTTCTTGGTCCCACAACTGGAAAATAGTAAAGATTTGAACACATGTTCTCTGATTATACTTACAGTGTCCCCCCCCCCACCATATCACATTCTCTGTGTGGGCCCCAAGTACAGAGCTAGCACCAATATACGAAAGTTACAGGGGGATATAATTTAGACCAAAATAAGGAAGAGTTTGTTAAAACTTAGAATTTCTCACCAATGAAATAGGCTACCTCATAATGTAATAATCCATCTAATGGAAGTATTAATGAAGACACTACGTGATCATATACTAAAAACACTGATGGAGAGATTCTTTTGCCAGGTAGACATTTTGAAAAACAATGTTTTCTATCATCTAGGGTCCCTTTGAATGTTAGAGGCCCCTGATTCTACGATGAATATGTTCAATGAACATTACCTTAATTTCCAATCATTCTAGCAAGGTGAAAATCATGTCACTCAAATGTCCTCGTTTTCTCACTTGTCTGTTCCTTCAAGTGTTATCAGAATTAGATGTTTCAAGATACAAGCAGGAAGGGGGAAAAGTTGGCCATCTCATCTCACAGGCCTATCCTCTTCTTTCATCTCACTCTTTCCACTATTTAACCAACTTTTAGTTTCTAAGAGAGGGCAGAAAATTAGAGCAATTTCTGGGACAGGTGAGGAGAGAAGTTGAAGAGCTGGGGTGAGGTGATAGAGATTCCTTTCCTTTCTTCCTGAGTGAGAAGCAAGGCCACATTTGAACAAAAATGGGTTGTATATACATGGAGCCATGGAATATCAATATTAGAAAAAACATTTGGGATCATCTCTTTGGACCCTCTGTTTTTAAAAACCAAGAGGAGTAAAGGAGTGGAGCTGATCTGTTACACAGAAGCCACATTCTCTTTGTAGTCAAACAGGAGACTTACTGTTGTCAGATGTCTGGATTTCATGTCCCTGCCCAGGCAGGCGTAGTTCTGCTTGCCTTATGCAATGGCAATCACTCTGGGGGATTGTGAAATATCCAGACTTCAGCGTTCACAAGCATATCTCTTATCATATATCTCACTCAGACTAAACTCAGTCATTCAGGCCTTTTCCCTTACCCCCTTTCTTGGATTTGACAGTTTTGTACAGCATTAGACTTACATCATTCCTGAAGACAAGTTGTAAATAATTAAAGTTGACAAATTCTGCCCTTTCCATTGTGATATGTTTAGGCATTGTGAAGTATACAGGCATGTGTATGCCTATATGTAGATATGATTTTGGGTATGAATGGGTGTGGGGGAGGTATATATGTATACTTATACAATCACACACATACATGAAAGAAAGGGAAAGAGGAAGAGAAAAAAGATAGAGAAAGAGAGTGGGGAGAGACAAAGAGAGAGGAGAGAGAGAGAAGAAAGATAGTCTGGACCTAAGATTTCATTTATATTAAGATATATAGTCAAGTATATAGTATATATAACATATACATTTGTATGTATGTATGGTGTATATATACACATACTTGTATTAATTTTTTTTTCTTTAAGCAATGCCTCTGAAATAAATAGTATCAATGAATCATTCTAATCTAATTTGTAGCTTGAGGACTGTTGGTGGATGATATTTTTAAAATTATGATTATCATTATTTTCGGCAAAATAGGTAATCATCCATTCAAAGAACAGGAATAAAAGCCAGCATAAAACTCTAGTCTTCATTATGGTATCATGCTTCAGGTCCCAGAGCAGGTCACAGAATGACTTTGATATATAAAAGTTTGTCATTCATGGGTACATTTCATTTACTGAAATGTTCGTTTAGAGCAACTTTATTAAAGATTCAAGACACTGGTACAATGCCACTTCATTTTGTGTTGCTGCCTTCAGAAACAGCTATATCTACACACACTTTAGAGAATTAAATAATATACAATAGCAGGGAGTATGCAGTATAAATTATACAACACTATGGCATAAAGAATAATTTTAGGATTCAGTTAGAAAGCCAAAAGCAACAGTTCAGAAAATGGAGAGTTCAGTGACTAAGATTTTTCAGGAGCCTATTGAAAGAGATGAAGAGTAATTGAACTTGGATGACGGAATTGGTATTCCTACTGGGGTCACTACTGAATTTTGGCACTCTTGTTGATCTCCAAGGAACACCCTCCAAGTCACTCTCCTTGGTTTTTTTCTTTATAAAAATAATTTATTCATTCACTAATTGATTTTTAGTTTTTAACATTTGCTTTTATAAGATTTTAAGTTCTAAATTCCCTCCTTTACCTTTGCTACTCCTTCCCCAAGATGGCATGCAATCTAATATACACTATACAAATATAGCCATATTAAATGTTTTCTCACAATAGTCAAGTTGTGAAAGAAGAATCAGAACAAAGGGGAAAAAATATAACATGCGAAAGAAAAAAAACAATAACAAAAGAAAGGGAAACTAGTATGCTTTGACCTTCATTCAGCCTCCATCATTCTTTCTCTGGATGGGGATAGCATTTTCAATCAAGAGTCTTATGGAACTGTCATGAATCATTGCATTGCTCAGAAGAGCTAAGTCTAACAATGGTAGGTCATTGAACAATGTTGCTGTTACTCTGCACAGTGTTCTCTTGGTTCTGCTCACTTCTCTCAGCATCAGTTCACACAAGTCTTTCCAGGATGTTCTGAAGTTCATCTGCCCATCATTTCTTATGGAACAATAGCATTCCATTATACACATACCATAGCTTGTTCAGTCATTCTGCAATTGATGGGCATCCCTTCAATTTCTAATTCTTTGTCACTACTTTTAGAAAGAGCTTCTATAAGTATTTTTGTGCATGTGGGCCCTCTTCCCTTTCTTATGATCTCTTTGGGATATTGACCTTGTAGTGGTATTGCTGGATCAAAGGGAATGCACAGTTTTATAGGCCTTGGGCATACTTCCAAATTGTTTTCCACAATGGTGGGGTTAGTTCACAACTCCAACAACCTGCTCTAATTTTCCTATGTCTTCTCCAACATTTGTCACTTTCCTGTTTTTTCCAAATTATCCAATAGGAGGTTTTTAGTTGGTTCTCTGGAATTCTCAAAATATACCATCATATCATCTGCAAAGAGTAATAGCTATGTTTCTTCAATGCCTACTATTATTCATTCAATTTCTTTTCTTTTCTTCTTGTATACCTAAAGCTAATATTTTAAGTATAATATCAAATAGAAGTAGTGATAATGGACAACCTTTTTTCACCCTTGATCTTACTGAAAATGCATCTAGCTAATCCGTATTACAAAAATTGCTTGCTGATGGTTTTAGACAGATGCTACTTATCCTTTTAAGGAAAATTACATTGATTTCTGTGTTCTCTAATGTTCTTAATTGGAATGGGTGTTGTATTTTGTCAAAAGCTTTTTGTGCATCTAATGTAATAATCACTTTTTCTGTTAATTTTGTTATTGCTATGGTCAATCATGTTAATACCTTTCCTAATATTTAACAAACCCTGCATTCCTGGTATGAATCCCATCTGGCCATAGAGTATTATCTTTGTCATAAGTTGCTATAATCTCTTTGCTAATATTTTATTTGTAACTTTTGCATCTATGTTCATTAGGAATATTGTTTTATACATTTTCTTCTCTGTTTTGACTTTTCCTAGTTTAGCTATCACCACCATGTTTATATCATAAAAAGAATATGATGGGATTCCTTCTTTGCCTATTTTCCAAATAGTTCATGAAGTATTGAAATTAATTGTTCTTTAAATGTTTGGTAGAATTCATTTGTAAATCCATCTGGCCCTGGAGAATTTTTCCTAGGGAGTTCATTGATGGTTTATTCAAATTCTTTTTCTGCAGTGGGGTTATTTAAGTATTTTATTTACTCTCCTGTTAATTGGAGAAATTTGCATTTTTGTAAATATTCATGCATTTCATTTAGATTGTCAGATCTATTGTGACATAGTTGGGAAAAATAGTAATAATTATTGTTCATATATCCCTTTGGGGTTTTTGGATTTGGGTCTATTGACATTGTCCTCTTCTGACTTTGTGTTTTGATCTTCCCTGTCCCCATAATAAGTCTCTATGATTTTTATTTTTTGCTAATTTTGTTTGCCTATTTTGTGACTTTTCAAGTAGAACTCTCCTGTTGGAGCTCCTTTTGCTGGAATTCAGTGGCCTGGTCCCTAGCTTTGTGCCTTAAGGCCTCAGGTGCTGTCTGCAGGAGGCTATAGGTTTCTGACAACTTATCTGGGGCTGAACTGGGGTCACAGTGGTGATGGCTGGCACGTACTGAGGCCAGTTGAGGTTTTTTGTTTTGTTTTGTTTTGTCTTGTTTCCTGAGGGCTGCACTGAAGCATGGGGAGGTTTGGTTGTTGGAGGACACCTTTCCACACCAGGCTGGGCTGGTGTATGTGGTAGTCCTCTGAGCTGGAAGCTGCTGATTCCCCTAGCTGTGCTAAGGTACCTGTGGGGGAAGGGGGTCCTGTTGGCATTTACCTGCTCCATTGCTCTGGGGCTCACTATCTCCTACTGGTTTATTGATTTGGAGCCTGTTTCTGGCTGGCTGGATCTCTTCCTGTCCTGGACTGCACTCCCCTTTTACTTGAGTGATGTAAAACTTATTCACCAATGCTCTGAGTCTCCTGGATCAAAAAATTGCTCCACGCTGCCTTTCTGCTGGCTCCACTATTCTAGGATGTCTTCTGGGGCACTGTTTTATAGGTGTTTGTGGATGAGAATGGGAGAGGAACAGTGATCAACTGATTACTCTTCCATCTTGGCTCCCAGATGGAGCTTTTAAAAAGTGGAGAAATACATCTCTAAAAATCTGACCAGTGCTCAATTGGATAGGAGTTATTCCCTGAAATATCTACAATTCAGTATGACTGGAACTTTCATAATGGCAGTTCTGTAATACTCATATACAATTGTTTAGTGATCTACTATGGGCCATTGATTATTTTTGGAATCTATATCCATAACTAATAAAAATAAGAATAATTATGCCTTAACTTGCAGACACCTATAGAATTATTAATACTTCCTCATCAAAAAAGAATAGAATTGATAGATATTCTTCACAAACCAAATAACGCTTTAGCAATACTTCTGGAACCACCAGACATGGTGCAATAGTATTCTACACAATAGAATAGCCCAAAAGACAGGTAGATTACATTGGATTTGTCAATCTGACAATTTCTAATCAAAAATAGCTTAACTCCAGATTGAGCCTATGAAACAAGTAAGATATAAGAATATACTCCATGTGTCTAACCTAGGAAACAAGTTCACAAATGAAACCAACAATACACCAATAAAGAAGCATTCAAAAAATAAGTGTCATTCCATTTTGTTTATAGAAGTGGAGGGGTTTATGATGGCAGATCATAAACAGATCTTTAGTACAAAATTTGCTGAAGGGTTATCCTTAAGGAGCCTAGACAAAACCAGTGTAGATTATGTAAGGTAATGATAGTAACTGTTAGTGTTTTACTATAGGTTATTTCAAAAAATCATACTGCCTACCAAAATATATCACAAATAAGAGCTGGTCTGTAGGATCATATTTTAAAATTTGATTATCTTTCATAAACTGACATATGGAAAATCTTCATAGAGGCTGCAAAATATCTTAGAAGAAATCAATGAATAAACTCTACTCAACCACGACTTTATCATGAACTGAATGATTGTCCATATTTGAATGGACATAGCCATAAAAAGTTGAGAATTATGCTATTAATAGATGTCAAAAATTCAAACTTTACATAGAATGAAAAAAAGCTACATAGAATAGGGGGGAAAAGCAAAAACAATGAAAAAATTATACTTCAATTTGCACTGAGTTCATCAGTTCTATGTCTAGAGATAGGTAACATTTTTTCATCATGAATCCTTTGCAATTGCCTTGGATCATTGTATTGATCAAAGTAACCAGGTCTTCCACAGATGATCATTGTTACAACATTGATGAAATTGTGCACAGTCATCTCCCAGTTCTAACTTCACATCAGTTCACCTAGGTCTTGACATGTTTTGTTTTGATTTGAAATCACCCCCTTCATCATGTCTTACAGCACAATAATACATCACAATCATATGCCACAACTTTTTCAGCTTTTCCCCAGTTAATTGGCATCCTCTCAAATTTGCATTCTTTGCCACCATGAAAATAGCAGCCATAATTAGTTTTGTACATAAACATCTTTTTTTTTCTTTTTTCTTTGATCTTTTTGTAGTGTAGATCTAGTAGTGACATTGCTGGGTCAAGTGATATGTAAAGTTTTATAGCCCTTTGGGCATAGTTCTAGATTGTTATGCTTGAACAGACTATTATGCTTGAACCTTGTCACTAATGCACAAATCATTCATTAATGTACCTATTTTCCCTCATCCCCTCTGCAATAGGCAATTATTTATCGGTATGAGGTGGTAATTCAGAGTTGTTCTAATTTGACTTTCTCTAGTCAGTAGTAATTCAGAGCATTTTTGTCACATGACTATTTAAAGCTTTGATTTCTTCATCTGAAAAGTTCCTGTTCCTATCCTTTGACCATTTGTTAATTGGGGAATGACTCTTTTTTTAAAAATAGATCTGACTCAATTTCTTATATATTTAAGAAATGAAGTCTTTATCAGAGAAACTTCCTGTAATTTTTAAAAATATTACTTCATTGTCTATGATACCTTTTACCAAATATAATTTCCCTGATTATCTCTTTTAATTACTCTATTTTAGCTCTTGCTTTGAGAACACGATTGCCATCTATGCCATCTTCACTTTTGCTGAAGCATAATAGACAACTACAGTCCTTCATCTCAACTCTGTGCATGTGTCTTTCTGTCCCGAGTGTCTCTCTTGTATACAACATAGTGTTGCATTCTGGTTTCACAAACATTCTACTATATCCTTTGTTGTATGGATTAATGCATCCCATTGATATTCATAGTTATGATCACTAACAGTTTATTTCCCTCCTTTTCATTTTCCTGTTTACCCTTCTTTTCTTTTCTTGTCTATTCTTAAAAGTCATTTTTCCCTCTGACCATTGTGTCTTCTCCCCTTCCCTTCCTATCTCTGTATTAAGATAGATTCCTATATTCAACCAAAATGGGTGTGGGTGCATATGTATTCTTCCCTCTTTGAAACAATTCTAATGAGAGTGAATTTCAAGCATCTGCACCCCCACCATTTCTCCCTCCAGAATAAAAGGTCTTCTTTGCATGCCTATTTTATGTGAGAAAATCTGTCCCTTTCTACTTCTCTCTTCTCCTTATGCATCCCTCTTTCTCATCCCTATGGTCTTTTTTGTTTTGGAGATCATCCCTACATGACTGACTCACACCCAAGTCTTCTTTATTATTCAGACTTTTCTAAATACCCCAATAATGACAATATTCTTGGGAGTTACGCTAATCATCTTCCCATATAGGAATGTAAGCAGTTTAACTTCATTGAGTTACAAATGTTTACTCTTTCATGTGTATCCTTTTGTGCTTTCCTTGAGTCAGCTGTTTGAATGCCAAATTTTCTATTCACTTCTGGTCTCTTCATCAGGAATGCTTAGAAGCCCTCTATCTAATTAAATTTACATTTTCCCCCTGAAGTACTGTACTTGGTTTTGCTAGGTAGGTTATTTTGGGTTGTAATTCTAACACCTTTACCTTACAGAATATCATATCCCAAGCTTTCTCCTTCTTTAATGTGGAAATTACTAAATTTTGTGTGATTCTGATTGTGGTTCCATAATATCAGAATTTTTTTTGATTGCTTACAATATTTTTCTCTGTGACCTCAGAGTTCTGGAATTTCATTATCGGTCCTGGGAGATTTCATTTTGGGATCTCTTTCAGAAATGATTGGTAAATTATTTCAATTTCTCTTTTTCCTTCATATTCCAGAATATCAGGGCAGTTTTCCTCAATAATTTCTTGAGACATAATGTCTAGTTTCTTTTTTTGGTCATGACTTTCAAGTAGCTCAGTAATTCTCAGAGTTATCTCTCCTTTATCTATTTTCTAGGTCATTTTTCCCCAATGAGATATTCTACATTTTATTTTTATTATTTTGTCTTTATTGTTTCTTGGAGTCTCATGAACTCAGTACTTTCCAATTACCTAATGTTTAAGGAATTATTTCTGTGAGTGAGTTTTTGTGCCCCTTTTTTCCATTTGATCAGTTCTGCTCTTTAAGGAGTTTTTGCTTCATTTTTTTCCTTTTTCACCAAGAATTTAATTCTTTTCTTCATAATTTTCTTGTATCTCTCTCATTTCTTTTTCCATTTTTTCATGTACCACTTCTATCTCTTTCTTTAACTATTCCAGAAATTCTTGTTTGTCTTAGCTCCAATTAGCAGTTTTCTTTGAGAGTTTGCTTGTGATTGTTTTCTCCTTGTAGTCTTCTTCTAAGTTTATATTTGTCTTCCTCTGCCACTATAATAGCTTTTTATGGTCAAATTCTTTTTTTATTGTTCACTCATTTTTCCACACTATTTCTTCAATTTGAACAACTTCATGTTAATGTTGTGTTCTGCTTTCTTGGGGGAAGAGAGGCACTCTGCCAAGCTTCAGGCCTTTTAAATCTACTTTTTTTTCAAGGGATAGTTCTAGGGTTCATAAATTTTAAGTGTTTTCAAATACTTATCCTAGAAGAATTGTAGTCCTAGAAGAGGTGTGGTGACTGTTCTTCTGGTGTGCTCTCTGATCTTTACCAAGGAAGTACCCTTGCTCCCTTGTAGCCAAAAGTATTAGTGATCATATTGACCCTGGAATTATGACCCAGTACCCCTGCTCTTCTGCATTTATTAGTGCTAAAACTCCTCTTTGCTTTGGAACTGTGACAAGGGTCCCTGCTCCCTTCTCACTGATCACAAGTGCTCCTTTCCACCCTGGAATTGCAACCCAGGACTTTTTAGGAGCAATAGAGTTGTCAGTCAGTGTCAGATTTACCAATGCCATCAAAGGACCCTCTGTAATATCTTTCTGATCCATCATCCACCCCCTTGCCTTATCTGGACTGAGAGCTTCTGAAGCTGCTTCTATTGTAGCAACCCCTTAGGCCCACTGCTGGTGCTCCTTCTGTGTTCTGGGCCTGTACACATCACAGTGTTACAAATGTCTCCTGCAAACATCCTCAGTTGTCTGAGGTTGAAAAGATGTCTTCTAAAATTTGTTGGCTCTGCTGCTCCAAAATTTGATTAGAGGAATTATGTTAATGTTCTTTAGAGGGGAATGTTGGAAGAATTCAGCTGAGTCCTGGTCTGTACTCTGCCATTTTGGCTTCACCTAAATGTTCAACTTTAAAGAGGAAGAGATTCTTACCAAAATAATCATGCTTACCAAAATTTAGCATTTAAGTAACCTGGCACTGATGATGAACCCTCTATATGTATATGTTTAAAGGAGATAGGGCCCTGGACTGGATATTGGGTAGTCTATCCTTGGAATTAACTAGATTCTTGAGTTTGGACAAGGCCCTTCCCTTTTCTGAACCTTGGTGTCTCAACTGATAATTGAAAGTTTTGAACAAGATATTTAGTCGTTCCATTACTAACTTCTTATATCTTCTTGAAAGTAGAACTTATGCTTTAGGTTTCCTTAAGTACTCAATAAATATTTGTTGGGTGATTTCCTCTGTTTCTCTGAGTTTATCATCATGCATCAGGGAGATCATAGAATCAAATCATCATTGAAGGGTAAAACTTGAAGAAGCCTTAGACATAATTTGTTCCTGTGTTTCCCAACTTTCCCAAATGTGCATAACCTTTTTAACATCAGAAAATTTTACAAATGTATGCACAATAGTAGCTATGTTATTACTAATTATTCAATCAACCAACAAATATTCATTAAACTATTTTGTCCCATGCACTGCTAATCACTAAAGATACAAAGCAAGAAGCAAGGTTGCCCCTGCCTTCATAGATCTTACATTTCAACAGTTCCTGCCTCCAAGGATCCAGTAAGATATTTAAAAAGATGTTAATCTTACATTTGTAGCTGTTGTTTGAGAAACATTTTATTCCAATAGATTAATTATTCCAATGGTATAAATATTCATTCCAATGGTAGAAATCACAACCTATTCTCATCTTCTCATCTTGTATGATATTTGCTCATGTGCTATCATGAAATATGCAAAGGAGGTATATTTAGCTTGCTGAAAACTTTTCTCTCAGAGTCTTGACAATGTATAATACCAAAGGAGTACTTGTGTTGTCCAGCTAGCCTATCTATTTTCCAGTCATACATCTTTGATGATACATTCTGCAACACATTTGGTATGTAGGCTATTGGTTCTTACCATGCTCACCTCCACTGCTATTGAAGTAACCTTCAACTTTAATGCTTCAGAGATTGTGATATCCCATGCTTCTCAAACACAGAGAATCAACAGAGTCATTGGCAATGTATGGTTAACTAGACCATATCAAAAAGGCTGGACCCTGTAATTTCAGTGGCATAGGATTCTACTGATAAGGAAACTACATCTACTAATTCAAATTGGCACCTGCTTTGAAATTTAAATCATATAATTTCTTGGAAACATTGAGTCATTAAATGACTTTCCCATGGTTGTACCCACTATGTGTCACAGGTAGGATTTGCACCTAGGTATTCCTGACTCTGAAGCTAACTCTAAATCTATTTCCCTCTACACAGCACAAGGATAATGATTTTTTAAAAGATATGTCTGTTATTTCAAGGAAAGAGAAGCATAAGCTCATTAACATCACTAAGTAATATTTCAAATTCTCCC
Source organism: Petaurus breviceps papuanus (assembly GCF_028583685.1). Lineage (NCBI taxonomy): Eukaryota > Metazoa > Chordata > Mammalia > Diprotodontia > Petauridae > Petaurus > Petaurus breviceps. The sequence continues at coordinate 81,835,436 of NW_027186296.1, forward strand.
AGTCTGCTCTATGCCTGCTATTAAATTTGGATTCCACTGCATTGCTACATACTGTGCCATTCCAATATGTATATGACATGAGTGTGTGTGTGTGTGTGAGTGTATGAAATGGTAAGGGAATAAATATTTACATACTATATATCATGTATTGTGCTAAGTGCTTTTTTATAAAAGCTATCTCATTTGATCCTCACAACAATTGTGCATCACAGATATTTTTATCATCTTCATTTTACCATTGAGAGAACTAAAGCAAATAGAGGTTAAATGACGTCACACAATTAGCAATAGATGTCTGAGGCTAGATTTGAACTCATGTCTTCCTGAATTCAGGCCAAGTACTCTATCCACTATGCCACTAGCTGTCTCTAAATGTCTATATCTATCTATCGATGTATGTATACATGGATATGTATGTGTGTATATATATATACATGTTTACATGCAAGGATAGATATTTATACATATATATACACATACACACACACACACACACATATATATATATATATATATATATATATCTACTGAGAGAGACAAATACAGAGATAGAGAGACACAGAGAGAGAAAAACTCTATGAACTTTATCCCCAAATATATACTTTGGGAGATAGGCATTCTGAATCATCTTGGCTTTTCCTGTGCATATTGTTAGGCAAAGCAAGAAAATTCAAAACTTTACAAAAGATCATGGAGTCATACATAGATTTATAAATTAATGGGAACTTAGAGATCGTTTGTTCCAAAGTCCTTCATTTTCTAGATGAGGGAACTGAAAGTCTATCAGATTACAAATACACTCTAAGATACCATAAGTCCCAGGTGCAGGATCAGCACTCAGATTCTAGAACAACAAATTCAAGCTCTTTCCACTGCACCACACTACTGAAAGACTGCCATAATGGTATTATAGACATTCCTTTGCCATTTCACTATTAGGGGATATGTGTAGAGAACACGAGATCTCACTGCACTTATTGTTTGCTGGCTATAAAAAAAAATAAATTGCTTAGCTAGAGCAAAAGGAAAACTTGATGATGGTTCTCCAACACAGTGTTGGAGATACATATAATAAAATATGTAGACCTATGCATACATATACATGTATGCACATGAATAACTAAAATAATATTCCTCAGAAGATATAACTGAAACTAGTATTAAGCAGAGGCATAGAATAGAGAAAGATGATCATCAGAGGTGATCACCAGTTTTATAATGATCCATCACAATGTACAAGTGGAAGATACTTTCCCCACATGATGAAAAAAGACTACTGTAAGTTGAACATAATTTTAAATGAATCATCCCACTTTAATCAGAACAAAAAATGTAATTCATACATGTGACATTCATGCTAGAAAAGGAATGTTTATTCATTTACTGTATTGAGGGACTGAATGAAAGGATCATAGCAATATGAATCCAAAGACCCCTTACAGAAGAGACCATTCTCCTTCCCCAAAGATATCTGTTACTTATAGGATGTGGATTACTGATTTAGTCCAATTTCTTCATTTTATAGATTAGCAGAGAGATTTGTCAACACACTAGCATCAGAATAAGGACTAGATCTTGGTTCTCCTTATGTCCAGTCTAATAGATCAAAATACTGTAGTCTCATAGGAAACAGAGAAACTTAAAAACCAAAAAGAATAATAAAATAAAGACTTCATATTTTTATAAACCTTATGAAGACAATAAAAGAAAAGTATGTCTGCTTTAATACTAGAATAAAACAATTTGAGAGAAACATATTTAACCACAGAATCACAATTTATTAATGTCTGTATCCAGACTCTGTTGGTTCTAGCTTGTGACCTTTAATTACACATATAGATCTATGGCTATATTTGAAAGTATTTCCAATTGTTTAGGGGTCAGTAGTTTTATTATGATTTTCTGGTAGACTAATAATTCTCAGATTCTCTCTCCTGGATATGTTTTCCAGATCAGTTATTTTTCCATTGAGATATTTTACCTTTTTTTCTAATTTTTCACTCTTGATGCTTTGTTTTACTGATTCTTGGTGCCTCATAGAGTCAAGAGCTTCAAATTGGTTGATTTTAAATTTTAGCAAATTATTTTCCTCCATTTTTGAAGCTCCTTCTCCATATGTTCAGATTTCATTTTTAGTTCACTCATTTTGCTTTTTGTTTTTTTAATGCTTTATTAACTTCTGATTTACCTCATTCATTTCCACCCGATTTTGAGTCACAAATTTTCTCCCCGTTTTACCTCTACACACCGCCCCAAAATAGCAGTCACACAGGATATCCCCTCCTCCAATCTGCTCTCTCCCATATTTTGTTCTATACCCCTTTCAACTTTTCCAGTGGATCTCTAAGCCCCAGTGCCTGCACATCTTATTTCCCAATTACATGTAAAATAGTATTAATAATAGTATGTATATGTATATATATACATATATATGAATATTTGATATTAAAACTTTGAATTACAGATCCATTCCCTTCTTCCCTTGTCACCACCCTTACTGGGAAGATAAGCATTTCAGTATAGGTTGTACATGTGTGGCTAATGCAAAACAATAACATGGTAGATATATTGAAAAAGACTGATGATATTTCCCTGCCTCCTATCCTACCTCCCACTTGTTCTATTCTCTACTTTGATCCCATCCCCTTTCTTTTCTTTTTTTTATAATTTTCTTTTTCAAAATTAATTTATTTCTTCCTTTTAGTTTACAGGATTCAATTCCACAGTTCCTTGAGTTTCACATTTTGTCCCCCTCTCTTCCCTCCCCTCCCCCCATAGTGGCATATAGTCAAGTATAGGATATGTAAATACTTTCACATTATACATTAGTCAGGTGATAAAGATGGATTGTATCAGATGGAATGAAAAAAAATGGTAAAAAGGACAAAACCAAATAAGAGAAGGAAAAAGATCAAATATTTTGCTTCCACCTGCATATAAACTCAGTTCTTTCTAGTTCTTTCTCTGGATGCACATATTTCTCTCCATCATGAGTCTTTTGGTGACTTATATCACTGCATTGCTGAGAAGAGTCCAGTCTATCAAAATTGGTCATCACACATACATTGTGTCTGTAATTGTGTACAAATTTCTCCTAGTTCTACTCTTCTCACTCAGCATCAGTTTGTATAAGCCTCTCCAGGTAAATATGAAGACCGCTTGCTCCTCGTTTCTTATAGCACAATAGTATTCCATAACATGCATATACCGCAACTTGTTGAGCCATTCCCCAATTGATGGGTACCCCCTTAATTTCCAATTCTTTACTACCAAAAAAAGAGCTGCTATAAACATTTTTGTACATATGGGTATTTCTCCCATTCTATGATCTCTTTGGGATATAACCCTAGGAGTGGTATTGCTGGATCAAAGGTTATGAAAGTATTTATAGCCCTTTGGGCATAATTCTAGATTGCTCTCCAGAAAGGCTGGATCAGTTCACAGCTCCACAAGCAATGCATTAGTGTTCCAATTTGCCCACATCCTCTCCAGCATTTGTCATTTTCCTGTTTTGTCATCTTAGCCAATCTGACTGGTGAGATGTGGTACCTCAGAGTTGGTTTGATTTGCATTTCTCTAATCAATAGTGAATTAGAGCATTTCTTCATGTGCTTATAGATGTCTTTAATTTCTTTCTCTGAAAACTGCCTGTTCATATCCTTTGACCATTTATCAATTGGGGAATGACTTGTATTACTATAAATTTTACTCAATTCTCTGTATATTTTAGAAATAAGTCCTTTGTCAGAGGCATAGGTGGTAAAGATTTTTTCCCAATTTCCCACCTCCCTCTAAATCTTGGTTAAAATTGGCTTTGTTTGTACAGAAGCTTTTCAATTTCATGTAGTCACAATTATCCTTTTTACATTTTATAATGTTCATCAATTCTTGTTTAGTCATAAAGTCTTTCCCTCACCACAAGTCTGATAGGTAAACTATTCCTTGTTTTAGGAGACTGCTTACAGTATCAACCTTTATACCTAGATCATGCACTCATTTAGACTTGATTTTGGTATATGGTTTTAGATAATGGTCTATGCCCAGTTTCTGCCATACTATATTCCAGTTTTCCCAGAATTTTTTGTCAAATAGTGAGTTATTATCCCCAAAACCAGAGTCTGGGGGTTTATCGAACAATAGATTACTATAGTCATTGACTTCTGAATCTCGTGTGCCTAATCTATTCCATTGATCCACTCCTCTATTATCCCATTCCTTTTACAAAGTGGGTGCTTAAAACTTCCCTCCCCTCCAACCTGCCCTCCCTTCCATCATCCCCTCTCTCATCCCCTTCCTCCCCTAATCTCCTGGAGGGTGAGATACCCTATTTAGCGTGTATTTCATTCCCTTCTCAATCCAAATTCAATGGGAATAAGATTGACTCATTCCCTTTTGCCTTCCTATTCTTCCCCTCCATTGTAACCATTTTCCCTTGCCTCTTCTCTATGAGATACTTTACCCCATTCTCTCTCTCCCCATCTCCTCTCTTTATATTCCTCTCACCTCTTAATTTCAACTTTTAAGTATCATCTCTTCTTGTGAAATTGGTCCTGGGCCCTCTATGTATAGCTGTAAACATATATACACATCTTCACAAATGTATCCATATGCCCATATACCCTCATATATATATATATATATATATTCCCTTTAACTACTGAGAAAAGTTTCATAAGTTACAATTATTGTTTTTCCATGTTGGAATGTTAATAGTTCATATTTGATAAGTTCCTTATGATTTCTTTTCCCTGTTTACCTGCTCATGCTTCTCTTGCTTCTTGTATCTGAATGTCAAATTTTCTATTCAACTCTGTTTTTTTTTCAGCAAGAATGCTTGAAAGTCCTCTATTCCACTGAATGAACATATTTTCCCCTGAAACATGATACTCAATATAGCTGGGTAGGTGACTCTTGGTTTTAATCCCAGCTCCTTTGACCACTGGAATATAACATGCTAAGCCCTTTGATCAATCAGTGTAGAAGCTGCCAGATCCTGGGTTATCCTGATTGTGTTTCCACAATATTCAAATTGTTTATTCCTGGCTGCTTGTAATATTCTCTTCTTAATCTGGGAATTTTGGAACCTGGCTATAATATTCCTCGGAGTTTTCTTTTTAGGATCTTTTTCAGGGGTGATCGCTGGATTCTTTCAACCTCTATTTTGCCCTCTGGTTCTAAAACATCAGGGCAGTTTTCTTTGAGAACTTCCTGGAGGGTGATTTCTAGGTTCTTACTTTGGTCATGGCTTTCAGCTAGTCCAATAATTTTTAAATTCTCTCTCCTGGATCTATTTTTCAGGTCAGTGGTTTTTCCCATGAATTATTTCACATTGCCTTCTATTCTTTCATTTGTTTGGATCTAACAGAATCTTGATTTCGCATAAAGTCATTTGCTTCCATTTGCTCCAATCTAATTCTGAAGCAATGATTCTCCTCACTGAACTTTTGAGATTCTTTTTCCATCTGGCAAATTTGGCTTTTTAAGGCATTCTTCTCCTCATTGCCTTTTTGAGTCTCTTTTCCCATTTGAGTTAGCCTATTTTTTAAGGTGTTATTTGCCTCAGTGAGGCTGTTGACTCTCATTTCATAATTTCTTTGCGTATTTCTCATTTCTCTTCCCAATTTTTCCTCCACTTCTCTCATCAACTTCTTAAGGTCCTCTATGGCCTGTAACCAGCTCATATTTTTCTTTGAAGCTTTTGGTGCATGAGTTCTGACTTCACTGTTTTCCTCCTGTTCCGTGCTTTGCTACTTTTTGTCCCCAAAATAGGAATGTTGGAATCATGCCTGTTTTGTTTCCTTTGCCTGGTCATGTCACCCCTCAGTCACTTGACTCCTGGGCTTTTTGCCACAGTAGGACTCTGTCACCAGACAGGGGAGCTTTCATCCCAAACACTGGGGTTTTCTCAGATGCCAGAGATATTAGATGGGTGCCCTCTCTGAGGTCTCCACACACTCTGGCAAGCTGGACACACACCCCACAACATCCACCCTAGACTGCAATCCAGATCCAAGTAGGTTAAAGCAAGGGCAATTACCCCTCAGACTGGTGCTTGGTCTCCCTACACTCTGCAGGCCAGGGGCTGAAGCTGCCAGGTGGTGCTGGCTGGCTGTGCTGGCAGCTCAGTGGCTTTTCACCCTGGGGGCAAAAGCCAAGCATTCCCACTTACTGGGTCCCAAAATCCAGACTGCACTGACCTCTCACCTTGTTCTTTGCTCTATGTGTTGATAAATCTGGAAATGGCCACAGCTACTGCTGATCTGGTCTCCCTCTGGCTGGTGGCTGGTCAGGCCCACCCTGGGACTAAAGCCTTTGTGTGGGCCTGGGCTCAGCTCCAAGAGCACTGTGCTGCCCAATTCCTGCTGGCCTGCTGTGCTGTCCTTAGCAGAAGGTTAGTTTCTCTGAGTCGTTTTGTGGGTTCTGAAGCTCCAAAGTTTGTTTAGAGTTCCCTTTTTAAATGGATTAGGGAAGGTGGAAGCTGGAGCAGCTTGCAGGTCCTGCTTCTACTCTTCCAACTTTACACATTTTTCCTTTTAAGGAGCTGCTTTCTTCATTGAAATGTTTTTCTACTTTAGCAATTTTGATTTTACAAGAAATAGTCATTTTATTTTCTACCTCTGTAATTTGGTTTCCAAAGTCCTTCATGAGCTCTTGTAAAAACGTTTTCTTGGTTTGAGACCAGTTCATATTCCTTGTTGAGGCTTCAGCTGTGGGTGTGGAGTCAGTGCTATCTCCTTCTGAATTTGGTTCTTCCCTCTCACAATATTAGGATTCTAGAGTCTTTGTCTTTGCAATAGGTTTTTTTTTTTTTTTTACCCATTTTAAGGCAGAGCCTTAGCCACACCATTCTTCTCGGACTTCCAAGACTTTTCTATTTAAAATTTTGCTCTGGGCCAACAATTTTGGTGTTTTTAGGGTCAGAAGGGAGGATTGAAGCACCCAGGGCACAAACCGCCATCCTGGTCCCAAAGGTTTAAATAAGTGCTTTATAAATTTCCAGGCTGTGGGTTGATAGCCCCAGGAGTAGCCACTGCCACTGCTGTGGGCCCTGCATTTGTCTCTTACCCACTTCTGACAGATCCCAGCCTTGAGATGATAGGCCTGGGACTGGTGCTTGAGGTTGTTAAATCAATTTGCAGCCATGTTTTCCAGGCTTCCATGAAGGTTATTTTGATTTTTAAAAAATACAGAAGAAAACCAAATTATTAGTATCAAAAAAATGAAAGGAATGAATTCCCCACTAATGAAGAGGAAATTAAAGCAATCATTAGGAGCTATTTTACCTCAATGTATGCCAATAAATATTACAATCTAAATGAAATGGATGAATATTTACAAAACTCTAAATTGCTCAGATTAACACAATGGGAAATAAAATAATTAAATAACCTCATTTTAGAAAAAAAAGAAATTGAACAAGCAATCAAGGAACTCCCAAAGAAAAAATCTCCAGGGCCAGATGGATTTAAAAGAGAATTCTACAAAACATTTAAAGAATGGTTAATTCCAATATTATATAAACTATTTTGAAAAAAATAGTTGAAAAATGATTTCTATCAAATTCTTTTTATGACAGAAATATGCTGTTTATAACTTAACCACAAAGAAACAAAACAAAGAAAATTGCAGAGTAATTCAATGAATTGTATTGCTAAATTTTAGAATAAAATATTAGCAAAGTGATAATAGCAATTTAATATGAGGATAATACACTTTGACCAGGAGGGATATATTCCAGGAACGCAGAGCTTGTTCAATACTGTAAATTATATATTTATATATATAATATTATATAATGTAAATACTGTAAACATAATTGACCATATCAGTTATGAAACTAATAGAAATCATATGATTATGTCAACAGATGCAGAAAAAGATTTTGAAGAATACAGGACCTATTCCTTCTATTAAAAACCCTAGATTGCATAGAAACAAAGGCAGGTTTCCTCAAAAGTATAAGTATTATCTATCTATAACCATCAGTAAGCATTATGTGCAATGGTGATAAACTATAAGCTTTACCCATAAGATCAAGGGTGAAACAAGAATGTCCATTATAACCACTATTATTCAATTCTACAGCAGTAGAAATTTATCTATAGCAATGAGAGAAGAAAAAGAAATGGAAGGAATTAGAATAGGCAATCAAGAAACAAAACTATCATTCTTTGTAGATGATGTGATGGTATACTTAGAGAATCCTAGAAAATCACCTAAAAATACTAAATACAATGAAGAGCTTTAGTAAAGTTGCAGGGCGTAAAACACACACACATACACACAAATCATCAGCAAATCTATACATTACCAACAAAGTTCTGTAGTGAGTAATAGATAAATTCCATTATTTTAATAACTGTAGACAATATATAATATTTGCCAAGACAAACCCAGGAAATATAAGAACACATAATTACAAAATAATTTTCACACAAATAAAGTTAAATCTACAAAGTTAGGAAAATATCAGTTGCCCATGGGCAGATTGTACTAATATAGCAAAAATGGCAAATCTACCTAAATTAATTTACTTATTCAGTGGCATGCCAATAAAACTACCAAAAATATTTTATAGAGCTGGAAAATATAATAATAAATTTCATCTGGAAGAATAAAGGTCAAGAATTAATGAAGAAAAACATGCAAAGGAATGTAGCCTAGTCATAGTCATAACAGATCTAAAACTATGTTTTAAATCAGCAATCATCAAAATTATTTGGTACTGGCTAAGAAATAGAGTGTTTTTTCATAGGTTAGGTACACAAGACACAGTAGGACACGACTATAGTAATCTGCCATATTAAAAACCCAAACACTAGCTTCTAGCATAAGAACTTACTATTTCAGCAAAAACTTTTGGAAAAATTAGAAAAGAGTATGGTGGAAACTAGGTATAGATCATCATGTCATATCATATACCCATATAAGGTCAAAATAGGGAAACAATTTTTACATAAAGGGTGATAATATAAGCAAATTAGTAGAGGAAGGAAGAGTTTACCTGTTAGATCTATAGAGAATGGAAAAATTTATGACCAAACAAGAGATAGAGAATATTATGAAATGTAAAATGTATAATTTTGTTTACATTTAATTAAAAAAAGGTTTTGTATAAAGCCAAGATTAGAGGGAAAGAAGAAAACTGGGAAACAATTTTTATAGCCAGTGTTTTTTTATAAAGACATCATTTTTCAAATATATAGAGAATTTAGTCAAATTTATAAGAATACAAGTCATTTCACAATTGACAAATGACCATAGGATATGAAGAGGCAATTTTCAGATCAAGAGTTTAAAGCTATCAATAGTCATATGAAAAAAATGTTCTAGGTTGTTATTGATCAGAGAAATGCAAATTAAAACAACTCTGAGGCACCACCTTACACCTACCAGATTGGCTAATATGACTGAAAAGGAAAAAGATAGATGTTGGAGAAGATGTAGGAAAATTGGAACACTAATGCACTATAGGAGTCATGAACTAATCCAATAATTCTGGAGAGCAATTTGAAACTAAGCCCAAAGGACTATAAAACTGTACATACCCTTTGACCCAGCAATACCGCTACTGGATCTATATCCCAAAAAGGTCATAAAAAAGGAGAAAAGATCTACATGTACAAACACATGTATAGAAACTCTTTTTGTTGTGGTACAGAAACAGAAAATGAAGGAAAGCCCATCAATTGGGGAAAGCCCATCAATTGGGGAATGACTAAACAAGTGGTATATGAATGCAATGGAATAGCATTGTGGTATAAGAAATCATGGGCAGGCAGATTTCTGAAAAACCTGGAAAGACTTAAATGAACTGATGCTGAGTGAAGTGAGCAGAACCAGGAGAACATTGTATACAGTAACAGCAAGATTGTGTGACAAGCAACTATGCCTCAGCTCTTTTTAATTCCAAACACTCATGATGGAAAATGCTATTCACATCCACAGAAAGAAGTAGGGAGTATGAATACAGATTGAAGCATACTATTTTCACCTTCTTGTTTTTGCTTTTTCTGTCTTGTGTTTTTTTCTCATTTTGTTCTGATTCTTCTTTCACAACATGACTAATGTGAAAATATGTTTAATATGGTTGCACAAACTATATCAAATGGATTGCTTTGTTGGGGAGGGTGGGTGGGTGGGAAGGAAGGAAGGAAAAAATTTAGAACTCAAAATCTTATAAAAGTAAATGTTGAAAACACTTTACATGTAATTGGAAAAAAATACTATTAAGTGGAGAAAAAGAATGAATCGGGTACTTGAATCAATATCATTATATAGGAGCTGTTAGCCTTATTTTGTGTGTTCAATCCCTTTGACAGTTTGGTGAAGTCTAGGAACTGCTTAGAATAAATATATTTAAATTATTGAAATAAAAACATGATATTACAAACAAATTCAATTATACTGAAACAAAATTATCAAAATATGAAAATTAAAAAAAATCATGAAACCCAGAATAAAATCTTTTGGTTCGGATGTAGCCTAAATTATTTCTCAAATAAAATTTCCTAAAAAGATGTTTTTTGAAAGCAACAGGATTCCTAAATAACCACATTTTGTCTTGTAGAGAGGGAAGAAGTTGAAATTGTTGGGGGAGATACTGGAGGATAGAAGAAGCAAGATAAATTCTCCGCTTAAACCCAATATTGTGGGAAAACTACCATGATAACAAAGAGCACATTTTTCAGCAGGGCAGGATACCATTTGCTTCCCATTGGTCCGTGAGCTCAGTGCTGTGAAAATTGTGAGTAACTGTCACATCAGAAGCCATGATGGACAGGAAGAAAGAAGAGGGTGTTATGAACTAAAACTACGTCAGTGAAACAATAGGAAGTAAAATAATCTATATGCACTTTCCTAGAACTCATAGAAGGAAGTCTGTCATTGAGATATCTCCACAGTTACAAACACTTAGGCCTAAACCCCTGTGATCATATGAGTGAAAGGAACAGTTAGAATTTACAAAGAAAAAATCATTATAGCTAGGCCTCCCATGGAACTCATTGATGGCTTCTTTTCTTCTCCATGGTTCCTTGGAGATCTTCATGGTGCAGAATCCTCTTCATTCTTTCAACAAAAAGCTTTTTGGCTTAAGATGAGCACATGACAGGTGGAGCCAAGATGGCAGAATGGAAGCAGTAACCTTTCTAAACTCTTTCATGAGTCCCATCACTAACCTTTAAAAAGTGAATATGAATGGATTTTAGAGAGGCACAATTCATTGGGAGATGGAGCATGGCAGATTCCCAGCCCAGGAGAGTGCCCACGTAGGTCTGGGAAGGGGACGCACTGAGTACACAGGGGCTGCACCAGTGTGGACCTGAGAGCAGACTACAGAACAGTGAAAAGGACCCCCAGCCAGTGGACTCACCCACCCCACGGGTGATTCGCAGCCATCTCACCACAGGTCTAGGGATTGATCAGAGCTGGGTAAGAGAAAGTGCAGAGCCTACAGCAGCAACAGCAGCTTCTTCAGGGCCCACCAGCCCACAGCCTGGATGTTTAAAAATCACCTACCTAAATTTCCAGGAGCTAAGGTGGCAAAGTAAAACCTAGCTGCTCAAATTCCCCCTCTGTGACCCAGAAAAACCAGACATAAATGCCCCACCCAGAATAAAATCCTGAAAAAGTGGAAATATCCTCAGGCTTAGGAGTCACTGAGAAGGGTATAACTGAGGCAGTAAGGAGTCTGAAGTGAAGGGCAGGAGGGGTGCCAACAAGCTCCATCTCAGCTAACCAGCAGGAGCTCCCAAAACCCAGGGTGGTGGAGGCAGCAAGAATTAAACAAGCCCAGGTGGACATTAGCACCAGCAGAGGAATCTACAGACACCAGCACTGCCAGCTTGTGGGCCTGCCTGAGCCTTAGCCCAACGGCATAGAGGCAGAAATCTAAAGATACCAGACCAACCCTCCCTCACAGGTTACTCTGTGAGCCTCAGGATAACTCAGGGGAAACACTGAGAGTCCTAGCATTGGCCTCAGTCTAGAAACCCAGAGGCTACAGCACACAAAGTCAACAAATAGACACCTAGCTCCCAGCTTGAGGCATGTAGGTCAGAGCCCTCTGTACCCCACAAGCAGAAATGCAATACAAATACAAATAAAATACCTTTAAAGGTCAGGAAATAGGCAATCACAATGGGCAGGAAGCAACTTGCAAAGGGAAGACCAAAGATAATTGAATCATATTATTGTGAATAAAAGGAATCACTTTCAGGAGACACCATGGACTCTGTATCCACACCTGAGACCACAGAAGGAAACATGAACTGGTCTCAAGCCCAGAAAACACTCTTGAAGGAGCTCAAGAAAGATTTTAAAAGCAAAATTAGAGACAGTGAAGATAAATTTAAATCTACAGTGACCAAATTGGAAAAAAATCTCACTGAAGAAACAAATCCCTAAAAAATACAATTTGAGAGCTGGGACAGGAAGTTCAAAATCTAACTGGAGAAAATACCTCCCTAAAAAAGGAGTTTCAAAAACTAACCAAGGAAAATAATTCACTAAACATAAGAATCAGTCAAATCGAAGTTAAGGACTCTATGATGCATCATCTATCAAATAAAATATGAAGATTGAAAAATTAGAAGAAAGTATAAAATATCTCACTGAAATACAACTGACCTGGAGAACTGATCCAGTATAAATACCCTAAGAATTACTGGTCTGCTGGAAAGCCATGATGAAAAAAGCAGCCTGTGCAACATCCTCCAAAAGATTGTCAAAGAAAACTGTTCTGAAATCCTAGAATCAGAGGGTAAAATAGTTATAGAAAGAATTCACCGGACTCTTCCTGAAAGAGATCCCAAATTGAAAACTCCAAGAAATATACTAGCCAAATTCCAGAATTAAAAGGTCAAGGAGAAAATACTGCAAACCAAAAAGAAACAATTCAAATATCATTGAACTACAGTGAGGATTACACAGGACCTAGCAGCTTCTACATTAAATGATTGGAGCGACTGGAATTTGATATTTCATAAGGCAAAAGAGCTAGGACTGCAACCAAGGATCAACTACCTGGTAAAAGTGAACATAATCTTTCAGGCAAGGAGATGGTAATTTAATGAAATAAGGGACTTCAAGACTTTCCTGATGAAAAAGCCAGAGCTCAATGGAAAATTTGACCTACAATTACAAGACTCAAGAAAGACATAAAAAGGTAAACAAAGAAAACACACAGCTATACACATACACACACACATGCACATAACTTGGGATTCCATAAGAGCAAACTGTTTACATCCCATATGAGAAGCTGATACCTGTCAATATTGAAATTTATATGATTATTGTGACATTTAAAAGGGATATACATAGATAGAGGGTGTGGGTATAAATGACCTAATTTGATGATAAAAAAAAAAACTTTATAAAAGGTTTCAAAGGGACTGATATGGGAGAAAAGGAAAGGATGAGGCAGAAAAAGGTAAATTATGCCACATGAAGAGGCATAAAAACATACTTTAGTAGAAGGGAAGGATGGAGGGAGAAGAGCATCATATGGACTTTATTTTCATTGGTTATGACTCAAAGAGGGATCAACATAATCAGTTAAGTTTAAGATTCTAATGTGAAAAGACACAAAAACTCAGTAAAATTGTTGGAAAGGAGCGAGGGAGAGGAGCACTGTATGAAATTTAATCTCATTGGCTTGGGGTCAAAGAGGGAATAATATACTCCAATAAGCATAAAAATCCATTGTTCCCTACATGCAGTGAGAGGGGTAAGGGGAAGATAAAAAGGGGGAGGGTGGCTAGAAGGGAGATAAATAGTAGTAAGAGGAAAGGAAAGGTAAAGAGGGGGAGGTCACAGAGAGGGAATACTGAGGGAGATTGTGGTCAAAAGGAAAACTATTAAGGAGGGTAAGGGAGAAGTAAGAAACAAAAACATAAATAGGGGAGGGAATAGGATTGAGGGAAAGACACAGTCAGTAATAATAACTGTGTATGTGAATAGGATGAACTCACCCATAAAATGGAGGCAGATAGAAGAATGGATTAAAAACCATAATCCTACAATATGCTGTCTACAAGAAACATTTCAAACAAGGGGAAAAGATATGCACAGGGTAAAGGTAAAGGGTTAAGTAGAATATATTATGCTTCAACTAAAGTAAAAAAAAATCAGGGGTAGCAATCCTTATCTCAGATAAAGCAAAAGCAAAAATTGAATTAATTAAAAGAGATAAGGAAGGAAACTATATCCTGCTAAAAGGCGTCATCAAGAATGAAGCAATATCATTACTTAACATATATGCACCAAGTAGTATAGCATCCAAATTCCTAGAGAAGTTAAGGGAATTAAAGGAAGAAATAGATAGCAAAACTATACTAGTGGGGAACCTCAATCTCCCCCTCTCTGAATGTGATAAATCTAACCTCAAAATAAACAAAAAAGAAGTCAAGGAGGTGAAAATAATTCTAGAGAGGTTAGATATGATAGATCTCTGGAGAAAACTGAATGGGGATAAAAAGGAATATACCTTCTGTTCAGTGGTACATGATGCATACGCAAAAAAAATTAACATATACTAGGGTATAAAAACCTCACAATTCAGTGTAGAAAGGCAGAAATATTAAACGCATCATTCTCAGATCATGACGCAATAAAAATCATATGCAATAAAGGGCCATGGAAAGATAGACTAAAAATTATAGGAAACTAAATAATTTAATCCTAAAGAATTAGTGGGATGCAGCAAAGTCAGTTCTTGGGGAAGTTTTATATTGCTAAATGCATACATGAAAACATTAGAAAAAATGGAGGTCAACAAATTGAGCATGCAAGTGAAAAATTTAGAAAAAGAACAAATTGAAATATCTCCAATTGAATACTACATTAGAAATAATTGAAACCAAAGGAGAGATAAAAAAATGAATTTAAGAAAACTATTGAATTAATAAACAAAACTAAGTGTTGGTTTTATGAAAAAACAATAAAATTGATAGACCATTAGCCAACAAGATAAAAAAAAGAAAGAAAAAAAAACAAATTTTGGCTATCAAAAATGAAAAGGGTGAATCTGTCTCCAATGAAGAGGAAGTTAAAATAATAATTAGGAATGATGTTGCCCAATTGTATGCACATAAATTTGACAATCTTAGTGAAATGGATGAATATTTACAAAAATATATTTCCCAGATTAACTGAAGAGGAATTAAATTACTTCAATAACCCCATCTCAGAAAAAGAAAACAAACAAGCCATCAATGAAATCCCTAGGAATAAATCTCCAGGGCCAGATAGATTTGCTAGTGAATTCTATCAAATATTTAAAGAACAATTGATTCCAATATTCTACAATATATTTGGGAAAACTCGTGAAGGAGTCCTACCAAATTTTATTATGTCACAAATACGGTATTGATACCTAAATCGGGAAGAGACAAAATGGAGAATGGAAATTATAGACCAATTTCATTCATGAATATAGATGCAAAAATTTTAAATAAAATATTAGCAAAAATACTACATCAACTTATCACAAGAATAATACACTTTCATTAGGTAGAATTTATTCCAGGAATACAAGGATGGTTTAATATAGGAAAACCATCAGTATAATTGATCATATCAACAATAAAACTAGCAGAAATCACGTGATTATCTCAATAGATGCAGAAAAGGCTTTTGACAAAATAAAACATCCATTCCTATTGAAAACACCAGAAAGTATAGGAACAAATGGAGTCTTCCTTAAAATAATAAGTAGTATCTATCTAAAAATGTCAGCAAGTATTGTATGTGATAGGGATAAGCTAGAAGCATTTCTAATAAGATCAGGGGTGAAACCAGGATGTCTATTATCACCCCTCTTTTTCAATTTGGTACTAGAAATGTTAGCAGTAGCAATTAGAAAAGAAAAAGAAGTTGATGGAATCAAATTAGGCAAAGAGGAGACTAAGCTATCCCTCTTTGTAAAAGATATCATGATATACTTAGAGAATCCCAGAGAATCTAGTAAAAAAATACTTGAGACAATAAAGAAGTTTGAGAAAGTTGCAAGATATAAAATAAATCCACATTAATCCTTGACATTCCTGTATATTTCTGATGAAATCGAATAGCAAGAGATAGAAATCCCATTTAAAGTTACTGTGGACATTCTAAAATACTTGGGAATCTACATGCCAAAACAAACCTAGGACCTATATGAACACAACTACAAAACACTTTTCTCAAAAATAAAGTCAGATCTAACTAATTGGAAAAAAACATCAGCTGCTCAAGGTTGGGCTGAGCTATATAATAAAAATGACAATTTTAGCTAAGTTAAATTACATATTTAGTGCCATACCAATCAATCAACAAAAAAAATGCTTTACAGAGGTAGAAAAAATAGTAACAAAATTCATTTGAAAGAACAAATGGTCCCTAATATCAAGGAAATTAATGAAAAGAAATGTTAGGGAAGATGGTCTAGCTATACCAGATTTTAATATGTATTATAAAGCAGCAGTCATCAAAACTACTTGGTACTGGCTGAGGAATAGAGTAGTGTATCAATGGAATAGATTGGGTACACAAGACTCAGCAGTCAATGACTATAATAATCTACTATTTGATAAACCCAAAGACCCCAGTTTTGCGAATAACAATTCACTATTTGACAAAAAATGCTGGGAAAACTGGAGTATGGTAGAATATGGTAGAAACTGGGCATAGATCACAATCTAATACCTTATACTAAAATCCAAGCTAAATGGGTGCATGATCTAGGTATAAAGGCTGATACTGTAAGCAATCTGGGAAAGCAAAGAATAGTTTACCTGTCAGATTTATGGAGAGGGGAAGACATTATGACCAAACAAGAAATAGAGAGCATTATAAAATTCAAAATGGATAATTTTGATTACATAAATTGAAAAGTTTCTGTACAAACAAAGCCAATGTAATCAAGATTAAGAGGGAAGTGGAAAACTGGGAAAGAATTTTTACAACCCATGTGTCTGATAAAGGCCTCATTTCTAAAATATACAGAGAATTGAGTCAAATCTATAAGAATACAAATCATTTCCCAACTGATAAATGGTCAAAGGATATAAACAGTCAGTTTTTAGAGGAAAAAATTAAAGATGTCTATAAGCATATGAAAAAAGTGCTCTATTAATATCACTATTAATTAATTAATAATATCACTATTGATTAGAGAAATGCAAATTAAAATAACTCGAGGTACCACATCTCACCTGTCAGATTAGTTAGATGACAAAACAGGTATATGACAAATGCTGGAGAGAATGCGGACAAATTGGAACACTAACGCACTGCTGGTAGAGTTGTGAACTGATTCAACTATTCTGGAGAACAATATGGAACTATGCCTAAAGAGCTATAAATAATTTCATACTCTTTGACCCAGCAATACTATTTCTAGGGTTGTATCCCAAAGAGATCGTAGAAGTGGAAGAAAGCCTCATATGTACAAAAATATTTATAGCCACTCTTTTTGTGGTGCCAAAGAAATGGAAATTAAGGGGATGCTCATCAATTGGGGAATGGCTAAACAAGTTGTGGTATATGAATTAATGGAATACTATTGTGCTATAAGATATGAGGGGCAAACGGATTTCTTATTTGCCTGGAAAGGCTCATAAGAACTCATTGTGAGTGCATAGAGCAGAACTAGGAGAAATTTGTACACAATTACAAATGCAACATATGTGTGATGACCAACTTTGATAGACTGTACTCTTCTCAGCAATGCAGGGCTATAAGACAACTCCAAAAGACTCAAGATGGAGAGAAATGTCTCCATTCAGAGAAAGAACTAGAAAGAATAGAGTTTGAATGCTGATTGAAGCAAACTACCTGCTCTATTTCTTTTTCTTGTTTGGTTTTTTTTCTCTTTCCCATTGTTCATTCCATCTGTTACAATCCTTCTTTATAATCTGACTAATATGTAATGTGAAAGTATTTGCAGATCCTATACTTGATTGTATGCTGCCATTGTGGAGGGGGGTGGAGGAGAAGGTGGGGGAAGAAAATTTGAAACTCAAGGGATGGTGGAACTGAATCTTGTTAACTAAAAGTAAACAAAAAAAATTAATAAAGACAAAAAAATAAGAAAAAAAATGAGCACATGATTTTGTTTTTGTGAAGTAAAGTTGCAGAGCTAGGGCCTAAGTTCTGAAATTCTGGGGAAACTTCCCAGCTGCTCACTTGTACCAAGAGGTTTGGACTTCAACAGCATTAAACTTTCTCCACAATATGAGCTGATATTTTCTATATTCTGCCTCAGGTTAAACACAGTCATCAGCCCCATGTTTACAGGGCATGGCATAACAACATGGCCTTGACATTTTCAGGTCAGAAATATCCAAGTGCTCCTATTTTAAAAGTTAAGCAAAGAAGACCAAAAGGCCTCCTTCTTCTTTTAACCCTCTTATAAAGCTGCCAAAATAATGATGGTTACCTTTTTAAAGGCTTATAAAATATTCTCTCAACATAATCTACCACAAAATCATTGAAAACCTTCAACACAATTTGTAATACACACATATACATATATACATATACATACATGTATACTTCAATGCATATATGTATTGTATATAATATGTAATAATTTTATCTCTATATACAAATATTTACATATAGAACTTCAAAAGGAAAACAAAAACTGGAATTGACTTCATATGAAATTATCACTATATATGGGAGAAGAAAGGAAGGATATATAACCAAATGGATAAATCTTTTTAGGCACTTGCTGGAGTTTCATAACATGTGTCCTCCTAATCAGAGCATATTTACATTGTAACAAAGACACAGAAGAAGGAAATTGTTTGTGCACATTTACCTTATCAATTTTACCATGTGAATATACAGTTAAATAAGATAAGTTTTATAATAATAGTAGTCAACAATTCTTCTTGTTGGTATGTATTTTTTTTTTTGCCTTTTTGGAGGCCAATTGGGGTTAAATAACTTGCTCAAGGTTACATGGCTAGTTTTTGTGTGTGGGTGTTAAGTGTCTGAGGCCAGAACCGAACTCCAGTCCTCCTGAATCCAGGGCCGGCGCTTTATTCACTGCGCAACCTAGACGCCCTGGTATAAATTCTTAATGCATTTCCTAGAAATGTGACTTTCACAAAGATAGTTTAAAGCAAAAAAAAAAATCAAAGTAAACACAGTTAGGTGTAGTCAAACACAGGGACTATTATTATTATTATTATTATGTTTAGATCATGGTCTAGTTCCCAGTAGACACCAATACCTCCTTGTGCTCCTTCTCTAACATTATTTTTGTAGGCACCCTTGGCATACATAGTATTATGGTGTGTGGTTGCTCTTACTGACTTTCGGAGCCTCTAGCCTCCCAGTCATAGGCATAGTTCATTGGACTGTGTTTCCAACTCATCTCAAATCTCTCCAAAGGCTTGGTGAAAAAAAGAAAATTAGTCTGACTTCAGAGATGGAGAAGCTAGCTGTTCTATAATGTGACTGTACAAAATATTGAGCAAAAATAAAGCAAAGGAGATGTCAAATAAACATTATATCTGTGAGGTATGAATGGAGTCTCAGACACAATGTTCACTTATTCTTTACATGAAAAGATAGGAACACAGAGAAAACTTCCCAAGCATAACTGAGAAGCCCATAGAAAGTAGCAATATAAAACTTATATGTAGCAGTAGAAACAATGGGTAGCTGGGTGACACAGTTAGGCTTGGAGTCAGGAAAACTTTAGTTAAAATGTGGTGTCAGATACTTTCTAGTTATTTGATCCTGGGAAAATCACTTAACCCTATTTGCTTCAGTACCCTGATCAGTAAAGTGAGCTGGAGAAGGAAATGGCAAACTACTTGAGTATCTTTGTCAAGAAAATTACAAACGGGGGTGGCTAGGTGGTGCAGTGAGTAAAGCACTGGCCCTGGAATCAGGAGGACCTGAGTTCGGTTCCGGCCTCAGACACTTAACACCCACAAAAATAACTTGTGCAAGTTATTTAACCCCAATCACCCTCCAAAAAAGGCAAAGAAAAAATTAGAAATGGGGTCATGAAGAGTCAATCAAAACTGAATAGACTGAACAACAAAAAACCAAATGTATACTGGAAGCAATGTCCAAGAGAAGAATCAGCAGTAAAACATATCCTCAGATGTCTTCACATAAATGAAAAAATATGGATAGATACAAGGTGAATTGGAGACTATAATATAAGGAAGGAAATTTGACATGAGGTATATAACTAAGATGTGGTAGGATAGTACTAGTGACTGGTATATGACTATATTATTCAAAAGGAATAAAATTAAAGGAGTCACAAAGTAGCATTGTCTGTTAAGAATAGATGCTTAACTAAGAAGATCGGTGACCATTTAGGAGGGAAGTGGGATTGTTATTTATGACTTGATTTTAGAAAACAAAGAACTGGGGGTGGCCAGGTAGCCCAACGAGTAAGAGCACTGGCTCCAGTGTCAGGATGACCTGGAGATTGAATCCCGGGCTCAGACACTTAGCACCCACCCAGAAACACCTGGCCATGTAACCTTAAGCAAGTTACTTAACCCCAATTGCTTAAAAAAAAAATCCAATAGCCTTTGGAGTGGCCAGGTGGCTCAGCGAGTAAGAGCACTGGCTCCAGTGTCGGGATGACCTGGGGATAAAATCTGGGCTCAGATACTTAGCACCACACCCAGAAATAACTGGCTGTGTAACCTTGAGCAAGTTACTTAACCCCGGTTGCTTTAAAAAAAAAACAAAAAAAACAAAAACAAAGAACTGGTCATTGAATAGAAATAATGGTGATCTTATGAAGCAACTATTTTATCTTATAATTTATGAGAGGAGTATTAGAAAAGCAAGCATAGTTTGGTATGTATCCAAATTCCAGGATTTCCAATCTTCCTGACAAGATGACTCCTGAATGAGAGTCAGGCTCCCACATATCCAGTCTTATCATGGCTTGAGGTACTACCAGACCAAATTATGGTCAAGAAATCCAATGAAAACTACAGTGAATGGTTTTAATGTGAAAAGTAGCAGCAATGATGCAGCAATTCACATAGTGCTAAGACTGGGCCAGGTCAGGGCCTGTAAGATCTCTCTCTTGAGATGCCAGAGAAGCATTTAGAGGGCCTGAATTTATAGTATCCTGAACATCAAATATTGAGGAAGGGGCCAAGGGGCTGAACTTCTGGAATTGGAACTCAATTAAAGCAACCCATGACAGCCATACTCACTTCTCACAGGATCCCAATGTTTTGAACCCTTCCACATCTGCTGCACCCTTGTCATGATGTAGGAATCCCTAAGCCTATGAATTATTTTCTTTCAAATGTTAAATTCTTGCCCGAACTTTTATTTGATGAAGTAGTCTTGGACATTCAATCAGCTTCGGTCATTCAACAGGGAAGGAAAAAAAAAGTGTGGTTCAGGCTGGGGGTTGGGGGTCGAAGAGGATTTATGGGAAAGAAGGAGGTTTAGCATCAGGAAGTCTTGGGTTCAAGTTTCACTTGTTACACACACTAGTTGTGGGAATCTTGAAAGTCACTTAAACTCTTAGTGGCATCTTTTAAAAGCTGTAAGTTGCAGATCTCTATTGAAAGTTTCCCTGCCTGGAAGTATTCAAGTGCTCTTGTGCTCACTCTCTGTGTCTCTGTCTCTGTCTCTATCTCTATCTCTCTCTGTGTCTCTTCCTACTTACCCTCCTCTACCTCCCTCTCATTTTCTCCCTTCCATCTCTCCCCCACTCTACAATCCTCTAAGTTCTCCCACTCTCTCTTCCCCCTTTTTTCTTCCCTCCCCTAATCTCTCTCTGTCTCATTTCTCTTCTACATTTAGGTAGCAGCATTGGCATGTTAGAATTCCAAGAGATTTTGGAAACAATTTTATAAAATTTATTTTATAGATAAGGAAACTAAAGTCCAAAAGAATCAATAATTTGTCTAAGTTTACATAGCTAATTAGTGTTACAGCTAGGACTGGAATAGAGTTTTCTTGATGTCTAGCCAAAGTCAAGGTCAGTGGTTTTTCCACTGCAAACAAATAAAGCATAGCATATTCCCCATCATCCCTTTTGTGGATAGATCCTTTTTAAGTTAGTTTCATGATGGCATCAGACTCACATAGTTTGCACCTCTCCCCCTACAAGTGCAGCAAAACAACTCTATAATTCCCAAAGTGGACCACTTGCTTTTATTTTTTAAAACATTCTATGCATTGGATGATTATAGCTTGTCTAGAAAACATGCCCCCTACTGAATTCAAGTCTAGAAAACACTTCAAGAAGCATGGGTTCCTTGGTTCAATTAACTTCTGTTACTTGATTTCTCTCTATTTTTTTAATCTATAAAACCAAGAGGAATACACAGCAGCAACCAGCTCCTCCAGGGACCCTTGAGTTTCAACTAAGGAATTTGTAAAAATAATCTCTGCATCCAACAGGGAAAGGTGAAGTTTTTATTAAAGTTTTGATTGGTCAACAACACACATAACAAGGACCTGAAGCCTAGGTTGGTTCAGTTTTGAAAGAAGTCATAGAAATACATAAATCTGAGGTAATTGTACCTCAGTATATATACTTCCTCCTAACCCCCAAAGGATCCCAAATAGCTTGACAAGCATATGGGAATAAAATATTATCTATGTGGGGATGAAAGGGAGAAAACAGTTCTGTTGACTGGCATTGTCCTTTTATAACTCAAGAAAATGACATTTCTCATTACAATGCTGTATTTCATGCTGCTAGAACATAATGTGAACCAAGTCCTTTCAGTGTTGTTTTTGAAGAAAAGCATAAGAATTTAGGTCTTAATACCAAATTTCTTACCTGTTTTCAACCACTCAAGTTAGGTCCTTGACTTTATTTATTCTAATTCCTTTAGAAATGCAGTTCCTTGCCTCCTAGCTATGATGTAGAGAACAAAAGAAACACAGTCTGTACAGTTCCAGTCCTGGAGTGGCTTTGGAGTTAATGTGACTGCTTCTTTTATTAGTAGGTAAAATTCTTAGTATTCATAGACCACACAGAAAAAGGCATCATAAATTATTCCTTCCCTATATGGTTATTTCCATTTTGCTAGTGAGAATAAAGATTTCTAGAGGGAAAAAGGCACAGTTTAGACCAATCTGGGAGGTAGTGGTAGAGACTAGATTAAATCGCCTAATGATATAGTAGAAAGATGAATGTATTGAAAGTCAAGAGACCTGTAGTTAGTCCTAACTTTGTCACTAACTCTCTGTGTCTTCCTGTACAAAGAATACTAATCTTTCTTATAACCCTTGATTATTTAGAAATCATTTTCTTCATGAAAACCATATGAAGTAGAGAGTGTAAGTAACATCATGGCTAAATATCTAGAGAATTAAAGCAATTTGGCCAAGGTTTATTATTTAAAAAAACAACATTTTTTCTCTATACCATCTTCTCCCACCTATCTATTAAAAAAAAAAGATTATAACAAGTATGTAAAGACAAGCAAAAAAATTGTGAATTGGCCTCATCCAAAAATATTTCTCATTCTTCACTTTGAGTCTATTACTTCCGATATGAGTTGCATGTTTTTATCATTAATCCTCTGGAATCATTGTTAGTTATTGTCTTGATATAAGTGCTTAAATCTGTAAGGCCTGAAGAAATTGTGGTATAAAAATGTAATGTGGTGTTATGGTGCCCTAAGAAATGACAACTGGGATGGTTTCAGAATAACCTGCAACAATTTGTATGAATTGATACAGAGATAAATGAGGAGAACAACTGATAGAAATGGGATGAAATATAGGAAAATAGATTCATATTATGGGCTGGCAGCAAGAAGTATGGCATTTAATTTTCATGGGTTAAAAAGAGATGTCAGGATGTTATGCCTAATCTCTTGACATCTGGTTCGTTGTTCTTTCCTCTATCATACTGGACCTCAGAGTCCGAATATATAAAACAAGCTAAACTATATCCAAAATTCATTATAGATCTCAGAATTTATCATTCTAAGATTTCATTTCATTAATCAATAAATTCACATGCACTTTTAAGCACTAATTATATGCAAAGACTTGGGTTAAGAAGTAAGGCTACAAAAGGCAAAAGTAAAACACTCTCTGCTCTCAGAGATCTTACATTCTTACAGGTGAGATAACTTATACATTATGTAAAGTAAATGAGAAGAAGTGTTGGAAAGGAAAATCCTAGCAACTAAAGGATCAGTAGAATGTGGCAGTTAAGCTGAATTTTGAAGGATACTGGGAAATATTAGAGGTATAGATTAGAAAGGAGAACATTCCAGGCATGAGGAATAGACAATGGTAAGCCAAGGAGATTAGACACAGAATGTTCTATGTGAGGAACAGCAATCATGTAGTGCTATGACTGGACCAGAAAGCAAATGGAGGGGAATAAGAAAACTGTGGGCCTTATTCAGATTATAAATAGCTTTTAATGTCAGACAGAAGAGTTTATATTTGGTCTTTGAGATATCAAGGAGGAAATGACTTTTGTAGACCATTGGAATACCTGCAGTTGATGAAATTACTTTGGTGGCTAAGTGAAACAATAGTTGGTTTGTGGGTAGATTTAAGGCAGGGAGACCAATTAGGAAGAAAAAGCATAGACAAGGTATTGTGAGAATCTCTATCACAATTGAGATTGCAGGAGTAGAAGCGAGATATTGTGTGGATAGAAATTCAAGACTGGGCAAATGATTAAATATGTTAGGTAAGCATGGATGAGAGCATGGCACTGAGATGTCAATTTGGGTAACTAGAAGGATGGGAGTGCCCTTGTCAGTTAACAGGGAAGTCTTAAAGGAAGGTGAAATTGAGAGGGAAAGATAATGGGTTCTGTCTTAGATATGTTGAGTTTAAGATGCCAAAAGAAGAGAAATACTGATGTGTGACTATCCTCAAGAGAGAAATTAGGGCTGGAGTCTTGAATGGTTTACATGGAAATGGTAATTGAAGAAGCCATGGGGCCTAATGAAGCCACCAGTTAATTAATTAATTAATCAAACAAACAGCATTTATTTAATTTTCATTACATCACTGGCATTATACTATAGGGAAAAGAGAAAGAAGGTCCACGACAGAGTCTTGAGGTAAACCAAATTTAGCAAGTAATGATGGTCAAGTAAAAGAAACTAAGAAGGAGCAATAAGACAGGTAGTAGGTACCAAGAGAGAACAATGGCATTAAAAAATCAGAGACAAGGATATTCAGGGTGAGAGGGGCTTCACTAATATCAGAAGCTGCAGAGATACATGAATGAAGATTTTAAAAAAATAATTCATTTGTCACTTAAGAGATTAACTTTGGAGATATCAGTGTCAGTTGAGTTATAAGCTCAGAAACTAAAATATAAAGAGTAAGAAAAGTAGGAAGATTGCTTTTTCAAGGAAATCGGGTGACTAGGTGGTGCAGTGAATAGAGCACCAGCCCTGGAGTCAGGAGAATCTGAGTTCAAATTCGGTCTCAGACACTTAACGTTTACTAGCCATGTGACCTTGGGCAAGTCACTTAACCCCAATTGCTCTCTAAAAAGAAAAAAAAAGGAGAAAGAAAGAAGACATATAGTATGACAATTAATTAGGATGCTAGTTCATAGTAATTGCATTTTTTTAACAATGGGGGGGGGAGATGGGGCAGCTAGGTGCCGCAGTGAATAGAGCACTGGCCCTTTAGTCAGGAGGACCTGTGTTCAAATCCAGCCTCAGACACAACACAAAAACAAGTTGTGTGACCCTGGGCAAATCACTTAACCCCAACTGCCCTAGCTCCCCCCCTCCAAAAAGCAAAAAAAAAAAAACAACTAAAACTAAAACCCAGAAGAAAAAAAACAATGGGGTAGAGACATGTTTTAGGCAGTAAATAATTAACTAGTAGATAGGAATAAATTATAAGATTAGAAATAGAGGGTATGATAATGAAGACAATCTGCTGGAAAAGACAGGATTAAAACTTTTATGGGTTAAGTGGAAAATACCAAAATGCAAACAACCTGAATAAATCAAAGAAACGAATACTTTAGCTTTGTATTTTATTTTAGATCTCAGGATCATCAATTTTAAAACTGCACTAGCTATTAGAGACCCTCTTTTCCAACTCTCCTCATGATTAGAGAAACTGAGGAAACTGAGATACAGAGTGATTAAGTCTCTTGCTCAGGTCACACAAGTAGAAAGTAACAAAGGCAAGATTGAAGTAATCAGTCTCAAAATTCAGTACTCTTTCCTTTATATCACAGTGCTTCATTTTGTCACTGTAGACATAGATGTTCCATTATCACCCCCTGCTAAACCTCTGACCTCATGGCTGCTAAGGCATCTCTTGCTACAAGTTTGATCTTTTCCAATTCCCTGGTTTCACTTCTAGTCTTGGTCTTAGTTAATGAAACTCAGAAGGGTCTGTGCCCTAAGGTCATGTGATTACAACAATAACTCCAAACTGTGGGATCTCAATGCTCTAGGGTGATATCATATTTAATTTAGTTTTACAGGAGTTTTAAGAGATCTGAGATTCTTTGCAAAAGGACATAAGTATTTGTAGAGGAATATTTTTGTAGAACAAGTTGAATTTGGATCAAAGAAACAATTTCTCTTACTCTATACAGGCAAAAGTTTTCAGGTAGGATGGGGCTGTTATGGAAGGCTGCTGTAGGATTCACTTGAATTTAGTGATAACCCAAAGGGTCCTGAGGTTCTTACTTTTTTCTGTAAAGAAAAAGTAAACCTTTTTGTCAGGTTTTTAATGGTATTCTGGAAATATATAGAGATCATAGCATTTAAATAGTTTATTTATTTATTTGTTGGTGGTCTCCCATATTAAATTGTAAGCTCCTTGAAAGCAGGGGTTCTTTGTTTCATTTTGTGTCCTCCACACTTAGCAGCATATCTGGTACATAACAGGTACTTAATGAATGTTTATTGACTGACTTACTGATTAAAAATAGATAAGCACCTTTCCTATGGATGATCTAAAGACAATGCATAGGATACAAAGCTAGATAAAAAAAATAAAAGTATCAGGAAAAGTGTGTAGTAGAAAATGCAATATTTCAGCATTGTCACAGTTTCAATAACTACTTTTTAACATAGTCAACAGTAATGGCATGTATTAGTAAAGGATCTTAAATACCGTTTTTAAAATTATTATTTATTTCAAACATCTAATTAAAAACACGAGTTCTGAGTTCTCTCCCTCCTTCCTACTCCTCCCCCAACCATTAAGAAGCCAAGAGAAGAGATATTAGTTATAGATGTGATGCCACATATTTCCATATTAGCCATGGTGTAAAAAAACCAAGAGAAATAAAGAAAGTGAAAAAAATATGTTTCAGTCTGCACACAGATCCCATCATTTCTTAATCTGGAGGTAGATAGCATTTTTCTTCTTATGCCCTTTGGAATTTTTGTGGATTATTGTACAGATCAGAATAGCTAAGTCATCCAGAGCTGATACATTTTAATTTTGCTGATGCTATGAACAATGTTCTCCTAGCTCTGCTCACTACCCTTTGCTTGAGTTCATATAAGTCTTCCCAGGTTTTTCTGAAACCATCCTGCTCATCATTTCTTTATTTTTAAATTAAATTTTGTGTTTATTTTTAGTTTACAACATTCATTTCCACAAGATTGTGAGTTATAAATTTTCTCCCCATCTTTCCCCTACCCACCACCCCAAAACAGTGATCCCACTGTATACCCTCTCTGACAATCTGCTCTCGCCTATATCCTCTCCCATCCCTGAACCGACTTTCTAGTATGGCAAGATGGATCTCTATACCCCACTGCCTGTATATCTTATTTCCCAGTTGCATGTAAAAATTATATATATATATATATATATATATATATATTTATATATATATGCATATATATATTTATATATATACATATACACATATATATATATATATTAACGTTTGATTTTAAAATTTTGAATTCCAGATTCTTTCCCTTCCTCCCTCATCACTCACCGTTACTGGGAAGATAGGCAATTCAATATAGGTTGTACACATGTAGGTAGGCAAAGTATTTCCATAGTGGATATATTGTGAAAGACTGACTATATTTCCCTCCATCCTATCCTGCCTCCCACTTGTTCTATCCTCTACTTTGACCCTGTCCCTTTTCAAAAGTCTGTGCTTCTAGCTTCCCTACAAACCCAACCTTCCCTTCCCTCCATCATCCCCATTCTCATCCCCTTCCCTGTTACTCTCGTGTAGGGTGAGATACCCTATTTAGTATGTATGTCATTCTCTCCTTAATACAAATTCAATGAGAGTAAGATTGACCCATTCCCTTTTGCCTTCCTGTTCTTCCCCTCCATTGTAACACTTTTCCTTTACCTCTTCTATATGAGAAAATTTACCTTATTCTGTCTCTCTCCATCTCCTCTCATTATATTCCTCTCTCAACTCTCAATTTCACCTTTTAGGTATCATCCCTTCCTATACAATTGAACCTGTGCCCTCTATCTATGTATACCTGTAAACATATATACACATATTCACATATATATTCATATACCCATATAGACATATATATGTATATATATATAATATACATTTATATTCCTTTCAACTATTCTCACATTGAGAAAAGTTTCATAAGTTACAATGATCATTTTTCCATGTAGGAATGTAAACAGTTCAACTTTGATAAGTTCCTTATGATTTCTTTTCCCTGTTTACCTTCTCATGCTTCTCTTACTTCTTGCATCTGAATGTCAAATTTTTCTATTCAACTCTGTTTTTTTTTTCATCAAGAATGCTTGAAAGTCCTCTATTTCATTGAATGTTCATGTTTTCCCATGAAACATAAAGTCAGTTTTGCTGGACAGGTGATTCTTGGTTTTAATCCTAGCTCTTTGACCTTTGGAATATCATATTCCAAGCCCTTTGATCCTTCAGTGTAGAAGCTGCCAGGTACTGTGTTATACTGAAAGTGTTTCTACAGTATTCAAATTGTTTCTTCTTGACTGCTTGTAATATTTTCTCCTTGATCTGGGAACTCTGAAACCTGCTTATAATATTCCTAGGAGTTTTCTTTTGGGGATTTTTTTCAAGAGTTGATCATTAGGTTCTTTCAACTTCTATTTTGCCCTCTGGTTCCAAATTATGGGGGCAATTTTCCTTGAGAATTTCTTGAAGGTTGATTTCTAGGTTCTTTTTTTATCATGGCTTTCATGTAGTCCAATAATTTTTAAATTATCTCTCCTGGATCTATTTTCCAGATCAGTGGTTTTTCCAATAAGATATTTCTCAATGCCTTCTATTTTTTTCATTTGTTTGGTTCTGTTTAATAATATCTTGATGTCTCATAAAGTCACTAGCTTCCATTTGCTCCAATATAATTCTAAAGGAATTATTCTCTTCAGTGAGCTTTTGTGATTCTTTTTCCATCTGGGAAATTTGGCTTTTTAAGGAATTCTTCTCATTGCCTTTTTGAACCTCTTTTGCCATTTGAGTTAGTCTATTTTTAAGGTGTTTTTTTCCTTCAGTTAGGTTGTTGACTCTCTTTTCATGATTTTTTTGCACCATTCTCCGTTCTCTTACCAATTTTTCCTCTACTTCTCTTATTTGGTTTTCAAAATCCTTCTTAAGCTCCTCTGTGGCCTGTAACCAGTTCATATTTTTCTCGGAAGTTTTTGGTGCAGGATTTCTGACTTCATTGTCTTTCTGCCATTCCATGCTTTGATCCTTTTTGTCCCCAGAAAAGGAATCCAAAGTTGGTTTTCTCTGTTTGCTGTGCTTCCTTTGCTTGCTCATGTTGCCACTCAATTACTTGACTTTTGAGTTTTTTGCCACAGTATAGCTCTGCTTTTAGAGAGGAGAGATTTGTCCTAAATTGCTGGGGTTTTCACAGGTGTCAGAGTGATTAGTTGTCTGTCCTTTCTAAAGCTTCCACAGATTCTAGTAACTGGCCACACACCCCAGGACCTACACTCTAGACAGCAATCCAAATCCAAGCAGGTTAAACCGAGAGAGATTACCTCTCAGAATAGTTGGTTTGTCCCCCTACAATCTTCAGGCCAGGAGCTCTGAAGCAGCCATGCAGCTGCGGCAACTGCTCCTGATCGACTTTTCCCTCCATAGGGCAGAGGCCAGACCACACTCCCAGACTCCCTGTTCCCAAAGTCTATACTGACTTCTCACTTTGTCTGTGGCATTTATGGGTTGATAATTCTGATAACCACCACAGCTACTGGTGTTCTAATCTCCCTACATCCCTCTGAGGGTAAAACTACAGGGTCACATGGGGCCAGACTCTCCTCCCAGAGGGCTGCAATAAGCCCTTCCTGTGTGCCTGCCAGACTATTTTCAGTAGCAGATTTGTTTCTCTCTGTCACTTTGTGGGTTCTATAGTCCTAAAGGTTGTTTACAGTCATTTTTATAGGTATTTGAGGTGGTTATGGGGGAGCGCATGGAGTTTTCCAACTTCTACACCACTATCTTGGCTCTGCCCTCCCTTGCTCATCATTTCTTATAGTACAATGTAGCAGCAAGCACCCCAAGCACATCCTCAGGGTTTCCTGCCCATACAGGTTCTTGGATCTGCTTTGTTAAAGGAAAGCAACTCAAAATGGGTTAACAAGCTTACTTTAATCAGTCAGACATATATCGTTTACCTTGTTCAGGGGAAAAAGGTCAGCACCCCAAACTTCAAAATATACAGACAGAATTATCAAGACATTAACAGATCAAGTATACAGCTTTCCAAACTGTCCAACCATTACATCCATACCCAGTCAACATCTGGGTTTCCACATCTGGGTTTTTCAAAGCCAGGGGACTCTCAACAATGGCTTCCCAGAATTCAGATCAAATCACAGAACACTTCTCAAAGTGAGTCCCCAAAACAAAGCTACACATCAGGGCTTATATAGCCTTCTCCTGGCTGAGAAAATGTAACAACCTTATTGACTCACTGGCCAATCAAGAAGTATTTACTGAAAAACAAGCCTCCCACCCAAGGCTTCAGGTGCACTTTAGCCTAGGGGCAGGGAAGATCTTCCAAATTTGCATTCCCATTACATACAATAGTATTGCATCTCATTCATATACCACAAATTTTTCATCCACTCCCCAATTGATGGGCATCCCCTCAATTTCCAATTCTTTTCCACCACAAAAAAGCTGCTATAAATGATTTTGTGTATATGGGACATTTTCTATGATCTCTTTGGGATACAAACCTAGCAGTGGTGTTTCTGAGTTTGTATGTATGGTTTTATATCCCTTTGTGCACAGTTCCAAATTGATGCTATGTAGTCTTGCCCCTGGGATGTTCACTGAGATCTTTGGCCTCTGTGGTATGGCTTGCACTAGTCTAAGTATCAAGAATGTCCTCTGTCTCCCTTATTGCCTTATCCTTCCTTATTCCTTATAATTCTTATATATCTTTAGATGGAACTTAAACATTACCTCTTTTTAAAAGCCTTCTTTTGCCCTCAGACTATACATATCTTTTTCAGTTTCCTAAAAGATAATTTCTAGAAAAGTTACATAACTTTCCCCCAGACATTTATTAAATAAAAATGATATTTTGTTTATTTATGTTTTTGATTTTGTTTGATCTCCTTAGTACAACTCAATGGTGTCAAGGACAGTGTCTTATCTAAACTTTAATCTCTCCCTCAACACATAGTAATTTTCTGCACATAGTAGGTACAGAATAAATGTTGTAGAATGAATGAATTCCTCAGAGTTTTCAAAGCTCTTATATGACCTTTAAAGCATTTGAGGCTTTTTTTTAAAGTACTTTAATATTATTGGTGCCTTTCCTGTGGCACATAGACATGGATTTTGTCAGAGGCTGAATTAGAACCCAAGTCTTCTTAATTTCCATGCAACTCTCAAAGACCACAAGTGGTATAGCAGTTAAGTATTGGTTCTATATTGTTAGATGTTTCCTCACTACTGGTTAAAAAGTATAAAATCTAAGGTATTGCCCCTTTAATATAAATGTTTGTTTTATTCATTGAAAAGAATTACCAAAAAAAAACATCTGTATAGGAGAAATGCCTTGAGATAATTCTCAGGATTTGAGAGGAAATAGTACCACAGATAAAGCTACTGAGAGGATCTATTGAAATCAGCACAGAAGCAAAAGTAGGCACGTGTTAAGAGTTGGCTGTAGTACACTGTTTGCTTGCAGTTAATTTCAATATGTCTATTTCAGGACTTTGGAATTTATTTCTGGGAAACTTTTATCAAAGAACTGTTTGAGGATTATGGGAATATTATATAATAACTATTTATATTTTACTTTTTAGAAACGTGGATTTGTCATCATAATATTGAAATGACTCACAGTACATCAGGAGTCACATTATTTGAAGCAGTATAAACCAAGATCTACTTGGGCAATGCTAAGTCTAGAAACTAATTGATAAGAGAACACAAGAGAAGACACACAGATTTGACTCGAAACATATAGTCATTAGAAGGGGGATGATCATGCTAGATGATTCTTTCTAAATATGAGTTCTATGCTTCTGTATTTGATAATCTAAAATGTTTGTGGTATTGAAAATCTGAGGAATTTTCTTTCTTAGTTTATTGCTGTTGTTTTTTAGTATCTCCAAGTTGGAGAAATTATCCACTTAAAATCATATGTTTATTCTGGTGGGAGTAAGGAAGCATGGTGTTAGATTCCCTGACTCTTTTCTTCCTTCATAGCTTTTCTCAATTACAGTTGAAGTACAGTCAGGAACTAGTTACTTCTATTTAGGGAGATGTATTTTTTCATACAGGTTCGCATCTGTTTTTTCCCCTATTATCCTTCCTGCTGGGTGGGCAGCTGCAGGAACAGCAGTACACTGTCCAAGTCCCCAAAGGGTGGACAGCATGCTTTACTTGTTTACCAAGCAACAATTATATGCCAGGACCAATTAGAGGCAAGGACTCATTAATCATCTCAATTATTCAAGAGATGTTTTCAAAACAGCTGGAGCTTCTGGGCAATGATGTACCAGACATGCATATGGTAGGTAGGCAGGTAAGTGGAAGATATGATTCTTTGTAACAGTGAAGTATTTCATTAGTTATGTATACAATGCAACCTAATCATATAGCCTACCTATTCCAACTGCCTCATTATATCATCATTGTCCCTTATCAAATGGAATGAAGTAGAATAATTCAGTGAAAAGAAGAACACTAGAGGACATGTGTTCAAATTCCAGATCTACTATTTAATGCCTTTATGATTGTGGGCAAAGCACTCAATTGTTCACATGCTCAGTTTCCTTGTCTGGAAAATGTTAATGTGTCAATTCTTGCTGAGGCTTTTTCTAGTCATTCTTCCTGCTGATGAATTTTTCTTTAAGGTTATCTTCCATTTAATCTGTCTTTAACTTATAAACATCAATTTATGTACGTGTTGTCCTTCCCATTAGAATGCTGAAATCTTTTAGATCATGGATTATTGTTGTTGTTGTTGTTATTATTATTTGCTTTTTCTAGGAGGAAAGATAAGGAAATTGGGGTTAAGTGATTTGCCCAAGGTCACACGGCTAGTTTTTTTTTGTGTGTGTGTGTGTGTGTTAAGTGTCTGAGGCCAGATTTGAACTCAGGTCCTCCTGACTCCAGGGCTGGTGCCCTATTCACTGAGTTACCTAGCCACCCCAGGAATTATTATTTTTAAAATAATATTTTCCCAACTTATATGTTGAAAAAGTTTTAGCATTCATTTTTGAAAGATTTTGAGCTCCAATTTTTTCCCACCCTCCTCTCCTCTCCCCTCTTCTTAAAATGGTAGACAGCTTGATATAGTTTATATGTGAACTTTCATGTAAACATGATTCCATATTTGTCACAGTTGTGAAAATAGAAATTATCAAAAAGAAAAAAAATCACAAGAAAGGATATAGTGAAAAAAAATTCCTTCTCTACATTCAGAGTCCATCAATTCTTTATTTAGATATGGATAGTATTTTCCTTCATGAGGCCTTTGTCCTTCTCTTGCATCATTGTGTTGCTCAGAAAAACTGTTTCATTCATATTGAACATGACACAATGTTGCTGATACTGTCCACAGTGTTTTCCTGGTTCTGATCATTTTACTTTGTTTCAGTTCACACAAGTCTTTCTGAGTTTTCTAAAATCTGCGTGGTCATTATTTCTTATGAAACAACAATATTCCATTGCATTCATTCCATTGCATACATCCACATCTTGTTCAATCATTCCCCAATTGAAGGGCATCCCCTCAATTTCCAATATTTTTCCACCACATAAAGGGCTGCCATAAATATTTTCGCACATGTAGGTCCTTTTCCCTTTTCTGTGATCTCTTTGGGATATGGAACTAGTAGGGGTATTGCTGGATCAGAGGGTATACACAATTTGGGTACCCTCAGGACACAGCTCTAAATTGCTCTCCAGTATGGTTGGATTAGTTCCCAACTCCACCAACAGTACATTAGTATTCCAATTTTCCCACATCCTCTCCAACATTTATTATTTTCCCTTTTTTGTCATTTTAGCCAATCATATTGATGCAAGGTGATGTTTCAGAGTGGTTTTAGTGCATTTCTCTAATCAAAAGTGATTAAGAGCACTTCTTCACATAAATATAGATAGCTTTTTATTCTTCATCTGAAAACTTCTTACTCATATCCTTTGGCCATTTATCAATTGGGGGATGACTTGCATTATTACAAATTTGGCTGAGTTTTCTATGTGTTT
Organism: Petaurus breviceps papuanus; assembly: GCF_028583685.1. Lineage (NCBI taxonomy): Eukaryota > Metazoa > Chordata > Mammalia > Diprotodontia > Petauridae > Petaurus > Petaurus breviceps. The sequence continues at coordinate 81,870,075 of NW_027186296.1, forward strand.
GAGAAATGTATAAATTGTTTCCCCATTTTCTGATTTTCTTCTAATCTTGGTTGCATTGGTTTTATTAATACAAAATCTTTTCAATATAATATGATCAAAATTATCTCTTCTACATTGTGCAGTGCTCTCCATCTCTTATTTGGTCATTAATTCTTCTCCCAATAGATCTCAAAGGTAGACTATTCTTTGATCTTCTAATTTGTTTATGGAGAATAGTCCTTTTTGTTCCCATTAAATTTTTTCCAAAGTTCTGTTATATCTAACTTTTCTAATATTTTATTTATCTCTTTATTTTTTCTTGTTTATTTTGTTTGGACCTATGTAGTGCTGAAAGAGGACAGATGAGGTGCCCTACTGGTATAGTTTTGCTGTAGATTTCTTTCTGTTACCTCCTTAACTTCTGCTCTAAGAATTTGGACACCACACCATTTGGTGCATATATGCTTAGTATTGATATAGCTTCACTGTCTATGGTACCTTTTTTGTGAGATGTAGTTTCCTTCTTTATCTCTTTTAATTAGGTCTATTTTTGCTCTCACTTTGTCTGAGATCAGGATGCCTACCTCTTTTTTTTTTAACTTCAGCTGACACATAATAGATTCTGCTCTAGCCCCTGACCTTTACCCTCTGCTATGTTTCTCTGCTACCAGTGTGTTTCTTGTAAACAACATATTGTAAGATTTTCATTTTTGATCCACTATGCTATCCACTTCAGTTTTATGGGAGAATTCATCCCGTTTGTATTCACAGTTGTGATTATTACCTGTGTACATCCTTCCAGTGTATCCTTCCTCCTGTTTGCACTTTCCCTCCTTTCACCCATTTCTTCCTCACCAGTGTTTTGTTTTTCTGTCTACCACCTTCCCTTATCTGCCCTCCCTTATGTCATTTCCCATCCTATCCCACTATACTTAATTTGCTCCCCTCCTACTTCGCTGTTTGGTGAGATAAATTTCTATGTTCAACTTATCATAAATATGATTCTCTCTTTGAATAAAAAACTGATAAGAGTAAGGATCAAGTGTTGTTCACCACTCTCCTCTTCCATCTTTCCCTCCACTATACTATAGCCTATAAGAAAGAAATGAAGTAATTTACTCCATTCTACCTCTCCATTCCTTAATATTTCTGTCATTCCCTCAAATACACTTTTTACCCCATACCCTAAATCTATGTATATTCTTTCTTGTTGTATTATTAATGATAATCTTTTTAAGAAATATAAATAGCATCTCCTTGTGTAGGGATGTAAGCAAAATCTCTTATGTTTTCTTTTCCCTTTTTACCTCTCTGTGCTTCTCTTGGTTCTTGAAGTTGAAGGTCAATTTTTTTGGCTCAGTTCTGGTCTTCTTATGAAAGCTTGAAATCCTTCCATTTCATTGAATGATCATTTTTTTCCCTCAATGTATTATGCTTAATTTTACCAGTTAAGCGATTCTTAATTATAGTCCTAGCTCATTTACCTTCCAGAATATCACATTCCATGATTTCCAATTCTTTAATATTGCAGCTGTCAAGTCCTGTGTAATCCTGGCTGTGATTCTCTGATATTTGAATTGTTTATTTTTGACCATTTCTTGTATATTTTCCTTGATATGACAGTTCTGAAATTTTATTATAATATTCCTTGGAGTTTAGGGGCAGCCAGGTAGCACAGCGAATAAGAGCACCGGCTCCAGTGTTGAGAAGACCTGGAGATCGAATCCCAGGCTCAGACACTTAGCACCCACCCAGAAACACCTGGCCGTGTAACCTTGAGCAAGTTACTTAACCCCGGTTGCTTTAAAAAAAAAATATTCCTTGGAGTTTTTATTTTGGGATCTTTTTCCTGAGGTGACTGGTGGATTCTTTCAATGCCTATTTTTCCCTCAGCTTCAAGGATATGAGGTCAGTTGTCCTTGATAATTTTTTTTGATTATAGGTTTTAAGTAGTACAATGATTCTAATATTGATTCCCTTGGATCTGTTTATCAGGTTAATTGTTTTTCCCCTGAAGTATTTTACATTTTCTTCCATTTTTTCCATTCTTTTGTATCTGTTTGACTGATTCTTGATGTCTCATAGAGTCCTTAGTTTCTATTGAATGAATACCAGTTTTTTGTTGTGTCTTGTTTTCCTCAATTAGCCTTTGTATTTTCTTTTCCACTTGACCAATTGCAATCTTTCCCTCCCTCCCAATTTTACTCTTTAAGAGGTTGTCTTCTTCAGGGAATTTTTGTATCTTCTTTTACATTTGTCCAATTCTACTTTTTAAGTGTTTTCCAAGCTATTGAGTATTTTTCCATAATTCTCTTCCATTACTCTCATTACTTTTCTCAATTTTTCTTCTACCTCCCTTATATGATGTTTAAGCTCCTTTTTGAGTTCTTTCATGATTTCTTTCTGGACCTGAGACTACTTCCCATTTTTCTTTTGGGTTTTGCTCATAGGTGTTTTGACATTGTGGACCACTTCTGAGTCACTGTCTTAGTCTTCCCTGTCACCATAATAATTTTCTTTGGTCATTTTTTTTGTTGCTGTTGCTGCTGCTGCTGCTCTTTGCTCATCTTTTCTTCCTTGTCTTTTTTCCTTTCTTTTAAATTTGAGCCTTGTTTCCAGGATGGTAGGGGCACTGTCTCAGGCTTCTTCTGTCAGTGGCTGTAGACCCTGACTGTTTACCTGGTACAGAGCTGATGTTGCCCTGAGGCACCTGGGTCTCATGCCTGGTGCTGTGCTGAGGGGGTGAAGTGGGAGGTGGCTAGTACTGCTGGAGGCCATAGGATTCTGAAAACTTATCTGGTGCTCAGCCAGGGTCTTAGTGGTGATGTCTTGTGTGTGTTGAGGTCAGTGTGGTGTTTCTGCATTTCCCCTGTGTTACACAGCAGTAGTGATCTGGACACTACACTATATTTGTCTGCCCAGAGATTAATTGAAGCACATGGAGCTACAGTCTGACAGTTACCCTTGCTATGCTAAGGAACATGGGGGCTGTGGTGTTGGTGTTGGTTGTTCCACAAGGAAATTAAATTATAAGGGAAGGGAATAAGCATTTAGCAAGAATCAACTGTGTGCTACTCATTGTTCTAAGTGCTTTACAAATTTGATCCCTTACCTCACTTGATCTTCACAACAACCCTGAGAAGTAGTGGCTATTATTCTCATTTTATAATTGGGATTGAATAAACTGAGGCAACAAAAGTCAAATAATTTGCACAGGGTCACACTGGTAGCAAACTGGATTTGAACTTAAGTATTCTTGGCTACAAGCCCAGTACTCTATACACTGCAACACCTAGCTGCCTAGATTAGATTAAATCATCTATGAAATTTCTTCTGGCCATAAAGTCTATAATCAATGATCCACTGAATCATACACCCCAGGGAATGGGATAATGAGCATGGAGCATTTAAAGAAGGCCCTAGCCTATGGGGGAATCTGAAAAGCCCAAGGACTAAATAGATGAATTCTACCTTCTTGCAAAGCAGAAAGTTTCTTTCTGGAAAGGTCTCAACTTAGACACTGCTGAAGGGCTCCTTCCTTGAACTTGCCATGCCAGGATCTGTCCAGCACTGAGAAAATAAGCCCTTATGTAAATAGCAATGAACATTTAAAATGGAAGCATCAAACCAACTCCAGCAGCCAGTTCCTATCATGGTAGCAGTAGCAACATCCATTCCTAGTAATGTGTATGCTTCAAACAAGCATTTCAGTTGCTATGGAGAACATGAGCCTATTTTCTCTTTGTGAAAAGCACTTATCAACACCAGGAATACCAAGAAACACTAAAAATTAATTTGAAAAATTAACTGTCCAAAACATTGGTACTTATTACAATCTTCTCCCAAAGCTAAAGTACCGCCTCTCATTTGAGTCACATGGATTTTCCAGTTAAGAGCCTTGGTGACATAGAAAAGATATTTTTCCTGAAGTAAAAATGATTTCCTGATGTTGAAACTTAGATGCACAATGTTTCTGATTTCTCTGAGCCTCAGCTTCCCTTAATGTAAAAAGGTGGGTGTACTAGAGAAGATAATCTCTATTGTCTCTTTTAGCTCTGACCTTCTGCTATTTTAAAGCACAGTTCACTTCTTCTGTCCTCTGGCTATTGCTATGAAAGTTTTAATAACCTAATTCTATAGTCTTAGCTTCAAACACCATCCCAAATTCTCAACTTAAAGAAAATAATCTGATGGACATGGGGGTAAATGCCTTTCATTTCTCATACTGAAAAGGCTGAAGCAATGGATTGCTTGATTTCAAGAGTTATGAGCTGCATTAGAGTCCAAGTTGTTAAAATTTCCAGCTTAAATTTGGTACCAATAGATTAAATATCTCAGAGTGGGGTATCTACCAGGTAGTCTTAACAGAGGGAATTTGTCCAGGTTGGAAATGAAGTAGGTATAAACTTTCGTGCTGTTCAGTGGTGTGATAGACTACTTGAATGATACTATACTTCCCAGCCTGGCCAAGGTAGGAAATCTGATTAAAGAAAAAAAAATAAGAAAGAAAAAATAGAGGGGGAGAGGGAGGGAGGGAGGAAGGAAAGAAGGAAGGAAGGAAGGTAACAGGAAAAATAAGAGAGGCAGGGAGGAAGAAAGGAAAGGAAAAAAGGAAGGAAGGAATCAGAGGGAAGAAGGAAGAAAATGAGTGATTCAGGTAGTAAGGGAGGAAAGAAGGAAGAAAAGAAGGGAGGAAGGAATGAAGGAAGAATGAAGGAGAGAAAGAAGAAAAGAAGCAGAGGAAAGGAAGACAGAAAAGAAAGGGAAAGTGAAGGAAGGAAAGAACAGAAGGAAGGAAGGGGAAAAAGAAGGAAGAAAGGAAGCAAAGGGATGGAGGAAAGAAAAAAAGGATGGTAGGGAGGGAGGAAGAAAGGGAAGTAAGTAGGAAAGGAAAGAAGGAAAGAGGGAAGGAAGGATGGTGAGAGGAAGGAAAGATAGAAAGAAATGAGGGAGGGAGGTAAGATGAGAGGAAGGAAGAAATAGGGGAAATGTGGGAAGAGAAGATTAGAGATGCAAAAAAGAAAGCCAGTGGGGTGGCTTGGTAGTGCAGTGAATAGAGGACGGGCCCTGGAGTCAGGAGGACCTGAGTTCAAGTCTGGCCTCAGACACTTAATACTTACCAGCCATGTGACCTTGGGCAAGTCACTTAACTCTAATTGCCCTGCTTTCCCCCCTCCAAAAAGAAAAACAAAAGAAATTCCCTGTTCAAATTTAGATTAATTCATAGAAAGCATTAGTGACCAGACACCCAAAAGGGGAAGACAAAAGGGAAATTAGAAGAGTATAAGAAACAGAAACTAGAAACCCAGTGGCTTCATATCACTTCATCACTGTGAAGTACTTTAATTTATAAATGTTATGTTATTTCAGAGAAAGACTATGGTGTGATTTTATTTCAGGACCATCGTATTTACCAATAATCAGTAAGGTACCTTTTAGTTCTAAATCCTGGGATCCTATGTGAAGGCACAGTTTTGTCACCATAGGTCTTATCATCTTGTAGGAGATAGAGCATACATAGCACAAAATAATAAAAAAATAGATGTTTTGGGAATGCTGCTCTCTCCTGTTTCACCTCCTTCCAATCTGATCATTACTTCTCCATCTCTTCTATTTGATCATTATCCCTGTCATGAAGATTAACTGTGGATCTTCCCCAAGGCACTGTTCTGGGCCCTTCTCTTCTCCCTCTATACTATTTCACTTGATGATCTCATCACCTCCCATGATTTCATATTTCATCTCCATGACTTTCCCTGACCTCCAGTTTTGTATCCCCAATTGCCTTCTGGATACTTGACTCATAGACATCATACATTCAACATATTTAAAACTAAGCTCCGTTACCTTTTCCCTCAAAACCTACCTGCCTTCTGAACTTCCCTACTACTGAGGAGGGTAAAATAGTGCTCCCAATATAACTCAGGCTAACAAGCTAAGTGGCATATTGGACAGCTCACTCTCTCCCCATTTAGTTAGACTTTAAACTAACTCTTGAGAGCAAGGACTGCCTTTACCTTTCTTTGCAAATATCAGCATAGTTTTTGAAACACAATAGGTGCTTAATAAATATTTGTTACCTCAGGGGCAATGAAGTAGCTCAAATGCAAACTTTCAGTACAGATTTTCAAGAATCATCTGGACTCTCCAAAGACTATCTTCTACTCTTCCACTGAGCTACCTTGTTCTGTTCTCATTGGTCAATAATTCCATGTAGCTTTTTGAAATCCATTATGTTGCCTCTTAAAAATTATACCTGATCTTTCAAGCTTCCTATTTAAAAAAATATTTTTTTAAATAGCCTCTCATTACTTTTCATCCTCATTCTGAGATGTAGCCCACCTATGGATTCTCAATAATGTGAACCACATTAACCCTCTTCAGTGGGAACTATGATAACAGACACCTCATCCTTGAACGATGAACCTGACATTTCTTTGGAACACACAAGAAATTTGAGTCAGATTTATTTTCCTCTAAGACAGAATTAAAAATTCTTCAATAGTCAATTTTTAAAGTGGATCAAGTTGCTTCCTTTACAATCCTCTTTTCAATGCATGTTTTCACCATTTTTCTCATTTAATGGAAAGCAAACCCTGTCAGTCACAGAGCTGCTAGTGAGATTGGATCAGGTCCCATATCTCCATTTCCCCTTGCATAGACCTTAAAGAGAATCCCCACCTTACTGCTCAAGTTATTAAACATGAAATCTTTTCAACAGGGAGAGCCACAACATACAAAACTAACCATATCAATTTGATTCAAAAGTTTTTATGAGTCCCCATCATGGGTTTCAGGAGAAAAGAAATGCCTATCACCCACCCTGCCATTTTCTTTCTTTGAAATGCTTAAAAAAATCAACACTTTCAGTCTTGGTGTTAATATTTAAGAACTGCTCAATTTGCAGGTGTCCAATCTGCAGTTCAAACAAGTTAGAGACCTAGGAAAGTCCCTTTGATGTGACTCACTACCATCAGCACCGCATTCGCACCTGGGAGGACTGCACATGAATGTTTCTTTAGCAGGTACTTCTCATTTTCCCCCTTGGAAGTAGTTTTCCACTTTTCTGTCCCACAAGACCAGAGCTGAATCCCAAGGTTAGCTCTCAGCTAGTATTTGCACACAAATTTTTGAAAACACCCAAAGAAAGAGATGGCCAGTGAAAGAGTTGGGTATTTAAAAGTGGAAAGCTTCTTTCCTTGTTGTGTTGCCCAGTCCAACTTAAGAGGATGCCCTCCTACTCACCACCTAGCATTATTGTATGCAACCATGGGTTAATAATTCCCCTTAAATATTCAATAACTGTACCTCAGCCTAGGAACAGAATGCTAAAGCAGCATCATAGCACCAAAAATGCTCAGTTAAGAGCCTCAGTAAGCAAGCATTGGCTTGCTTCTTTGGAGGTTCTATGCTTCTTTTAGGAAAATTTGGTTCTATTGAGACAACCTCTTCCTCTAGAAAACTCACGGACAAGGACCAGGAATTAAACTGTCTTTTATGCAAGAGTCTCTTCATTTTATGACATAATGTGGGTACTGTATTAGGAACTCCATTTCTTTTTTTTTGCTTTTTTTGGAAGGCAATTGGGGTTAAATGACTTGCCCAAGGTCACACAGCTAGTTTTCATGTGTGTGTATGTGTGTGTTAAGTTTCTGAGGCTGGATCCAAACCCAGGTCCTCCTGATTCCAGGGCCGGTGCTCTATTAACTGCACCACCTAGCCACCCCCAGGAACTCTATTTCTAAGGCTGTGTTTAAAGTTTTGACAACAAAACATTTCAAAGGATTGAATTCTTACCCTTCTAAATATGACTAAGCTGTGAAGAAATGAGCACCCCTAAAGCCATAGTCCACAACTGTGTATGGAATTTGCCTTGCTCCTTTTGCCTTTATTTTAGCAACAAGGATCTTGTTCTTGTCTGTTGACCCCACATCTTAATCTAGTCCCTTTATTGTTCTCTGTGTATAAGTTCCTGCCTTGGTTTGCCAATCTATGTATCAGTTCCTTTGTGACTGATCTTTGCCTACATCTTCTCCTGTTCCCTGTCTTACTTGTCTTATACTTTGCTCCATACAACTAATAACAGTTACTCCCATCCTAGATTCCCTTCACACTGTCTTTCCCCCTGCCCCTCATCATTGACCTGGATCTGTGTTAGTATATTCAGTGCACCACTCTCCATAATTTTACTCCCTGCTGCCATCTTCTTTAACAACCTGCCCTATTGCTATGTGTATCCACCTAGTCCCTTGGTTCTAGCTATAGTTGTTCTGGCTATGCCCTAAACACTTCTACTCATACTAAAGGGGGATAGGAGTGGGTGAGATTAGAGGATCCTTCAAGAAGAAAGAAAACAAATAGATACAGACACAGACACAAACACACAGACACACACATTTGCCATCTGCCAGACTGTGGCTAATCACTGGATAAATATCTCCATGTACAGGCCATGTTGGAATCCAAGGGCAGAGAGGATTAAGGGCCTCAGCCATCATCTTATTGTAGGAAATACAACACATACATATGGAAGTAAAATTCTTACATAAGCTATATGGAAGAAATCCAAACTATTCCACCTCTAGGCTATTCAAAGGAAGCCACTTAAGGGAAGCTTTTTATTACAAAGTCTAAGGAATTTATGCTTTTTTCAAAGTTCCACCAAATCTTAAATTGCTGATGTGAGCTGTCTGCTATCATAGCAATCTCTGCTCCCTTCCTTTGTATTTCATTAATTCACTGTAAAGTGAAAACCTGTCTAATAAATTAAAGACACCCATTTCTCATAAGATACAACTGTCCAGAAGAGACAGATGTATAAGTGAAGACACTTTAATATAATGACCCAATCACTGCTCATTTCTTGGTATTTACTGTAATAACATGAATTCTGATGAATCCTTCATATTAAATGTGGATGCCACTCTCCACCACTTGTATAGCATTTTGACTTGAATTCAACCATAATTAACTAGGCCCCATTAATTTAAAGTAGAAGTGCACAAGATAATAAAACATTAGCCCATGTATAAAAGACATCTTCATTCCCCATGGAGACAAAAGACCTTTCCATACAATTGCCTCTTAATTTGTCTTAGTCTCAGAATGAGACAGAACCAACACTTAAGGCTTCAGTGGTAACTTTTGTTTGAGCTGATTGGTTCAACAGTGGTGCTTTTTTCATAAAGTGTTCTCAGATTTCATTAGTAAGGAGCACCATCTCCCTCATTTTCTCCCATGCAATTATTTTTACTTATTTTATGAACTTAGCATGTTTGATTTTCTATTGTATTTGCATTTATATAAGACTTATCTCTTCCTATTAGCTCAGTGCCTAGCACAGTGCTTGCTGACTTGACTTGACCTTAGTCAAGGAAAGTGGTGAAAATGAGAATCATAAGCTGAGTCTGCACTATAGAAATAAAAGATAGGCACCAAGATACTGGAAGCTGAAGGACTGATCTGTGAGCATTGGTGTTTAGAGGTGGTAAGGAGCAGGAATAAAGAAAGAAGACTATCTTGATGGTAGTAATAGACTGAATGTCTGCTTTTAGAGAGCAAGTCAGATCCAAGTGAACATCGAGGGTTTGAGAATGGCCTATCAACATTATTGAGATTTCTAGGAGGCTTCCTTCATGTGGGCATTACTCTTTGTCCTTTCTAGCACATTGACTCTGCAGAAGGAAACCAAAGGAGGAATGTGCACTCTATTTTTGCTCACATTTTGTCTGTTATGGTCTGTGGTTGTGCTTGATACCATTCCAAAATCAGTATTTTAATTTTTTTTTAATTTTTAAAATTTTTTTTTCAGTATTTTAATATTAGATCAACTTATGAAAAAAAAGGAATTCTGAATTCCGTATGTGATGCTTCTTTTATAAAGAAGTTCCGTGAAACTTTGGCCTATCAATTTTAGTTCACATTTGAGATCCCAAGATGTAAAATGAATTAATGAATAATTAATAACTTAACATCAATAAGCTATCATTTTTTGCAATATAAATATAAGCTATTATTTTACAGAGATCTTTTGAAGTTGTGTCAACTGTCCAACTTCCCACAGCATATGAGAAATGAAGCCTGAGAAACTAGCATCCTTCTCATTTGACTTTTTGATTACCAAGTTTCCCTTAACTTGGTGTGTGTGTGTGTGTGTGTGTGTGTGCATATGTGTGTGCATGCCTGTATATATGGATGACATTAAATGAAAGGGCAGTGAGAAAGAAGCAGAAGATGGATGACTGCTTTGAAATTATGTTATAATGGAGACTCCTTCATCTATGCATTGGACAAGACTGATGCTGACTTCCTTTTCTACTCTAAAATTTTGTGATTTGATAATGCCCACATATTATCAACAGTGAAATATACATGACAAATATCACTTGAATTCCAGAAACACAAAGAATGGTACATTATGGACTACAGTATATAGCTATGCTTCCTATTATCTAGACCAAATTGAGTTCCAAGTTTCACATCCAAACACTAGGGAAAACATAGACTCAAGGGAGATTTGGCTATTTATTAAAAAGTCAGATGATAAGAGTGCCATTTCTTCAGGCTTCATTTTTCACTTGCTTTGTAAAATTGGACAAATCATACAAGTTTGGAGGACCTTCTAGAAAATAATTTATATTTATAATAAAAAAAAGTTTATGCTTATATTGCTCTTAATTTGATCTTAACTATCTCTCTAGATGCCATCAAATCCACTTGCTTGCTATGGGTTAGAACTTAATGACATTCATGTCTATTCCATTAGAGAATGCCTGAAATGAAATATGGTGGTTTATCATTGCTCCCTCACCTATCCCTGTCAAGAAATTCTCTCGATTAAATGTTGCAGTTACTTATGTTAGTTAGAATGATGGGGATGACTAAACCAGAAAGAGGCTTTGTGCATACTAAACATGATTATGCCAGAACTTCAGCATCACTTGGGATAAGGTTACACAAACCATCTTAATACCAAGTCTAGAAGGAAATAGATTGCTATACAAATGTTCAAATCCAGCATGTCATCTCCTTCATAATTTCATACAATTTCCCTTGATTCTGAATCTCTGCATTTCAGCTGGTCTTCTCTCACATCTCAAGTCCTTTGTTCTTGGCACTCCACAATGTCCTAATAATCATCTTAACTTGTTGTTTTATGTTTTCTCCTCATCTGAGTCATAAATTTCACAACATCAAAAAATGATTGTCCTTTCAATTGCCCAGTGGATTTTCTAATTACTATACTTGTTCATCTTGATATTATTTGGGACATGACACTATCCACCAAAATTCATACTGTGAGTATAATTAACTTGCCCCACTTCATACTATAGAATTAGTATTGTATATATATATTGTAGAATTCTACTACAATAACTCAATTCACTCAGAATATATTGTTCAATATGAACTATAATTTCCATTAGTTTTTGCCACTAAACGAAGCATGAACATGGCAAGTAGTCAATGGTCTCTTGGAAAGTGGCAGACAGCCTTAGTTAACTTATATCCTAAGAAGAGTCAAGTTGGCAGATAATCTAGAAGCTGATAAGCATCACATCCCAGAGGAGCCCTCAAGTTCCGGAACCAAGTATGGTTATCCTCCCATTACACTTGTTCAAGAAAATCTTTATCTTTCTGGAAGTAGAAGAAAAAGGCGATAAGAATAGCTTCCCTCTCACTTATGTAGCCAGTCCATGACTTAATTTTTGCAACTAAAATTTTGAACATACCCATCTTTTGATCTTGTATTTTTATTGCAAGTCTAGGTTTTTCTATTTCAATACTAATATCCTATTGGACATTTCTCACTGTAACCCCAATCTATAATGTTTGAGTCTGTAACCTTCAATAGCGAATCAATATGAAAAGAAAAAAAATTGTGATGTTTTTGATCAATGGAGACAATGGAACTTCCCTGAGTACCTCCAGAATTGGCATGGCACACAGCAAAAAGGAAACAGCATTACAACACATGTATTTCCAGAAATGCAGATTTCTACCAACATGTGTCTACTGAGTCATAGCCTTAAGGTCCAGGAATTCATTCTAATGGAAAGGATGATTCATATGCCCTTAGCCTGAGAGGGGTGGCTAAATGTGAAAGAGGCTTAGTTGTCCCTTAGCATGGTCTTGATAACACCACAGTGGAGAGTGGGGAACATAAGCAACAACAATAAAAATTAGCAACAATGGGGAAATAGGTTTAGTTAGACAAGGAGCCAGCTCCTCAGCATTCTTTGCTCCCTGATCTTATATGCACCATTTTCTTTCCCTCCACTCACACTTTAGAAATTTATTTCCTCTTTTCAGATCTCTGTATTCCAAAGACAACATGACACAAATTCAATTTGATTATGGTTGTGGTCGTGGGGGGTGTGGGAGTAATGCTTGCTCTACGTGCAATATGCATGCTATTTCCATCATACCAGAATATCCCCCCCAACCCAGGGGGGGAGGGTGGAATCTAATCATCAGCAAGTTTTACATCTGCCCTGATTGAGGCACCATCATAAAGCTCTATGATTATCCTCTTTTCTATATAAAGTCTTATATACCACAAAATCATTGGTAGGCTAATCATAGGGCTTCTCTTCTATTCCTTTCAATTGACTCCATTTAATTCCTATACCATGTAATTAGCACTGTCCAAATCAATGAAATTTTGAAATTCAAAAAAAAATAAAAAATACCTCACCCTATCACAGTGCATATCTATTTTAAAGGTTGATATTACATGTTGTGTAAAGAAAAGTTTTTTTTTTCTGGGTTTTCTACAAAGACTCTGTCTATAAAGTTTAAAATAAATGGGTCATGCAATGAAGAAGGCACCTAGGTCATGAGGCTTCATATATACAAACACTCTTAACTCCATGAGTTCCTTAGCATATGAAACTTGCAGTGTCTGAAAACCCTCTAGAATTCAGACCACAACCTGCCCATTACTTATTATTTAAGTCCTGAGAAACTGCTCAGGGTATATAGAGGACTGTGTCTCATCCAGGATCTCACAGTTCATGTGTCCCAGTTAAGATTGAGTCAATGCTAATTCCAACACTTACTATAATGTACTCCCACTCAATTTTTCAGCTATGGGGGTGCAGGGAGAAATACAAATTCGAGAACACTGGAACAGTGGACATGAATGTTAGAAGGAAGATAAAAACTGGCATGAGGGACTATGTAGGGGTCTAACTAGTTAGAAGAATTTGCAATGGTAGCAATGGTAACAATGAGAGGTTAGCATTCAGGAGAGGACACATAGGACACCTTTAATGAGATAGGCAGAGCATATGAAGAACATGGAGAGGAAAAGATGAAATCCTACACTCATGTGAAATAATGTCAATTAATCAACAAGGATTTTTTTTAATCCTTCAAAAGATAATATAAAGGACTTTCTCTACCCATGGTGACTTTTTAAATAATCTAAGACTCTAGGCAATGAAGTTAAATATGTCTTTCATCTTATTGATGGCACATCTAGCAGTTTACATACAGTGCCAGAAGCATGAGTACTTAATGAATATTATTTGATGATAATATCTATAGAGTAGAGAATGAGTATGTTTCTCCTCTTTCCAAATGTTGATGAGTATGACTTTAAGCAGCCTTTAAAAATAATAGTACAGATCTTCTCTCTCTCTCTCTCTCTCTCTCTCTCTCTCTCTCTCTCTCTCTCTGTCTCTCTGTCTCTGTCTCTGTCTGTCTCTGCCTCTGTGTCTGTCTCTCTTTCTGTCTCTGTCTCTCTGTCTCTGTCTCTCTGTCTCTCTCCTCTGTCTGTCTCTCTGTCTCTGTCTCTCTCTGCATTTCTGTGCTGTTTTGAATGGTGTTAGAATCTTTAGTAATTAAAATGTTGATATGCTTAACCTAAGGCAATGAAGAATGACTGTTTTAACACAGCAGGTAATGTAAAACATCTAGGCTTTGGCAGAGAGGGAGGAGATTAAAAATGGGCTATCAGAAATATCTTTAAGGAGAATTCTAACCTATTCTACACACTTGGCCTGTGTTAGCCAACAAATAAAAGCCAAGAGGAAAAGTATTCTCTGGTGGCATTTAAGATCCACTACCATTATTCTGGATATTTATAAAATTAATAATGATGATGATAATTATCTCATTTGATCTCCATAAAACTCTGGGAGGTAGATGCTAATATCTTCCTCTTTTTACAGATGGGGAAACTGAGGCTGGTAGAGGTTAAGCAACTTTCTCTTTGTCATATATAGGAATTATCTGAGGCAGGATTAAACTCAGGTCTTATTGATTTCTGGGTCCAATTCTCTCACTACTTCACCGTCTAGAGCAAGAAAATGGCAGGTGGGAACACATCACATAGAAGAGCCCTGGGATTTAAAATTTTTATCAATCTAAGTGTACAAGGTAAACATGGATACTAATAATAATTGTTCAGTTTTACATATAATTTTTAGAGTTACAAAATGTTTTTCTGTATATCAACTCTATAAGGTAAAAATGCAAATATCCATAGCCATTTTACTCAGACATGGTCATAGAAATTATTCAGAATCAGCTTCTCAGTATCCTCCTTACCTACCACTTGACTTCTCCAAATCAAAAGGATTAAACCTAAATGAATCCATATCACAAGAGCAGGCCCAGCTACTCCTTTGGTAAAACTCTCAGCACTCTTCCCTCAGCGGTGAACATTGAGAATTGGTACATACCACTATTCCCATTGAAAATGACTAAAGTTAGTTCACCTCTAAATGGAACCTACAGCAGCCAAGATCCAAGAGATGAGTTTAAGAGCCCTGGAAAGATGCCGCCCATATTATCTCAACCAAAATCATATCAACAAAGAAACACAGAATGTCTATACTTGTTTACAGAAATAAAGGAGTTTCTGATAGCAGACAAGACCAAATCATGGTCACCAGATATTAGAAACTTTATACTTAAGGATTCTACACTTATTGATTTCAGATTAAAAAAATAGCACTTACCGTATACCAGAAAGACATGATCAAAATGCCAGAATTATATACTAGAAGTTTATCTTTCCCAAACTATTGAACTACTATGACCCTTCCCAAAAATAAAATCCTCACATAAGCATAAGAATTTTGTAAAGTTCACATCCTGGAACTGGAGCCTCGGTCCACAATGATCTAAATGTGATACTCTAAATAAATTTAGGAGTATTATGGTGATAAGATTTTGCCATACTGAATATACCTAATTTCCAAAATGCATAGAATGAGGCGTTGCCAAAATATAGAGATATAGTAGACAAAAATCAAACCTCTATGGTCTCAAGATGTAGCACATCACCCATGTTGTCCTGTCTGATCCTGGAACTGTACCAAATATATTTTCAGTGAGCCTATAGAAGGTGAGCTTATATCCCCTAACTTCTATTCAGTTACAAAAGATGCCACAATTTCATCTGCCTGCAGAAGAGTCTGCTGAACATTAAACATACAGGATAACAGTAGGAAAGTTTTGTGTCCCAGGGCTGTTTTTGTCTAGTCTCTATTGAAAATAAGATGGCATGAATGAGAATAATAATCATTGTTGACATTTATATAATAGTTTGAGGTTTGCAAAACACTTTCCCCACATTATCATATCTGAGCCTCACAATAATTTTATGGTTTAGGCATCATAGGAATTACCATTCCCATTTTGAAGATGATTTGAGAATCCATGAGCTTAATTGAATTGCCTATGATAACCTAGGTAGTAAAAATCAGAGGAGGGAAAGGAAGGAAGGAAGGAAGGAAGGAAGGAAGGAAGGAAGGAAGGAAG
>NW_027186296.1:81885837-81905070 GCF_028583685.1 Petaurus breviceps papuanus
AAGGAAGGAAGGAAGGAAGGAAGGAAGGAAGGAAGGAAGGAAGGAAGGAAGTAGCAGATGCTGATCTGTAGGACTAGAGAGAATGTCGTTATCAGTAATTCTCTGTGCCACCCAAATGCTAGATCTACTGAAAACCCAAATATGGAAACTACCATAGTAGGCACTAGTCTGCTCTATGCGGCTTATCAAGCTGGAAGTGAATCCAACATAAAACATTTGCATCCTATCTAAAATCTCAGCAGGAAAGGGGGCAATAATGTTAACAAAGAGAGGCTCCAGAGAGAGGTCATAGGTGTTGATACCTTTGAGGGAAAGGGAAAATATCACAACTTATTTTCTCTCACAAAGTCCTTGTTCTAGCTCACCAAATTCCTGCCAAAGGTCTCTGGCTTCACTCTCATAGTCATTTGCCTTTCCTCATAAATATTAGAGAAAACTTTAAAAATTCCTACCATTTTGCTACAAAGGCAAGAAAAAAAGGATCTCAAAAGGAAGGTGATGATAGAAATCGAGAAGGGACTTAGTCAAAACTTACACAAAGTTCTCTGTCAAAACCAGAGTGTATACTTTCTGGGCAGGACCTACCAGCATGCCAAAAGTATAATCTTTGGTCATACAGGATTATAAGTAGACATTAGGGAGCAGCGACATGGGGCACAGGAACAGGCCAAGTAATAATAATACAGCACATCTGTTGAACCAGCAAAAGTCAAGATCAGGGAAAGGTATTAAGTAAAATAACAGTTTATTAAAGCCTGCAGGTATTACAGAATCAAATTCTACCAGAAAGATCAATAATGTTTGAAGAGGGAACATAGGAAATGAGGAAGAATAAGGCCTTGTTCTCTAAGGTCATTCTCAAGTATCAATCTGTAATCAATACATTTCCAGGGAGTTGATTGTAATATCAAGAAGAGAAAGAACAGAGGATCTTACATTTTGAAGAGCATGGATGAAATAGGAGAAGATAGAGGCATGTCCCATGATCTTTAGAGTGCACTGGCAAAGTATGTATTAGAGCCTCTTTAATGTTTGTTTTCACTATTAAAATATTATCCATTTTTAAAAATTTTGAACCATTTGAAAATACAAGGCTTTAATGTCAGTAACTTTGTTTTCTGGGTCTTCAGTAGTGGTGTTTGATGATGGAAGTGGAAGTTTGAGATTTAGCAAAACTAGTTTCCAGCTCACCTTTCCATATGAGTTGCTTCCCAGGATCATGGTTCTGGGGGCTGAGCTAGAAATAGAATTGGTGGGGGATGGAGGAAGGGGAATTGCTTTTCCTGGAATTCTTGATTTTACCTGTACATCAATAGGAGTTTGTCAGTTGTCAATGTTGCTGTTAGTGATGACAAGGAAATGGACCCTTTCTCCACAGGGATTATTACCCTTGATAATGTCTATGGCATCCAGGTCTAAAGAAAGGTTGGTTTTTCTGTGCATCACTGCTATTCTCATTCCTCTTGGATTCAGTGTCCTGGGATATCTCTGTTGTGTTCCAAGAGGAGGTGATGGTGAACCTGGGGGTAGTTTAACTTTCCTAGCACATGCAACCTATCCTCGCTCCCTCTGGATCTCTTGCTGCTTTTGCTAGGTTGACCTGTGGTAGTGAGGGATGTCACTAGCAGATACCACAAAAACAAGTAACCCCCCCCCAAAATACCTAACTTCACTATGAAAGGTGGAAGCAGATATGTTTAGCTCCTCAGTTGACCTATAATCTGTAGCCTAAAAAGATCATGAAGGAATCAAAAAAGTGTATTTGAATCCTCAAACAGGAAATTAACTGTTTAACAACGGGTCAGTCAATTAATTTATTTAAATCGTAGTTTCATTGGCTTTAAAATAAGAATAATACCTTTAAAAACTACATCACAGGGTTGTGTGAGAAAAATTATTTGTAAACCCTAAAAAGAGTGTCATACAGTAAACAGAGGACCAAATTTGGAGTAGAAGATAGGTTCACAATATCAGAGTCCCAAAATTTTAGAGTTGAAAAGTACCACAGCAGTTTTAAAATGCAAATGACAATCGAAAAGCAATTCCACCGTAATATACACAGCAAACAGGTATGATTGAGAACTCAAGGTAAATGGTACCCATCACCTCTTGGGGAAGTCCTCTACTTTAGGATAGATTAGTTTTGTTCAAAGTTTTTAATGACATTGCGTTTAATTTTGATTCTTTTAATCTTATAGATATATTTGAGAATTGGAAGAAACCTCAGCAGTCATCTAGTTCATCTCATACACAAAGAGAATCCATATCATAACATACCCAACAAGCTGTATGTTATAGTCATATCTTCTACCTACTGCTTATGGCTCTATTCTCTAGCTCCAAAGAGAACAATTCCCCATAGTCTTTCATATATAATTGTGACCAGAAGAAAGGCTGAAGTCTGAATACGGGTATGTTAGAGTCATGTCAGAAGGGCAGACTGAAGAGTAGGGTAGGGGTGGTCAGAAACAAAGGCAAAACTGACTCTTCAACATTTTGATGTGGTCATGGGAGCTGGTTTGTTGAGAATGTTTGGCTAGAATACTTCACATGGGGAAGGAAGCTTTTGAGATCTAGGAGAATACATGTAGGAAGCTGATTATCTCTCTCTCACACACACACACAGACACACTGTCTGTATATACACCCACATGTTTTATTTATATATGTATACACACATGTATGTATATATGCTTACATAAACACATATGCATGTAAATATATATGTATGTGTATATGCCTACATATACACATACATATACCTATATACATCCATTCACACATCTATTTGGCAGAATATGAACAAAAAACACCCAATTTCTAGTGAGAGGAGTTAGGTCTGAATTATAGCTATTTACTACCTAAAAAATAGATGCTCAGATCCACAGCAGTCCTTTCAGTGTTTGAAAGGTGGTTAACAGAGTGCTAGGTTTGACTCCTGGCACAGATACTTCCTTATATAACAATGAGTAAGTTATTTAAACTTTCTATATTTCAGTTTCCTCACCTGACAATGATGTCTAAAATTTCTTGTTGTCCCATTCTATTAAAATATGAGTATTTATTGAGCACCAAGTATATTCAAGCACCTATGCTAGCACATGGAAAAGATTTTTTTCTTAACACAGTCTCTGCTCTTATAGATCTTATGATTCTTTATGTAGTGCTAAATCAAACAAGTAATGATTTGATTCTGGGCTTAAACTATGTATCAGAGACAGTGAGCCTGGTGCCAAGACTTCAAAATCAAGAGAGTTAATACAACCATGGCCATATGTTCCATCTACTCTCTGTATAACAGAAGTTGTCTTTATATTTCTCATCTCTCAGGGATTTCGTTTACCTTAACTAAATGCTTTATGCATAACTCCTTGGGGAGTCTGGGATTAAAGACACAAGAGAAAGACGACTTGAATTCGAAGTCATTTTGTCTCACTTCTGCACGTGAAGAATGTATTTAAGGTTGACATGACCAGGATCCCAAATATTGGCTCTAAGAGCACCTTAGGACTAACAAGTAGATCCCATTCAAAAGTGATTATTTCCTCCTTCACTCTCTCCATTTTGGAAAAAGAAGAACACCTGATTCCAAGCAGATTGTAATTTATGGAAATTCTGTGTCTGGTTCATGTAGCCAAGTTCCATCCGTCACAAATATAATCTACTTCTCAGAAGTCCTTTCTTTACTAGTAATAAAGTTTCTCTTCTGAGTCCTTGTTCTGAATATATTTATAAAAATGCATCCCAGGTGTGAAGCCAGAAAGGAAAGGAAAAAAAAACATTTAAAGGAAGGTGCTAAAAGCATATTGGTACCTACTACAATGTGAAGTTAATGGAAAGAAAGTTTTGTGCTTCACAGAAGATAATCTTTTTTCTTACAAAGGAAGTCAGTTTAAGATAAATAATCACTTAATTAGAGTGTCTGCCACGTTTGTAGCAGACATGTCTTTGTGCTTTAGTGGTGATGGGATAATCCTCACTTGGCTCAGGGAGGGCTGCTATACAGACATCATCCAACAACAGTTTGAACATTTAAGTCTTGTTTTCTATTTCTGGGGTTTTCTGACTCTCCAGCAGGCACACTGGGGAAGTAACATACTTTAGAAGCCTGATTGGTTTGGGTCTTATTGTCTGGCAGCAAAACCTTATATTTGAGAGAGGAATGGCAGAGCCAAATCTGGTTCTGGGCACCTATTTCCAGTAGCAGTTAAGAATAATAAAGCTTTCTGTTGTATGACTATGTAAGTTTGTTTGCTTCATAAAAAAGCCAAAAAGACCAATGATAACTTCTTTTCCCCCCTCCATTACTGATTACTCTAGAAGAAACTAGGAGATGTTAAAAGTCGTAGTTCTCTTAATTCAACTCAATGTGACAAATATTTTTAGCACCTTTTATTTGTAAGACTTTGCTATAGTTTTTTCTGCCTCTGGTTCATAGTGCAGTAGTGGAAATCATGCCTTCTTTCCATCTCTTTCTGAAAGGTATCATGGCATAGTGGATAGAGAGCTGACCTTGGATCCAGGGCAGTGAGTTCAAGTCCTATTTTTCACACATATTAGCTATGTGAACCTAGAAAAGTTACCTAACCAAACAGGGACTCAGCAAATTTCTAAGATACTGTTACTCCTCTTCTTCTGCTGATCTGAATTGATAGATGTGTCCTCATCTAGGAGTTACCTACACTATTGAAATCACAGGACCAATCTCTATGCCTATTCATATGCCTCAAATTTGCCACCTATAGAATGGGTAGGAATCATAACAAATATTTCTGCTAAAGATCATGACAATTATGAGACAATAATAATAATCACTCTTTTAATCTTCCTGGAAGGAAAGAACTTTCTCAGTCCTAGGCATCATAACTGTTTTTTTTCCATCGTTACCACTTCAATAAATTAAAGCCCAAGTGCACTTCTCTTTACGCTTGTTTCCTAAAGAGGACAGAAGCTCTGAATTGATCAATTTTTCTTTCACTTCTCAAGTTTTGTGATCTAATACAGAATGAAGGTTTGTAATTTTCCTGTTATGCATAAATTCAGAGATACAGCACTTCAGATTTTACTCAAACTTTCCATTTGACAGTATCTTTTTATTTTTTAATGAATGTAATTATCTTTGGCTATGAAGTGTGATAATTCACTTATATCATTTTATTTTGGAATTGAAAGAATTTAAAGACAGTTGTGGACAGCTCATTGCTGAAAAATGGGATACTGATATGAGGAGGAACTTCATTAAATTATAATTCTTCATGTTAGTGTGTATACATTGTAGAAATGTTCTGGAGAAAATGTTATAAAGATATTCCCACTTTTAAGGAAGTCCCAAGGAAAAATTTAAAAAGAATTATTCTAATGAAAGATACATTTCACTTTCAGTTTTTACCTGAAACCATTATAGTTTTTGCCTGACCACCAAATGAGAAAATCCTTGCTTTGTGAATGGAGAGGGTTCTGTATTAGTATAGCCCATAGCTAGATCTCCACAAACCACATGCCTAGAAACCAGTTCATAGGATTATTAGAGTTATTTTGTCTAAGTGAGGATTCTCTTCTTTTTCCCATCAATTGCCATCTTTGTCATATAAATGCAAGTAAAAAAAAGTAGCTACCCTTAAGAACATTGAACTTGCCTGGATTTTCTACTTGTCTGTTTCATTTGTTCACTCTTTACTCACAAACTGTAGCAGTAACGCAGGTCTCCATGTCTCTTCTAGACTCTCTTCTCTCCTCCATCAATGTTATTTCATTTGATGACCCCAGCAGCTCCCATGAGTTCAACTCTCATCTCTGCTGAGGATTCTCAGGATCATCTTGAGCATTATCTTTCTTTTCCCCCAAAGACTTTTCTCTTTTAACTACCTTGTTACTCTGAAAGGTGCCACCATCTTCCCAGTCAGTCAGACTTACAATCTATGTGTCATCTTCAACTCCTTGCTCTTTCTTACCTCCCATATCAAATCAGTTCTCTAGTCCTCTTGTTGCTACAGTTGTAATATCTGTCTTATACACGCCCCCTTCTCTCCTTACACTGCCATTCCCCTGCTGAAGGTCCTCATTATCTTACAACTAGACTATTACAAAAGCCTTCTGGGTTGTCTCCCTGCCTCAGGTCTCTCCGACCACTTTGCTCCATCACTCCATCTTCCACTTAACTGTCAAATTGGTCTTCCTAAAGCACAGGTTTGATCATATCACACTTACTCACTTAGTTACACACACACACACACACACACACACACCATTCACTAAACTTAAACGACTCCCTAATAAGTATAAGAACAAATCTAAAATCTTCTGTTTGACTTTACAGGCCTTCATAACCTTGACCATACATCTCCAGTCTTTTTATACATTACTCTTCTACCTTCCCTCTGCCTTCCAATGATACTTATCTCCTTGCTATTCCTCACACAAGGCAGTATATCTTCCAATTCTGAGCCCTTTTATTGGTTTTCTCTCATGCCTAGAATGATCTTTCTTCTTATTTCTGCCTCCAAGACTCCTTGGATCCCTTCAAATATCAGCAAAAATAAATCCCACCTTCTGCCCTTAATTTTAAAGCCTTCCCTCTGAGATAAGTCCCAATTTTTCCTATATATATCTTGTTTGTATACAGCTGTTAGCATGTCTTCTCCATTAGTATATGAGCTTCTTGAGAGCAAGAGATATTTTTCCCTTTTCTTTGTAACCCCAGTAGCTATCACAGTGACTGACATATAGCAGGTCTTAATAAATCCTAAATGATTGAAAGACACAAGGAGGTTCAATTCTAATGGAGGGAGACAACATCTAAAAGGAGAGAGGGAGACAGGATACCTGAGTAGGGGGAGTGGTGAAAACATTTAGAAAGTCAAGAGTATGACTGAAAGGGGAATAAAATATTACTGGCCTGGGACTGTCCCCCAAGTAATGACCTCCGAGGGAAATCACCAATTGGAGGAGTTAGTATAGTGAAGGAGAAAAAAGACCCATAAGTACTGAGGCAAGTTCTAGGATGAGAAAGCAGTGGAGCCTAATCTTTCTATGTCTTGCCATTTCCCAGAATTGACTTGAGTGAATACTAATTAGATTTTCCCTCAAAGAACATGTGGCATAGGTCCAAATTAAAAAAAAAAGTTAGATTTAAGGAGACTGAGGAAGCTTATCCTCACCCCACAGACATCCTCTGCCAATTCCTGGCTCATGAAACGTAAGCTATCCTGGGCCTTAAAGAGGTAGAGTCAACAAAGGACCTTCCCTGAAGATGATTCACATTCATCAAAGATGTCAAGCATCATGGAGCCAGAGGGAGTGGAGAGCTTTCATCAAAGTGTATCTGTGCCGAGCTAAGTTCCTGAGCATATCCATCAGAAATCCCAAGTGTAAGGATCTCAAAGAATTAACAGGGATCATGTTTCTTGAACACATAGACTGGGAACCTAGTGCTTGCTCCATGATTAGGGAATGTTCTGATGTACGTTATCTTCAAGCATTGTGGGATATAAACTGAGCATGAGTTTAGTCATGTCTGGAAGATATCAGCAGTCATTGGTTGATGTAGATACTCAAGTTCATAACCTTGTTATTCTCATTTGCCTTCTATGTCCTCTTGGCCACTAATATTGATGTTGTATCCCTGAATTGACATCACCCTTAGTCATCACAGCCCCCTGGAGGACCAAGTCTCTGATCAAGGGGTTCATCCCCTATCCTATGTCCAGTAAATACCCACCTTCAGCTGCCCTTATCCATGAGACTCAGATTTGCCATCTGCAGAGTTGAAAATCCTTTTTAGCTATGTCTGGCTCATTCCATCCCTATCCAAACCCCATGTTTTTCTTTGCTCTTCTTCCATCATGTTCTTCAGAGCTTCCACTTTCCTGGTGACTAATTCTCCTTCATCCTACCTATTTCCTTCTCATTTTTTCATCTTTTTGCTCTAACAGAAATATGGCTTTTTCTGGAGGCCAATGGATTTATGTATACTTTCTTTAGTACCAAAGGTTCTTTCTGTTATTGGTGTCTGTTCACTGGGCTAGAAGGCATACAAATTCTCCTTCTCCTCACTCCCACTTCCTAGCTATTCTTTGGCTACCATCACTCAGCAGTTTCTCCTTTGGGGTTCACATTATTCACCTTTGTTACCTAATTCAGATCCAAAGGGTTATTGGCTTCCAAGTTGCTTTCTTTCTCAAAGAGTTCTGTAACTAGCTCATAGTTGCCTTCTTAGCTCTAATCTCAGCTCTAATCCATGCCCTTATTGTTAAGGGTCTCTATCTATACTATACTGAATGGATTTTTTATCAAAGGTACTGTTGACTGCTTATAAAATTATCTGGATATCATTGAAAATATGACAACTTCCCTCTGTGCCTTCTCACTGAAATCTTTTCTCCTTGACTCACAGTCTTTGGTGTAGGCCTTAAATAAATTTGATCCTTCAAAAGATGTCCTATTTTTTTCAGAATTCAATATTTTTATCTATTCAAAAATAAATTTATCCTAATATACTGGTAGGTCTCATTGTTTCATGGATTTTTCAAGGATTACTCCATAGCAGGATGTTGGTATATCTATCAAGTAACAAATCAATTTTCATAAAGAATTTTTTTTTGGACTTGAAGAAAGTAAGACATAATTTGAAATAACAACTCACTTAACCTCTCTTAATCTCAGTTTCTTTATTTATAAAATCAAGATAACAAAACACTTGGATTGTTTTTAGGATCAAAAAACAATGCATGTAAAGTACTTTTGAAACCTTAATATACTATATAAATGTCAATGATAATACTGAATCATATTTAAAATGCACTTATGGAAACATAAGGATTTTTGATAGCAATTTAAGATTAGGTTATTATGAACAGAATTTATAGAAGGATTACCTTAAAGGAACCCAAACTTAGTAGTGATCGATGCAAATTATGCAAAGAGATGCTAAAACTCTGCAACATACCACTGGGAGGGAAAATGACAACTAAAGCATGCATAGCAAAACATGACCTGGAGGCAAAAATGTATATATCAGAAGTTTACTTATGTTCTTTTTCTTTTTTTGATTTTTGGAGGGCAATTGGGGTTAAGTGACTTGCCCAAAGGCACACAGCTAGTAAGTGTGTCAAGTGTCTGAGGCTTGATTTGAACTCAGGTCCTCCTGACTCCAGGGCCAGTGCTCTATTCACTGTGCCACCTAGCCTCCCCCACTTATTTTCTTAATACTAAGAGATGACACATCTTCACAATATAACTACCGACCTTAAAAAGGCTCGATAACTCAGCAAATAAACTGAATAGTAACTAGAGTATCATCACTGACTGACCTATTGCCCACAATTGCCTGCAAACAATATTGATCCAGAAAAACATAAGAACAATGTTTTTCATAGCTATTGCTGTACCAAATACACATAATCTTCCAGCCAAATCGAAGAAATAGAGAGATCTAGAAGAAGAAATCAAAAGCATGTCAGGATGACATATACATCATCATCATAATCCTGTCTGCTACTGGATTTATCCTAAAATTCAGTGCACCTACAGAAGGTGGGTTTACATCCATATATATTTGTTGTTGTTCATTCCTTTCAGTCATGTCTCTTTATGACCCTGTTTGGGATTTTCTTGGCAAAGATACTGAAATGGTTTTCACTTTTCATTCTCCAGTTCATTTTACAGATGAGGGAACTGAGGCAAACAAATTTAAGTGATTTGCCCAGGGTCAAACTATCAGTAAAGTATCAGAGAACAGATCTGAACTCATGACCTCCACACTCCAGGACTGACACTCTAACCCCTGTGGCATACACACACACACACACACACACACACACACATACATATGAAAAGTAATTGCAATTATTTACAATACAATAGTGCTTACAATATTAAATATAAAAGAATAATTGCAATGTATCATTTTCTCCTTGTGTTCTTTCTCTCTGAACTCTATTAAATTTTTTTAAGATGAAATGGATTAGTTATGATGATGATGATGATGATGATGATGATGATAAATCCAATACTTTTTGACAAAGAAGGGAAGAGAATAACTGGAATTTCAGGCTCTGTGGCAGGGTAGTTAATGACAGAATAAATAAAGACAACGTACTTTTGAATAGTCCTTTTATTCTTGTCCCATCATACATGCCACTCTGCATATGTGGAAAGCTGGTCCTTTCTCCATCCAAAATAACTGGCCATTCTTTTCATTTAACACCTCATATTATTCCTCTTAATATGTCTGCATGAATTTCTCATTGTTAACACAAATTAAACCTGACTCTCTAAGGTAAAGTAAATGTAAAGTACCTATACTGAGACTAATCAAGCTATAATGCTAAAAAGAATTCTAGGAGCATACCCCCACGTCTTATAGAAGAGAAAACTAGGGGCCAGAGGGAAAAACTACTGGTCCATGTGATAACATAGACCAAAAAGAACTCAAGCATTTTAGTTGATAAACTAAATGAAAACTAAACTAAACTAAATGAAAACTAAACTAAACTAAAGTGTCATTTGTATGGGCTGAAGGAAAGTCAAGAAGCTTGCTTTAAAGGTGACTGGGTAGGTGCACTGTGAGCCTTGGTACCAGCTATGAGGATTTTACTTTGATTTGGAAATCTGCTCTCAGCACAGTCAGGGCAAATTAACCCCTCTTTACTGGCCTCATTATCACCTGAAATTGCCCTATAAACACCTTCCCTTCTCATTTTTTTCCTCAGTGATATTTGGGTTTTATCTATTTCCTTCTACTCCATAAAACTTTAAGCGAAGAGTAAATATTTCTCTTTCTGTAATGAGACACACAGATTTCTGGAATCTAAATGATCCAGAGGAAAATCAATCATTCCAATTTAGTTTTAACAAGAACCACCTTTATTGCCTATCGATTTTCATCTTCCCAATCGACTGCACACAGGGAAGAGAGATAGGACTCCAACATGTGCCCCATCCCTACAGGCCTCCTGAGTCTTTGGAAAATCTATACTGTAAAGCAATAGAAAAACAAATGTTATATAAAGGACCCAAGAGTCATGTCCTTCCATAATCTGACACTGCCTCCCTTTCTATCCTTATCACCTACTATGCATATATAAGGTAGACAATAGACTCCCAATGACATCTCAGTCCTTCCTAACTGAATTCCTAGGTTGCTTTCTTACTTCCCTACATGAATCTGTACAAATATTATCTTGTATTATCCTTACAAGAACTGTATGGTAGATAGGTACTATGATCTCTATTTTATAATTGAAGAAACTGAGGCAGACAGAGGTTAAATGGCTTGACCAGGGTCACGGACTAAGTGCCTGAGACTGGATTAAACTCAGATCTTCCAACTCTTGGGTCAGAACTCTATCTTCTGCATCACTTAGAATCCTTGAGGCCTGGGACTATTTATTTTTTTGGCATCATTTCCAGAGCTCTGCAGAATGTCTTGCAATTAGTAAGAGTCTAGTTTAAGTTTTTCAAATCAAATTATTAAACTCAAGTGGACTATTCTCTGTTCTCTAAACTCAACTCACACCTTCTCCCTTCTATGACATTTACCATGTATCACACCTACCTTCTATGACCTGAGCTGGAACATATTCTGTCCTCTCCCTTGTTGTCTGTTGAAATTTTTCAAGGTTGAACTAGAATGCCATATTTGTCAATTTAATTGAATGAATATTTACTAGGTGAATACTATGTATAAGCCATTGTGCTAGGCAGTGTAGGTGCAGAAAAAAAATCATATACAATATGGATTTTTATTGTTGTTCCGTCATGACCAACTGTTCATGACCCTGTGAATGAAAGCATACTAACAATCTCCATGGAGATTTTTTTTTTGGTCAGGGATATCGAAGTAGTTTTCCACTTCCTTCTCCAATTGATTAAGGCAAGCAGAGATTAAATTACTTGTCCAGAGTCACACAGCAAGTAATTGTCTCAGGCCAGATTTGGTGTCAGGTCTTCCTGACTTCAGGCCCAGTGTTTCATATACTGAGTCACTTACCTGCCATACAATATGTATAGATAAAAGCAAATACCCCCAAAATATCAAAAGTGAAAGAGTCTGAAGAATCAAGAAAAGTAGAACATAGAATGTGGCATTTTGTCTCATTTTTGAAGAAATCTATGGATTATTAGATGAAAAAAGGAGATGGAATATATTCCAGGCATAGAGAAGAGAGTGTACAGAAGCAGGTAGATGGGAGATGACATAAGTTTAAGAATATTTTATAAAATTATTTTGAGACTCATGAAGCTTATATTTCTCATACTTAACTCCTCCAACTAGACTTAGGAGTTACTTAAGGGGTTTTAGTGGTCTATGTCTTATTTTTCTTTTAATTTTTCATAGGGTCTGGTTCCTGAAATCCAATAGGCATCTTAGGCAGTTAATTCATCAACATTAATTTATTTAGTGTTTAATTTGTCCCGAGAACTTTGCCAAGACCTGGGCAGAGAAAGACAAAAGAAAAACAACCCTGCCCAGAAGAAATTTGTACTCTAATGATGGAGACAATCTGTGTGTGTGTGTGTGCACGCGTGCCTGCACATGTGCGCACGTGTGTGTGTGTGTTTGTGTAAGTATACACAGTATATAAGATGTATGTGTTCAAGCCCATCAATTACTGAAATATGTAGATTTGATGCATAGGACGTTTGGGCAGATATCTCTGATATTTCTTCTATCCCTGACCAAGAAAAACTGTGATTTCTACCTTGAAACTAGTTGAAAGGCAGAGGCTGGGCACTTAATTCTTCTCTCATCTATCTTTAAGAGGGATGTTGGGAGAAATTTATACTTATCTTTTTGACTATCTCAAATATTATTGCTATAGCGATACAATAGATTCAGAAGAAAAGCCATTTTCCTGGTAGCTCTTAAGGGAGAGCAAAGCACTTAGCTTTTGGTAGCCAGCTGAAATATTTCCCACAAAACTTTGATTACACAAAGGACTATCGTGAATAGTGAACATTGAGCAAATCTTTTCAACCAAGCCAAAAACAAAAAGCAAATCAGTGACGTCCTGCAGATTTGAATATATCAGAAATGCATGAGTAAATAATCTCTGTAGTGTACAATAAGATGAATTCTCAACTCAGATCAAGAGTTGATCTTACCAAGGAAAAGTCTCTGAAGTCTCCAGGGAGGCAAGCTGAGAATCAGTAAAATTTTTCTATACTTTATTTATTTTGACATTAATTTAAAACATCTTGAGTTCCAAATTATCTCCCTCCCTTGAGCTCCTCCCCTGCCCATTGAGGAGGCAAGCAATATATCAACTATACATGTGAAATCATATAAAAGATATTTCCATATCAATGATGCTTAAAAAAGTCAAGAAAATAAAGTAAGTGAAAAAATATGCTTCAATCTACACTCAGAATTTATCAGTTTTCTCTTTCTGGAGCTGGATAGCATTTTTCTTCACAAATCCTTTGGAACTTTCTTGGATCACTGTATTAATTAGTGTAGCTAAGCCTTTTTCAGTCAAGCATCATTAAAATATTGCTGTTACTGTATATGGTGTTCTGCTTCTGCTCACTTTACATCAGTTTATATCTCTTCATTTTTTTCTGAAACAATTCCTCACCCCCATCATTTCTTATAATATGATAGTATTCCATCATAATCATATACCACAATTGTTCAGCCATTAACCAATTGGTCATCCCCTTCATTTCCAATCCTTTTCCATTATAGAAAGACCTGCTATGAATAGGAAAATGAGGAACTCATTGAGGAATATGATTTTCCTTAATGTATGTAGCTCCAAAGTTTTCCTTCTTGTGATATCTCTCTTCCAAAGATTCTCAGGAGCCACTCCTATTTCTCTCCTAAGATACTATGGTCCCAATTCTGTTCCTCTTGCCCAGCACCACTTAGACAATCAAACAACTCATGCATTTGTAAAAACAAAAAAAAAATCACTGTCTAGGTTAGAGTCTGGGTTTAAAAGATATAGCTAGGTAGGTAGCTTGCTAATTAATACAAGGTAGCTTCAGGAACCTGCTAGCAGTCAGAAAGACTGGGGAAGGCTTCATGTAGAAGGCGGCACTTAAGTTGGTCCTAGACAGAAATCAGGGACTCTAAGAAGCAAAGGTGAGTGTCTTCCAGGCATGGGTGATAGGCAGAAAAAGAACTCAGAGACAGGAGAGGGAGTATCTCATGTGTGCAATAAATAATGATCCAGGCAAATAAAGAAGTTTACATTTGGCCTTTGATGCAATACAGATAATTTGTTGAGTAAAGGGTGACATGATGGTTTTGTGTTTTAAGAAAATCACTTTGAGGAGCAGCTAAGTACTGCAATGGATAGAGCGCTGTCCTGGAATCTGGAGTAACAGAATTCAAATCCAGCCTCACACACTTGACACTTACTAGCTGTGTGACCCTGGGCAACTCACTTAACCCCAACTTCCTTGCATAAAATATAAATAAATGCCACAGAAAGTCACTTTGAAATTTGGGTCTAAGATGTTTGGAGTGGGGAGACGTAATATACAAAGAGACAAAAAAGATGATATTTCAATAGTCAAGACAGGAGGCAGCCATGATAAGAATTAGAATGTTAGCTGTGTGTGCGAGAAGAAAACCTATGTAAGAAATGTGAAGACAGAAATGATGAGATTTGGCAGCTGATTGGAGGTATAAGTGAGAGGGAAGAATGGGGGCCGGTGAATAAGAGGATGGTGGTACCCTCAAGCACAAAAGGATGTGACAGAAGATTAGTGCATCTGGAAAGAAAGATAATGTGGTCAGTTTTGAACATGTTGAGTTTGATAGCTATATGATATCCAGTTTGAAATGTATCAAAGGCAATTGATGAAGCAGGATTGGAGCTCCAAAGAGAGACTACAACTGGATAAATAGATACTGTTGTCATTTGCCTGGAGATAATCATTAAATTTAAAGATTTCTAAGATGTTGCAACTTCGTCAAACGGAGACCATTGAGAAGCACAAGATGTCTCCTGATATTCCAGTCTTCCCCTTGTGGTGTGTTGAAAGCTTTATAGTTTCTTTGTTTCTCTATTCCTGTCTCTCTTTCTAGAATCAGAAAGATAGGAATTGAGAGCAATCTAAGTAGCAATCTAATCAAGCCTATGTACAAAATAAAAGCCTCTTACAAGGTATTCAAGAAGTGGTTGTTTAGCCTCTGCTTGAAGATGTCCCAATAGGGGGAACCCAAGTTTTGTCAAAGTAGATCATTCCCCTTTTTCATTGCCCTAATTCTTAGGATTTTTTCTTTATTATTAAACATAAATCTGACTCTCCCATTTTCATCCACTATCCCTGGTTTTACCCTCTCAGGCCAAACAGAACAAGTCTAATCCCATTCATTTGAATTTTGGTTATTCTCTTGCTATATTGACCCACCTTGTTTTCTATTATTTGCTTGTTCCCTCATTCATCTTACTGAAAATCTTGTTGCTTAAGTAGTTTAAACAGATGTCCTTAACAATGGGACTTTGAATTTCCAGGTCCTTAGTCATGGTAGCTGATCTTTAACTCACGTTCAACAATGTCATAGAGGCATTTGATGCAAACCAACTTGATGAAATACTGTACTTGGAGTTAGAAAATCCTAGGTTTGGAACCACACTTTTGAAATTTGATAGCTGTGTGATCATGGGCAGGTCCTTTCATCCGTTTGAGCTTCAGGTTCCTCATCTGTTGAAAATGTGTCGCAAAGTTGAAATGAGATCTATAGAATGGCTTTATGGAGGGTGCACTCATTGAGGAGTGTGCAGCTGGCCAGTTGGTATGTGATTGCTTTTGCTTCCTCTTTGCTTCCGAAGATGGAGAAGCATAATCCTTCCCAGACATCACCTTTCTCCCCTATGGTATGTGATTTAGGGTGTGTTCTTTGTTCGGGTCATTGCCACCTCCTCTCTACTCCTTTTCTGATACAGAAAATGTTGGACCATGTTTGTGTGCACATAGAATGAATTCTCTTCTCAAACATTATATCCTTTCCTCAAAATATTTGTGAAATGGAATATTTCTGCATCATAACCATATTAGAAGGATTACACTTCTTTCTGCCAAAGGATTCTGCATTTTTGGAGTGAAAAAAATGAGAAGATGAAAAATAAACCACAAACAACAGAATGTTTTCCCTGACTGAGGTCCATCTGGGAACTTGTCCAATGGGGGATTTCAGAACTTGAGTGAGGTTTGAAAGAAGAGCCAAATTCACCATCAGCTTGGGTTCTTTAAGCTGACAGAAAGGCTGGTCCATCAGGTTCCCCTTGTCTTTAGAACACAAACACATACCCACACACAAAGCCCAGTGAAACAAGACCAATCTGGATATTTGTTTATTGTCTCTTAACAGAAAAGCTTTTATATAGTTTCCCAAACCATGTTTGTCAGTATCACTCATCTAGAAATGAAATATACCGCCACTTTCAAAGACCACAGCATTTGATTTTTCTACCAAGGCAAGGCAAGAAGCATTTATTATGTTCTCACTATGTGCCACCAACTGTGACAGAATCCCCATTTGATACCTTTAAGAATGGGGAATAAAGAATAGAGCTGACTTCTTACACCCCTGACTATGCAGAAATAACCTCTACCCTATTACTACCAGCTTCCCTGAGGATCATACATTGGGTCAGAATTCATATATGTGTGTGTATCCATGTATGTAAATATATACACTCACAACAATATACATACATATATGTGTGTATGTATATGTTTATATATACACATATATACATATATACACACATATATACATTTATGTGTACACATAGCAGATCACAGCCTTGAATGCTTCAGATAAGAGGATATTTCATAAAATCATTGACATGTATATTTGATAAAGGTTTGGGAAATTCTATTCTTCAGCTGTCCTCTGTTAAGAGGAGTGATGCTCAAGCCAAAGTTTTACTCAACTGAAACATTTCCTGAAGTTATTTTGAGAGTTCTCATTTATACTTATGGCAACCAGAAATGGGAGCTTTCAATTTTTTCAAAAGAAGATCTTCATACCACAAGAAGGAAGGATAATTAGCCTTATCAGGGCAATTTCAAATGCTATGTCAAAGGGTCTTAGAGTCTTGAAACAGACTTTAAGATTCATGGCACAGAGTTATGATAGAGTTCTAGAGTCCAGAACACCTTAGTTCAAATCCAGCCTCAGATAATCCCTAGCTGTGTGAACCTAGGTAATTTAATCTGTTTTCCTCACTTTCCTCATCTGTAAAATAAGAATAATAATAACATCTCCCTCTCAGGGTTGTGAGGTTCAAATGAGATAATAACTATAAAATGTAGCACATTACCTGGTACATTTTAAGTATTATATAAATATGAGGTCTTATTGCAGATGAAAAAAATAACTGTCTAAGAGAAGTAAAATGACTCAAACAAAGTCACATGGCAACTTAGATGCATAATTGAGATCTTCCTTCTGGTATAGTGTCCTTTGTCCTACAAAATGAACTGAGTTTTGTAATCCCTTCTGTGGGAGAGAGGGCAAATAAATACAGTGTCCCTTCTTTCAAGTGTTAATGGATAGGATTTCTCTCACATATGAAAAGTCTTGGGAAAAATGAAATTCACTCATGAAAAATACAAAAATTCAAGTGGAAAGCATTTTTTCTTCTTTCAGAATTCTCCATTGATAAAATATGGTAGTAAATGAGAGAGAGAGAGAGAGAGAGAGAGAGAGAGAGAGAGAGAGAGAGAGAGAGAGAGAGAGAGAGAGAGATGATGTAAAAAGAGATGGGGGAGAGTGCAAGCTAAATATGTCATTCTTGCATGTATTTATTTCTTCATTGCCCATAAATGATGACATGTCAAATGGTTAACATTTTTAATCCAGGTTTTAATTTATACTTTCACATGATTTGACTCTGCCTGCTAGTTGGTGTTATTCATTAGCACACCCGAGTTACAAATTTGTGTATATCTCCTCCAACCAATGACTACCTTTGGGCAACTGTAGAATGAAATAGGTGTTTAGAAAGACTTTCCTTTTTAAATTTCATATTTGCAGAACAGTTTAGACTTCTAAAAATTCATTTGTGTACAGTGTCACTTGTGATCTTCACCAGAGTCCTATGAGATATCATAGGCAAAAAAAGGGATCATTATCTTCATTTTATAGATGAGGGAAACTGAGGCACAAAGAGGTTAGGTAACTTGTACAAGGTCACATATCTAGTCAGTAAGGGGACTAGAAGCAGGACCCAAATCTCCTTATTTCCATTCAATTTTCCTATCAATTATGTAACACTATTTAACTTGGTTCTAGTATTAGAATACTCTTAGCTAAGTTTATGACTATAAGGAACCCCCATCCCCCGTTGTCCAGGGAAAACGCTAAAGATTAACTTATGTCAGTGAGACTAACCCCTATTAAAAGTAAATTTCATCAATAGATGAGTATTTTTTATTCTATCCACAGAGAAAGAAAAATATAGAAGTCAAAGGCTTTGTAAAAGGTCTTTGAAGAAAAAATTCCTTTTTGGGGTGGGAAATTGTATTAGAACACCTCTCAACTTCCTTTAAATGCTAAGATTCTATAAAATAACTATAATACAATGTAGGAGTTGACAAATACCATTAAAAAGTTATAGACAAAGTGCAATGGAAGCTCAGGAGAGGGTGAGCTCAATAACAGCTGAGGGAAATAGAGAAAGCTTCTGGGAAAAGGCATCGTTTGAATGGGACCTTGAATGATAGGATTTCAGCATCCAATGAAAGGAAGAGAGCATTTTGGTCTAGAGGCACGAAAGTTTGGAGTGTGTATAAGAAATGGTGAATCCACTATTTTAGTGATGGGAAAGCATTATTAATTCTAGAGAGGTCATTTGAAGGCAGGTGGTGAAAGCCTTTGAACATCAGAGTGAGGTGACTTGGCTTTATTTAGCTGGAAATAGAGATATATTGAAAGTTTCTGAGCAAGTGAGTGCCATTAACAAAACTTATAAAAAAGGCAGTGTTTGAGGTAATTACTATTATTTTGTTGGATCCAAACTCAGAGGCTGGAGTATTTTTGGAAAGAGTTTCATGCATGCTCTAAAATTTTCCGAAGTCTCCATATGCATGTTCTTGGAGTGAAGAAAGTCACATAAATGAAAGTCATGAAATTCCTTTTCATCTACTCTCATTCTAGTCATGCTTCTTAAGAATTGATATCTATATCCCCAGTTAGCCTGGTTCCAACTTTGGTTTGGGGGATACACACACACACACACACACACACACACACACACACACACACACACA
>NW_027186296.1:81905080-82047179 GCF_028583685.1 Petaurus breviceps papuanus
CACACACACACACACACACACACACACACACACACACACACACACACCTGTGGCCATTCAGGAGGAAAGTATAATCAAAGTCCATAAGGCAGTCCCAAGTCATTATACAAAAGGTGTAAGAAGGATAAATGAGAATCAAAGCCAGTGAGTTCAAGTCTTTGAAGAATAATCCAGGATCAAAGTCTACAAACAAAAAGGCCAGGTCTGACACACAGAGGGAATCTTAGGAGGATCAAGGTGGGTTCAATATAGCTTAGTCAGTCAAGTCAGAGTGGGAATTGTTCACTCAAGATTCTTAACTCTATCTTCAATTTTAACCAAGTCCTGCCCCACTTCATAGGAACACTGATAGGTGACATAAACCAGAATAAGAGCTCTACAGTACACTATTTTACAATAATAGTCAAAGAGTTTAAAATAAATCCCATTCCACATGGAGAAGAGTAGGAACTAGTCATTCTTTTTCACTCTTCTTCCTAAGAGATTGATAATAAAGTGGGACCATTTGAAAGATTTCCCTACAGATCATTTAAACATCTTGGTCATTCATCCAGTTATTCATTCATTTATCTAGTTAGCTAATGATTGATTGATAGTAGCTATTATGCTACAAAAACCTAAGGCTAGTTAAGGATGGCTAGAAGTATATGTGAACAGAGTACATTATCTGCCTTTCAGACAGATCTAAATTTGATTAGCTACCATTGCATGAATTCCTGCCACCAATACCACCACTACCAACAGCAACCATCAACACTCTCATTACTTTTTGGTAGTCCATAAACATCAGACTAAGAGCAAAAGTAAGAAGGGTTTATCTAGGACAGATTCCTTCCCCATCTCACTAAAATCTTAGGTGTTTTAAAGGGGATTTATAATGAAACACTCAAAAAGAATACACAATGGGAAAGCACAAGTTCCAGAAACTGATGAAAAGCGTAATAGTTTCACAAGTTGCAAATGTTTTCATGTTTTGTTTATCAGTATGAGCTACAGGACACTCATTTTTTTTTGTTTGTTTCAATTCCCTCACATCTAATTGCCATTGTCCATTTCTTAACTGGATATTAAATAAGTTCCTTTTGAATTTCATGACTAAGCAAGGCTTTTTTGGTTTCAGCTCTCTTTCTAGAATCTGCTTCTCCATATTTTCCTCATGTGAAGTAGGTGTCTAGGCGTTAGAAAAATCTTTTCCACATATAGAATCCTTTCCAGAATGTCTCACTGTGACCCTCTGAAAAAAAGCCTAGGAAAATACCTCTCTCTCTCCACCCAGACTTTGATATTTTCACTCTCTGGTTCCAAAAGCTACCTACTGATATGAGGGAAAATAAGACTTCCTAAATAAATCTTTCCTAAAGTATTGTTATAGGAATGTAAATTTTTAATATGTTCTCTGCCCCTAGGTTAAGTGCACGTGGAGCCAGTGGTGGGAGACTTGTTTTTCAGGAACTCCCACATCTTGGTGCTTTGTGATTGGGCAGTAGGTCAAGAGGGTTGTTACATTCTCTGACCCAGGAGAAGGCTGTATAATCCATCATGTAAGACTTTATTTAGGGGCTAACTTTGAGAAGTGTTGTGTGATTTGACCAGACAAGACTCTGGGCAGCCTTGTCGAGCCTCCTGGCTTTGAAAACCCAGATGTTGATGCTTCCCTCTCTGGTGACTGTGATTTGGTATGGATGTAATGATTGGATAGTTTGGAAGCCTGTCTGCTTGATCTGTTTCTCTGTTTTGTAACTTCTGTCTGTATACCCTGAAGTTTGGGATGCTGAACTTTTTCCTCTGAGCTAGGTAAATGATATATGTTTGACTGATTAAAGTAAGGTTGTTAACCCATTTTGAGTTACTTTACTTCAGCAAAGCAGATGTAAGAACTTGTGTTGACAGCCACCCTGGGGATGCTGGGGTGTTTGCTGCTACAAGTATATCCAGTGCTTCCCTTTCACAGTATTTTCAACTCAGCCTGAATGGCATTCAATAGAATCAGAATACTTTTTATGATTCCAACCCTTCCCCACCTAGGGGAAGGGGGGAAGAAAGGAAGGAAGGAAAGAAAGAAGGAAGAAAGGAGCACTTATAAGTGCTTACTTTGTGCCAAGTGTTGCTATGTACATTTATAAGTGCTTATTATATACCAAGCATGCTATGAGCTAAAGTGGGGAGATCCAGGAGATGGTATTCAAATTTAAAAAACAAGAGAGTCCCTGTTCTCAAGGGGCTCATCCTCCAGTTGGGAGAGATAAGGGTTTTGTTGTTGTTGTTTGTTTGTTTTCGTTTTGTTTTTAAGGCAGTTTCAGGACATAATGAAGGACTTAGACATCCTACGCTCACATCAGAGAGTCAGATGGCAAAGCCCAGGGATTCTAGTCAGACAGTGCAGTGTGTCTACAGGGCACGGAGACAGAACAGACTGTGAGGCTTGCAGGCATTTATGATAAAGTGTCAGGGATGTAGATAAGTCATGGTGATCATCTGTTTCATTAGAAGGAAGAGTCTGTGGCTCCCATCTCATCCAAAATATGTTAGCAGTCAAGCAGCCTGATAAGCCTGGGCTAGGGGAGCATGTGAAGTAAGAAGAACAGACAAAGCATGTATAAGGGGAAGAGGAGGATAGAGTTGGTCCCTAGTATTTTGGCAGCTCTTCCTTTTTTCCAACTTCCATATTGTTCTAGGACAGCTATGTTGGGGGGAGGAGGAGAGGAAGCAAGGCAAGGAAATGATTCATTCATTCTGCTTGGGTCTCTGCCTTCCCAGGAGCTTTTCTCCATTCCCAAACTCATCTTGTAGGATACATGTTTTTACAATCTATGAGCAAAAATTGTTTATGCATGTAGCAATATCAATTTATCCTTATATTTTGCTTCTTTCCCCTGATAAATGAACAGAGTGATTTCCCCTCACTATCATAACTATGGGCATGAGACTCTCAGATGTGGCCACTGCTTGATGAACAAACAGTAAAAATGTATCGCTAAAAACTGACCTTGCTCAGGGTCAAAATAATTGGATCAGTCTTCTATACTATCCTTAAGAAACCACAGTGGAATATGGATGCTAGAGAAAACTAGATAAAAACTGATTGATTCCATTTTGTGCCTTTGCCAATTGGTGTAGTTCATGGTCTGCTCCACTGCTTCCTATGGGCCGTTGTTGAGATTTTGCATATACCATGTTTGGAGAACAATACAAATTTAATGTTGCATGCTATTGAGAATCCTTGAAATTCTGAATGAGAACAACTAAATTGCTAACTGTTTTGATAACCTGTTAGAAAAGAGCCAAAAGAAATATCTGGGAAAAGAGGTATTTACAGCTTCCCAGATCTTTGCATACATATCTTCCCTTTCTTGAGAGGAACATGGGTCACTTTTCCTCATGGCTTTCCAGGAGCAAAAGGTTGTCCATGGAAATAAAACAAAACAATGAATTTAGATTACTTATTTTGGTCTAGATATGTATTAATCTGACCAAATACCTGTATGCATGAAGGCATACACACATACCCATGTGTGTACATCATCATATGTAAGTATGTGTATATGCCTGTGTTCCTATCAGTCTGTATATATGTCCCTCTCTTTCATTTCTCTCTTTACTTCACTCTGTCCCCTTTTCCCTCTCCCCAGCCTTTATCTAATGCTTCCTCATTGCTTATCCTTCACCTGTGGTTTGTTTTTTTCATTTTTTTTTGAAGTCTATACTTGAAGAATCCAAGCTCTGAGATGTCCAATAATTCGGAAGAGGTGTTAAGTATGGATTTGCTGCCGTTGGCATAAGACCAACCTAAGTACATTGGGCTGAAATATCGTTAGACTATTGATCACCATGAGAATATTTTTTATGCCAGCAATCATTAAGATCATCTATAGCTAGGGCAGATAAGGGGCAGAGCACATAGGGGAAACCAAGAAGGAATTTGTGGGTTTGGGGCTTCAATAGTTTTTATGGTGGTTAGTCCTCGTCCTTGCTTTTCTTCAGTGTCTGATAGGGTGAAGCTGTGAATCTGATTGTGATAATATCATCATAAACCATAGAATACTAGCGCTAGAATAGACCTTAGGGACCAGAGAGTTTAATTCCACATGTCATGGAAGAGTAAGGCATAGAGGAAGAAGAAGTAGGTGGTGATATAATG
Source organism: Petaurus breviceps papuanus (assembly GCF_028583685.1). Taxonomy (NCBI): domain Eukaryota; kingdom Metazoa; phylum Chordata; class Mammalia; order Diprotodontia; family Petauridae; genus Petaurus; species Petaurus breviceps. Next base: position 81,909,219 of record NW_027186296.1, read on the forward strand.
AAACTGTATTGGAATTTCCATATCCATTAAAACTATTTATCTAATGGCAGCAACTTGGATATTAAGCTACTTTTCAAAGAGAGATAGATGCACAAGAAACTATGTTAATAAGTTCCTGTGACATTTTCTACTACCATAGAGAGACCTCTTGGGTCAGAAATTCAGGCACTAATCTAGAGCAGGCATTCAATCTCCCATGACTTCCAGTGAGAACCAACTTTGGTTTCAGAGGAAGGAAGGAGAAAAAAAAAGTTATTTTGGTTGTCTCATGGTATTCCTTGACATTTTAGTGGGATGGTTCATTTTATTATCTCTTTAAACAGGAATTTGGAGCTTAAGGGAAAGGAAATGGAAAAGAAAGTGGGTTTTCTGTAGGCAGATGGTGTGTAGGGGGGCAGGAAGGGGGGAATAGGAATTGAATTCATAATGAAGAAATAAACTTCTTAATTGGAAATATACTCTAATGCTCATTTGGGTCACAAAAATAAAGACTGCTGTTTGTACCTCCCTTCCCAAAACTATCAGATAAAATACCTGATAAGTATCAGTAACTATGCTCATTAACCTCATCCAGATGAGATCAATGTTTAGGCAGGATGCTACAAACGAGGCAAAGGAAGTTGGAGCAAACCTAAACAGATGGTCATATATTATATCCCACCCTTTCTCGAATCTCTTTTTTAATTGTAAATTCCGAATTTGTGGTCAAGTCAAATTGGCTATTCCTCGGTGCCTCACACCTTCTACTTCCCCCCTTGCTGCCTTTTCACTGAGTATCCCTATGCCTGGAATGCATTTTCTCTTCACCTCTGCCTTAAAGAAGCCTACTATTCCTTAAATCTAAATTCAAAGGCTTTGATATTGCCAATCAAACACTTCCTTTTTACTCTCTTTTCTCTAGAATTGAGACTACTCACTTTCTGACCATTCCTTTACTGAATCTTCATATAGGTTATGCCCACTAACGGGCACATCTCCCACAGCATTGTCTGGTACCCTTTTCTCCCTCTATATTATCTCACTTGGTAATCTCATCAACTCCCATGCATTCAATTATCATCTTTATGCAGATGATTCTCAGATCTGTTTATCCATTTATAATCTCTCTCCATATTTCTAATCTCATATCTCCAACTGCTTATCACAGATGTCTCATAAACATCTTAAATTCAACATGTCCTAAACTGAATTTATCTTTTCCCTCAAACCTCTCCCTGTCTAAACTTCCCTATTGTTTTTGAAGCTGTCTTTCCAGTCATGCTGGCTATCAGTCTTGGTGTTCTGAAATCCTCAATGTTAGTCACCCTTAAATATGTAATCTGCTGCCCAGTCCTACTGTTTCTGCTTTTGAAATTCCCCTTGTATATCTCTCCCTCCTCCCATTTCCTCTGGTGTTGCTACTGATCTGGTACAGACCTTTTCACTTCATTCTTGACCTCTTGCAATAGCATTCTGCTTGTTTTACCCTGTCTTCCTCAACTCCAGAATATGCTTAGCTCAGCTAAGAAATGGATCCTCTTATTGCATAAGGCTAATCATGCCATTTCCTCATTTAAAAAGCAATAGAGACTCCCTATTACCTTCTAGATAAAATACAAAATTCTTACTGGCATTTAGAAGTACTAATAACCTAGCCCCTTCCTATGTTTCCAGTCTTCTTATACTTTGCTTCCCTCCAGATGCTTTATTGTACAATAACACTGCTCTCCATGCTGATCATTGCATAAGATATTCCATCTCCCAGCTTTATGTCTTTTCACTGGTTGACCCTATGCCTGGAAGGTTCTTCCTTTTCCTCCTCAATTTTTGCCTCCGGGGATCCCAGGATTCTTTAAAGACTTAAGTCAAATACTACCTCCTCAAAGAATCTTTTCCCTACCTTCCAATCCCCCATGCCAGTCTCTTCTATCTAAGATTATCTACAATTTACCCTGCATATGACTCTTATTTACATAAATGCTTACATGTTGTTTCCATCATAGTGAATTCCTTGAGGGTTGAGGGCAGAAATAGATGTTGCCTTCCTTTTTTTATCCTGAGTTGTTAACACAATGTCTACCACATAATGAGGGCTTAAAAAAATAACTGTTTGCTTAATCTCTCCTAATACATATAACTTTTCCTAATCCCAACCACTAGTACTCTCTCTCTTTTAAATCACTGGCTCATAGACAGTTATTTTGAATTATGTCTTGCCTTTGTACTTAGAAGACACTGGAGGAGAGAATGAGGCTAATGACTCAGCACAGCTCTACCTCACTTAAATCCAATTCACTTGCAAGTCAAGACATCACCCTCATGACGTCATTGTTCCTCTTCTAGAATGAAGGATGAGCAACTATCTCTGAGTAGTAGTAGCTTCTCCCTGGAGACTCAATCAGGCAGTTGAAGTTGGGCAATGCTGCTATTATTTCTCCTCCTCCTCCTCCTCTTCCTCCTCTTCCACCTCATTCTCTCCCTCTGTCCAGTGGAGAGTCATACCCTTACATGGATATGTTCTGTCCAAATGTGATAGTAATGGCAATTAAAGATTCCCCTGTATTGGCTTGGTTTTCAAATTGATTGTGTTAAAACCCAGAGTTTGTTAATCCCACCTGTGGGATGGGCTTGTTGATGTGAAAAGAAAGTCCTGAATTGGGAGGAGCTGGTGATGTAGATTTGGAGAGACAAGAGAGAGGCGGAAGATTTTTTTTTTGGAAGCAGCACCTCGTGGAGAGAGACTAAGGGAATTGCTGGTGGCCGCTTTGAATTGCCCTGGACTTTTGAGACCTGCCCCCTGAGCTGCCAAGGACTGAGGAGACATGGCTGTTTTGCTGGTACTTTGTCTGTCTGTTTTGATGTTATTTTGCCAGATTTGTCCACTGGTGAAAGACTGTCCTGTTGAAGAAGTCCTGGAACCTGGCATTTGGTTAAGAAGGCCTGAGACTGTCCTGCAGACAGAGAGTGAATACTGTCCACTGGTGAGGGACAGTACTGAGAGTGAATACTGTCCACTGGTGAGGGACAGTACTGTTGTTGCAGGGGTCTGGAGACTGTCCGGCAGACAGAATGAATACTGTCCACTGGTGAAGGACAGTGCTGTTGTTGCAGGGGTCTGGGAGCCTTTCTGTTGGTTCAGAAGCCCTGAAGAAGGATTTTCTTGTTGTATGTTTACAGAAATCCTGGGAGAGGGCTTTGCTAATGTGTTCAGGGGTTCTAGGACTGTTCTACAGACAGAGAATGAATTCATGAAGGGACTGGCAATGTATCTTATGGCCTTGCTAAGCCCTGTCTCTCCAGGAACTAAGATTGCTGAGAACTTGCCTCTTGTCAAGATGAAGAAAAGACCTCCATTTGGGTATTAAGTGCTGTGTTTAAACTTGATGTAACTCTGGGGTAGATTCAATTGTGATCCAGGGGTGGGGAACTTTTGACCTTTTTGTGTTCTATGGTTGAGCAAATGAATGTATTTTACTTATGTTTGGAAACTAATCTCCATTTGAGAAGAGGGGCTTTGTGGTGGACTTAATTAAGGTATAGCCTAGGGGTGGAGAAGTATTTGGAACAGAGACTTTGTAATTGATTGAATGATTGGAAAGTCCTGGGGTGGGGTAGGCCTTGGAGATTATTTAATCACACTTAGTAAATGCTGTATTTTGAATGATGTCATGTTTTGATCTTCTCTGTTCCTGGTTTGTCACTAAATAAAATAGAGAGCACCTATGTTGGTATTTTGAACCTGGGAAGTTGCCTTTGCTTGATATTACATTACACCAAAGGAAGATACTTTTTGATAACTTATACTTCTCATGATATTTTGGACTTTGGGAGCTAGATTTTTTCCCTATTTATTTATTTTATCATTATTTTTTAGACTGAGAAAATTCACTCTTTTGTATCCTGTAGTTTTTGATTACGATTTCTTGAAATATAGCTCTGAAAAAATAGGCTTTGATAAAGCCTGTGATTCAAATGGAGCTCCTACACTATGCCTTTAAACCCAAATCACTCTGGCTTTCATTGATTGGCCAATAATAGGTACCATCCTAAGGCTCCCTTGGGATTTGATGACTCAGAATGAGCATAAATAGCAATTGTTTTCTATCTGGCCAGAAACTCTGAGGGTCTTCTCCCTCCAAATTGATACTTTTATGATGGAAAATTAGGACATCTTTTGTCCCAATTCTTACTTAACCTTTAATCACTAAAAGAGCATTGCCTCAGAAAAACCTACCTGGGAAAAACCTTGGGTGAAAAAGGCCAAGGTCTCCTATGCCATCCTGGGTCATTGCCAATCATCTTAACTTATGGCTTTATGCTAGACTTTGAAGAGTGAGACTGATGATTTTCTTTTTCTTTTCTTCTTTTTTTTTTCCTTTTGGAGGGCAGTTGGGATTAACTAACTTGCCCAAGGTTACAAGGCTAGTTTTTGTGTGGGGGTGTTAAGTGTCTGAGGCCAGAACTGAATTAGGGTCCTCCTGACTCCGGGACCGGTGCTTTACTCACTGTGCCACCTAGCTGCCCAACTGATGATTTTCTTGCAGTTCTGCCTCAATTAAATACAATGGATTTGAAAGACTTCATCCTCATAATGTCATTGGTTCTCAAGAACCAATGACAAACAACAATATCCTTCCTAAATCACCTTGTATTTAGCTACTTAGTATTTATTTGCATTTACTCTTTACTTATGAACGTGAATACACATGTGTAGCATACATACAGCTATATGTGTCCTAACACTTAGAATGTAAATGTCTTACAAATTGGGATTGTTTCACTTACAGTATTTGTATTCCCAAAGCTTTATTTAATAATTACTTGTTGATTGACTGATTTTTTTTTCTGGGTGAGAAACATATCATTTTCTTTTTTTCTTATTTCAAAAGCTTACTTGTTATCTCATGCCCAGTAATCAATGAAAAAATTGTTTGCCAAACAAAAATAATAAATTAATCCAGATTGTGCAAGGTATGTAGCAAAAAAAAGTTAGGTAAAATAGATTCTTTTACTTTTAGAGAGCTGACAAATCAGTAACAAAAATCATGGAGATATATTTATTGAAATCCTTCTACCTTAAACCAGGACAGGTAGAACCTCTCCCTCAAGTTCTTGATTCTAAGCACTCTTAGAGACATCAGTTGCAGAAGATGGATAGATCTGCAATTATACATACAGGATTTTAAGACTGATCCATGACTAGGTACTTGAACATTTAGCATGCCTTTCTGGTTAAGCTACTGGGAAACCATTCTGATAGCTAAAATATATAAGGAAGCTGAGTGTGAACACTTTTGCCATTGTTTATGATGATGCTCTGGGTCTCCTCACAAGTCCATTTTGATCACTATCCTGTAAAACTGAAAAACAATTCCTGCTGACCTTGTGCTAGGTCTGTGTCTGAGTGGAGCCAGACTGCTTTTTATTATTCTGAGTTCTGTCATCAGCATCATATAACAAAGAGAGGCATATTCTCCTTGGGGAGAATCCCAGCAGGGAAAGACAAGACTGCACCCTGCTTGGAAACATTTTATTTTTGCTTTCCTGTATAAAAGGCAACCATGAGGAAATGTTTCACTGCTCATCCTCCCACCTTTTTTCAAATCAAAGGAACACAGAAATTTAACAAAGGCATTTTGCTCCATGAGCAAAAGCCTGGCTAGGAGCCCTGGCCTGAAAATCTTGGAGTTATTCTCTTCTTGGTACCCAATCCTCTCTCTTAGCAAGAGCTTCTGTGAAGACACTTCTAATATAGATCTGTAAACATGGAGATTTCGAAGGGAACTTAGAATCCATCTAATCCAACAAACTTGTTTTTACAGGTGAAGAAAGGGAAGCCCAGATTGGGGAAATGAATTTACCAAAGTTGTTGATTTTCCCATAATGGTTATATTGTTGCATCCACACTTTTTGGTCTCCATTTGACAAATGTCACATATTTAAAGGACATCTAGACAGGTTAGCATTGGCTATAGGTCAAAAAACCACTTATGTGATCTGAAATTATTAGCTGGCTCTGTGCTTTGTTTTGACACTGACAAAATAAAGCTCCCACAGAGGAAGCCAAGTGAGATAGGGATAAAACTAAAAACCATGCCACATGAGAACCATGTAAAGGAACAAAGGTGGCAGGTGCATTTCTCCTGGAAAAGTCTGAAGGGGCATATAATAGCTGTCAACAAATATTCCAAGAGATTTCCTATGGAAGAGATATTGTGTTTATTCTTCATGGTGGCAAAGGACAGGACCAGGGTCAATGAATAGAAGTTAGAAACACATTTCTATATATGATGAAGAAAACCTTGCTAATAATTTTAACTACCAAAATTTGGAGTGGGTGGTCTTATTAGGCAATAAGTTTCCCAGGCCTGGATATGGCAAGCTGACTACTAGGTTTTACTCTCTGGGATCAAATAGAAATCCTTCCAAATGACAGCATTTCAATTACTTGAACCTTGGCTATCATCCCCCATTCCACCCACTCCCTTGAGAATTTTTGTTTTTCCCTTGAGTCTAAACAACTCTATGTCTTACATATGTGAATGCAAATTTAAGGTCCATCAGAATCCTGATTAATTAACCCCCTCTGAACATTCTCCAGTTGATCAATATCCTTCTCAAATTGTGGTGCCAAGAATAGAAGACAATATGTGACCAGGTACTATCACCTCCGTATTCCTGCAAGTATTGTGTCCCTTAGTTCACCTGAATCAGGCCCGAGACTATGTGTATTTCTTTTCTTCTGTGGTTGGTCTAGCAACAGGCATTTCATATAAGCCACTTATGGAATCATAGAACTGTAGATCTAGAATGGAAAGAATGTTAGAGATGATCTAGTCCAAACCTCCATTTATGCATTAGTTATCTATTAGTTGTTCAATCAACAAGAATCTATTGAGCATCTACTATGTGACAGCCTTTGTAATTAGAAGTTGAATTTGAACCCAAGTCCTCTGACTTCATATTCAATGTTCTTTCTAATTTATACTATTATGAAAATATTACATTTTGGATGATTTTACCCTTTATCATTTTTAACAATGGCTTCTGAATACATTCCATTTAATATAGTTATGATGATAATAGTAATAATGTATATCTATAACATATTTTAAGGTTTGAAAACTTTTAGGGAAACTGGGGAGATAGTGGAACCAAGACTTCCTCTTTCTGAGATTATTTACTGCCTTTGATGGACAAACCTAGGAACCAACCTTTTTGATGGACAAAGAAAACTATTTTTCTCCCACTATGAGGCAAGAAAAGATTGTCCAGGACTTTTCCTTCTATTCTCCATATCTTGGGTTAAAACATTGGATTATTTTCTTCCCCTTTTCTTCCCCCCTCCAGCCCCTTTGTCATAGCACTTGGCATACCAGATTGGATTTACAACATTATGTTACTAGGGAGTTGAAAGTTACCTTGATATAGACCACAGGTTCTGAGAGCTTTCAGTTAATATGTTCCCCTGATTTTATCCTGTGTTTCAATTTTAAGTAAATTTTCCTTTTTTATTTCTACAATGTGATACCATTTGATTAATATAGTGTCTGGTCATAGGGAAGAAATTCAGAGGAAATGGTGTCTCAAAACATAAATTCAAATAACTATGAACTGAAAACAGGTCCCTAGTGACCTAGATGTAACAATGGGCTATTATACAGCAGAGGGATACTTTCCAGGCTCTTGTCCCCTGTTCCCATCTCCTTTATAATGATACAGCCTTCCATTCATACCCATTTTAACTCCACTCTTCCTCACACTAGCTGGCAAAATGTAGGGAAGAAACAGAGAAGGTGGGGGATCTAGAAGGTGAAAAAAGGGAAAGAGAACAAGCACCTACTATGTGCCAGCCTAGATAGCATAGTAGATAGAGTACTGGCCCTAGAGTCAAGAAGACTTATCTTTGTGATTTCAAATCTGTCCTTAACACTAGTTTTGTGACTCTGATCAAGTCACTTAACCCTGTTTGCCTCAGTTTACTCATATGTAAAATGAGCTGAAGAAGGAAATGGCAAACCACTCTAGTATCTTTGCCAAGAAAACCTCAAAATGGGATCAGTAATAGTCAGACATGACTGAAACGACTGAACAACATGACTAGACACTACGCTAAGCACTTTATCCATATCATCTCATTTGAATGCTATAATACATTGCTTGATCCTCACAACAACCCTTTAAGGTGGGTGATATGAAGATCCCCATTTTACAATTAATGGAATTGAGGCAAATAGAGGTTAACTGAGTTGCCCAGGGTTACATAGTTAGTGAGTTTCTGAGTCTAGGTTTGTACTCGGGCCTTCCTACCTCCAGGTCCCATGCTCTATCCACTCACTGTATCACCTAGCTGTCCACTCAATGCTGCTTTCCCAAAGCTCAGGTTGGTGAGTAGAAAACAAGAGATAGTTTTCGGGTATTGTGTCCTAGAGTCTAATACTGAAGATCCCAAAGTGTAATTAAATTAAATTACATCCTGCACTGTAATCTGGAATTTCAGAAGTAGGACATGACCAGTGACAGATCCAAACCAGTACCTAATCATAGGCCTCCAGTATTTTTCCTTTCCTTGAGATTAATTTAAGTCCATGTCATATATGAGATTGGAGTGATTAAAGGAACTAGGAAAATTTAGCTTGGATGAAAGGAAGACTGGGGCTGGGTAAGGAAGAAAAGGGACATAATAGCTATCTTATGACTTTCAAAGGCCTGTCACATGAAGGAGGGACTAGACTAGTTTTGTTTGGCCTCAGTGGGCAGAACCAGGAGCAATGGCAGTTGCAAAGAAACAAATTTCAGTCAAATTGGGGGGATATCCTTAATTATTAGAGCTAAGTATAGGATGGACTGCCTAGAGAAGTAAGGAGTTCCCTCTCCTTAGAGCTGAGGCTGGGTGACATTTGTCACATATATTGTGGCAGGTATTCATTTTAGGTATGAATTTGATTAAATGGTCACTGAGGTGACTCCCAACTTTCAAATTCTGTTATTCTCTATCTGTAATTCAGCATCAGGCCATTCAGTTTGGGGAAAATAGCCAAGTAACAATTATAACCATCATGAAAACTGAAAGACATTTCAGATCAGTGTAGTGTATTTCATAACCATTGTTTGAGTCTATTAATATAAAAGTACTGTTTACTACTAAAGAGGGGTGAAATATCAGTCAGATTGTGGGGTTGGTTCAAATTGTGGGGAAAATTACTCTCTTGCTCTAGAGTTCTCTTTTGATTTCTCTTTGAAGTCAGTTGGGTAGGGGGCATCATATCTAATACTTGATTATTTAAATCCAATCTCAGTCATATAACTCAGTCATATAACTTCTCTGTACCTGCTTTCTTTCTGCTAAATAGGCATAATAATAGCACTCTAGAATTGTTGTGAGTATTAAATAAGATACATATATATATATATATATGATGTTTTGCTAAACTTAAGACACTACATAAAAGCTAGTTAAGTATCATTATTAATGATAATAATAAATAAATACATAAATAAATGATTAGGGAAAAATGGGGGGAAGCTAGGTGTTAGAGTGAATAGAACACTGGTCCTGGAATCAGGAGAACCTGACTTCAAATTCAGCCTCAGACACTTAACATTTACTAGCTGTTTGACCTTGAGCAAGTCATTTAATCCCAATTGCACTGCCTTTCCCCCTCCAAAAAAGACATAAAAAAAAACATAAATTGATGATTAGTCTGAGAAGACAAAGTAAGAACAAGAAGAGCTAAAGGACATTATGCTATATCACTATATCAAAAGATTTGATTGAATGCCTACTGTGTCCCAAGCACTCTACTATGCCTGAGTCACCAAACTCAACATGCTGTCTGACACCTCCTACAATTTTATTCAAACTGCTTAGAAAGTACTCATTTCTCAAATTTGCTTTTCACATTTTTTTTCCTTCAAGGCCCTCCTCCTTCTTAGCCTTAGACTTCTGTCTTCCCCAGCTTTCTTGAAAATTCAACTTATAACTCCCCTTCCCCAAGAGGTCTTTTGCAGATCTCAGTACTGCTGGTGCCTTTCTTTAGAGATCACCTCTCATTTACACTCTATATTGTTTGTACATACATAGTTGATTGCATGTTGAAACTCTATTAGAATGGGAGCAACTTGCTTGCAAAGATCTTGTTGTTTTCTTTCCCTTCCCTTCCCTTCCCTTCCCTTCCCTTCCCTTCCCTTCCCTTCCCTTCCCCCCCCCCCCCTTCCCCCCTCCCCCCTCTCTCTTCTCCCTCTCCCCCTCCCCCCCCCCCCCCCCCCCCCCCCCCCTCCCCCCCCCTCCCCTCCTCCCCTCCCCTCTCCTCCTTTCCTCCCTTCCTTCCTCCCTTCCCTTCCCCTCCCCTCCCCTCCCTTCCCTTCCCTTTTTTTTGGTATCTCTTGTGCTTTGCTCAGTGTCTGTCACTTAGTAAACTCTTAAACTTTGGATAAATATTTATGGATGCTGCTACTGATGTTGTTGATCTGCCCCCACCCCCATATTCCGTTCTCTTCAAACATTCTTAGAACCCTTTCTCATATATCTCCATTATTCTGGTCCCTCCCCACCTAGTAACATGCTTTTTTTAGGAACCCTCTATTCAATGGGAGCTCTTTGAAAGCAGAATCTGTCTCTTTTTTATTTTTGTATACTTTGCATCTAGCACAGTAAACTGCACATAGAAGACATGAGATATCCATTGGATAGAATTAGATCAAACTGAATTGAATTGAATTGAATCTGCCTTTGCCTCCTGAAGTGGACCTGAGGCACCAGGAATTTTAACAGGAGGCATTAAATCAATGACTTGTATTCCTACAGGCTCAGAATAGATTTATGGGTGTCATACTGGAATTGGATAATCTATTCATTATTTATAATGGCATTTACAGAATAGAGGAATTTTTTTAACCCAGCTGCACAATAAAAATGTTTAATTAATGGCATATGTGAGTCTTAAGCAAAGATTCCTTTGCTTTATGGGCTTAGCAAACTCTTACTGTCTTTCAGGGGGGCTTCCTCCTAGATGCTGACAAGCTTGTTTGTTTATGCTCACTCGGCTATGCCATAAACCAGGCTGGAATTAGGCCTCCTTTGGTAGGAGCTAAGTGTCAGGTAATCTCTAAGTAACAGGCTGTAGGCTTAAAGTCTTCCCTCTCTGGATACATGTGGTATGCTTGGATTACTAGATTGTAGTGAGAAGAAAAAAACAAAACAAGCAACAAAAATCAGGTTTGAAGGCCAAAGATTGGGGTCAATTTTGCTTATACTTTGCATATGCTTAAAAGCATATATAGTATCTCCCTGAGAGTCTGTGAGATCCTTAAGCTGAATGACTGTGTCACTTCTATCTTTGTAACCCTATCACTTGACATATAATCTGATACAGAAGGAGCCTATGATTTCATTGGCTGGAGAAAATGCTGGATGAACAAACTTAATTTATTAATGCAGGTTTGCAATCCTTTCTACAATCTACATAGGACTTAAAGCTTATAAATTAGAGAGTTACCTTGAGCATTGAGACGTCAGATAGCAAGTATGGGTAAGAGTTCAGAACCTGAACTCAGGTCTTCCTGGTTCTGAAGAAAGTTCACCATCCATCACACCACAATGTCCCTCTACATGTACTAATCAGCTTACTGAATGATAAGTTAACTATGGGCAAGCTATTTAGTCTCTACTGCTGGCTTTCTCAACTGTAAAATGACATAGTTGTACTAGACCAGTGGTGGCAAACTCAAATAGAAATGGGAGCCATTAAGCTATAAATAAGGAGTCTTGCAGGATGCATTTGACTTAGAAAACCACAAATTAACATTATCTATGTTTTATTATATTTTTATTTACTTTGATAAATATTTCTGAATATTTCTAAATACTTCAATATGATTCCATCTTGGGCCGCAAAATTTGGACTGAATGACCTCTAAGTTCTCTTGTAGGCCTAAATCCATGACCTATGACTATGAATAAACTTGGTATTTGAACTAGAGGGCTCTTTCAGTAAGTTTCAAGGGAAAATCATGCCATGAGGCCCATAATCTCAGGACAACGTGAGTGATGTGCCAGTAGGAAAAACAATATCACTTTTATATTTTGAACAGCATTGTCAAAAATAAAATTTGTTGGGTTGTTCCTTGTTAAAAGGCATTCTCTTTGTATTTTAAAGAAGTCTAGAAGGTCTTTGAATGCTTTACATGATCTTAATATTATCAAATTATAACAAACGTTTATAAAGCACTATACAGATATCTCATTTTATCCTTACTACATCCCTGGGAAGTAGGTGCTATCATCATCTCCATTTAAAAGATAAGAAAACTGGGGCAAAGGTTAAGTGATTTGCTAGGTATCTGAGACTGGATTCAAATTCAGAACTTCTTTACTTCAGGTCCAGAATGCTATGTACTAATCCATTTAGCTGTCTTTAATTATGTGCATTGCCCACTGTTGGTGGAGTTGTGAATTGATACAACCAGTCTGGAAAACAATTTGCAACTATGACCAAAGGGCAATCACACTGTGATCTTTGATCTGGCAATTACTACTACTAGACCTATATCCCAAAGAGTTTAAAAGGGGGGGAGGGACCTGTTTGTACAAAAAAAGTATTTATAGCAGCTCTATTGTTGGTGGCAAAGAATTGGAAATTGAGGGAATTCCCATCAATTGAGGAATGATAAACAAATTATGGAATATGGTGTAATGGAATGTTATTGTGTTATAAGAAATAATAAGCAGACTGATTTCAGGGGAAAAAACTAGAAAGACATAGCAATATTGTATGGTGAGCAACTGTAAATAATAGCTGTTCTCAGCAATAAAATGATCCAAGACAATTCCAAAGGACTTATGATAAAAAATGATATCCATATACAGAGAAAAAACTGATGGAGTCTGAATGCAGATCAAAGCATACTGTTTTCAAAGTTTCTCATGTATTTTTTTTCCTTTGGTCAGTTTCTTTCACAACATGACTAACATGGAAATATATTTTACATGATTTCATTTATATAACCTATTTCATCAAATTGCTTACCAGAGCAGGAATTGAGGGAGGGAGGGAGGAAGAAAATTTGGAACTCAAAACCTTGAAAAATTGAATGTTAAACATTCTTTACATGTAATTGAGAAAAATAAAATGTTCAAAAACAATCCCATGCATTACCTTTAGTTTAGCCTGAGAGATGATTTGAAAGTACTTTTAAAATGTTTTCATTCACTTCATTTTCCTTTCACATTAGGAAAATAAATAAACACCCATACACACATATATATATACACATATGTATACTTTTGTGTGTATGTATATATACATATGTGTGTTTATATACACATATGCATACATGCATACATAGATACCTACTTATGGTTCCATATTTCTAGAGATTAGGGTCCTCACCAGTTGGATCTAGAAGGGAGGATAATGAAATCAGTTTGTCATAGAAAGCAGATTGATGAGTGCGATGGAAAGAGCCCTCTGATTTAAGAGTCAAGAGACTAGTATTCAAATCTCAACTCTTCTACTTAATCATATTGTGATTTGTGGCAAAATGCTTCTATTTGTTCTGTTTTTTAAAAAAAAAAAAGGTATGGTAGGAGGAAATTGGGATAGATCAGGTATTCTTAACCTTCTTTGCCTCATGAATCCCTTTGACAGTCTGGTGAGGAAAAAAGACCTCTTCTTGGAATAATGATTTTAAATGCATAAAATAATATACACATGGATACAAAGTGAAATATTTATATTGAAGTGTTTATCGAAGAATTTTTTTAAAGAGTTCATGTATTCCAGGTTATGAACCACTGAAATAAATCATCTCAAAGGTCTCTTCCAGTTGATTCTCAGAGTTTAAGGGGGAGGAAGGAGAAGAAAAGTAAGGAAGAAAAGAAGAGGCAGGAAACAAAGGAGAGGATTGAAATACTTTTCCCTATTTTTTTTTCATGTTGACTTTGCTTATCCTTTACAAAAACAAATTTTTAAAAGTGTCAGGCATGAGTCAAGCTCCATACTTGGCATAGGATCAGACTTCCAGATTCACTGAAAATTAGAATCTGAAAAAACCCTAAGTATCATATAGTCTATAGCACTCCTTTTACAGATGAGGAGATTTATGGCCAGAAAGAGATCAATACTTATGAAAGGTCATTAAATTAGGAAAAGAGTTATGCCCAGCATCCAGGTTTCCTGTGTCCGCACCTTCAACTCTTTCTCCTCTCCCATACAGCTTCTCCAGGTAAGTTCTCTGTTGCTGAACTGAGCACCTTGAGGCTTGATCATATTGGTATTTCCTTTTAGGAATGCCCCTGTGACCAACAGACTCAGAAAAGAGCCCTACAGCCAAATTCAGATGGGTCTGATGCTGTATCACTTGTATCACTAACACACCGAGACTAATATGTTCTCCTCTAAACCATTCTCCACATCATCTGCTAAATTTGTCAAACCAATTAACCATGGAAGCGAAGGACAATTTCATTTTTTTTTATAAAGCCACTTAAAAAAATACTGCACAATCCAAAAAAATGGAAATTGAATGCAACTCAACAGTGAATCAGAGCAGCTTAAGCTACCCACTCTCATTCTATTGAAAGAGGAGTAAACACCGTTGCTAGCTTGATTCAGACTATTACCTTTAACACATTAGCAGGGAGATATGGAGAGAGGGAAAATGACTAAGTAATCCATATGGGTTTCACACTTCACAGTGTGTCACTTAGTGCCACTCTTGACTGGTTCCCATCACCCAGAGAGGGTACAGCATCTGCAAGCAGAGACACACCAGGGGACACAGGGCTGTTGATGTGCCTCCTGCTTGGAGTAAGTGGATGTGCCAAACAGATTTTTTTTCAAGGCAGGGGGCTTCAAAAGGCAAGTCTTCAAAATGGGACTTAGCCAAGAGGGGGAAGGAGATGTAGGGGAAGGAGCCCATAGGCAAGTATCATGGGGTTTAGATTGGGGTCTGAGTTCTTACATTCACTCACTCATTGACCTTGCCCAAATCACCTTACCATTCTTGTTCTCAGATTGTTGGGGTTTTTTTTCTTGTTTGTTTTTGGGTTTTTGACACAGACATGATTTTATCTGTGTAGGAAATCACTTACGTGAGAATTCCTTCCATCTAGGAAGTGTGGCATGGTACATAGTGAGCATCTCTGGAGAAAGGAATATTTGTCAGAAGTTATGCCTCTGACACATATCAGAGCTGTGATGAGGGGCAAATTATTTAAATGCTCAGGCCCCCATAATTAACTTTCTAAGCTCCTTACAAGGCTCATAGATTGTTAGGCTGACCTCATCAGGTAGCATGAATTTGTAGCAGTGTGTGGCTTGAAGGGAAGCAGAAAAGACTTCTAACCTCCTCTCCCTCTGCCCTTGTCTAACGGAGACCTTCATTCCTCTAAGTAGAGGGAGCAGTAAGCTTATGCCCAAAGCTACTCTGCTCTCCTCCAAGAGAAGGGATTCTGGGCTAGAAGTGTATCTATCTGCTTCCTTAGTTAAATATTGTTAGTGTAGAGAATATGATCAAGTCCTATACAACTTCTGATCATCAACCATTATAATAACTGTTCCAAAATGAACACACATATTGCAATTAGACAACAAACATTTTCCCCAAAATTTGGTAGCCAAACAGAAATCAGAGAAAAGTATACATAGGATAATATATGTGTGTATACACACAAACATAAATGCATACATACCTATATATGTACATGTGTATGTACATACACACACAAAAGAAAATAGAAAGTGAAAAAGTTCTCTAACTGAGAGCAACATAACTCAGCTCATCCAAGAGAGAAAGGCAGTTCTAGATCTGACTCAGGGAGAAGTTCCCTAAAGTCTCCAGTATAGCAAGCTGGACAAAGGGACATGATGGAGACAGGTAGTTCCTCTCATGATGGCTTCTTCCCAGAATCTTTACCTTCAGTAACCTAAAGGGGGACTCGCATCTTACATCTTCTCACTTGAAGGTAGAATCCAGAATTACCTGAAATATCTGCAGAATCCAAAGAGACTCTCGATTCAGAACACTAGAAGATATGAAGGTTGAAGAGATTAAAGATCTTTCCTTGCGCCCTCTCTTGCTAGCTACCCCCTGCTCTTCACACAGGTACAGGCTATTGATCTCCCCCAGGAAAGAGAGGGAATCTTCCCAATGGCTTTGGGACTGGGCTTGCCCTGAGTCAAACAATAGTAAACTGATGTACATTTGGCCTCCGTTGCCTCTCTTATAAAATGTGGGAGTTGGACTTAATAGTCCTTAAGAGCCCTTCTAGCTCTGATATTTTATGATTTCCTATTTCTAAATCAATCTTTTCTTTGGGATCATTATATATTTAGAGCTGAAAGGGACTTCAGAGGTGATTTAATCCAACTCACTCATTTTACAGATGAAGACAATTGAATACCAAGAGACCCCATGTGATTTACACAAGGTTGCTCATGTAGTAAGTCTCAGGGGTGGGATTTGAACTCAGGTTCTCTTATTCTAAAGTTATCTTGCTTCTTTCTTGCACTGGCCTTTCTCTTTACCTGGTGATGTCCATGGCAGCTCCTCCTGGCCAAACATATATATTTGTGAGAAGAACAGGTTTATATTCACAAAATTCCAACTTCCTTGGCTCTGTCAGCTGAGGGAAATGGCAAGGGATTGAGAATAATAAACATCCCCTTCTCTTTGAGGTCTGAGGAAGACATTTAGAACCCATTCATTTTCAGGGTTATAATTAAACTTTAACATTAATGGGTGCACAGGGGTAGAAGAGGATGAACTGCAAGGCTTACTGTGTCCCTATAACCTTGGCTGCTCTGTTAATTACTGTTATATGCAGAAGACCAACTTTAGTCAAAGTTGCAAAACAGAATGTAAAGTCATGTAAAGTCAAAGTGAGAAAGCATCATAAATGTTACATAGTTCAGGGTCAAGAACATTCTCCATTGTTCAGAGTAATGCATACACATATTTTATCTTGTTCTGGAATTGGGATTTTATTAGTATGGAGAATTCCTGTGGAAATCCCTTAATTAATATAGATGGTACATTACCTCATTTGCAAATTATAGTTTTAGTGAGTTGGCTGGGGAACTGAAAGGTAACTTTGTCATGGTCACCCATCTAGTATGTATCATAAACAGGATTTGAATCCACATCTTTCTGACTACCCTCTATCCCAAAAAGAAGCACACTGCCTCTTGCTTTTGTATGTATTAGATGGCACAAAAATATTTGTTGATTTAAATTTAACAAAAAAAGAAACACTGAGGAGACTAGCAGAAATTTTTGTCTTATCCCAATAGATTCTATAAGAAATGGAAAAGGGTATGTCCATTTCAGTGATTGATCTTCACCATAAATTTCCCTGTTTCTATGAGTCATTGGAATGTCAGTTAACCCCCAACAGCCTATAAGTAAATAGCAATACAAAGAAATGAAATAATAATACAGTGACACAAAGAGATATCAAATTTTTTTGTTCATCTGCCAATGAATCATTTTGCCATGGTACCTCTTGAAATTACTGGTAGCTAGTGTTTTGATGTTTACAAAATGTTTTTACTCACGTGCACCCTTTGAGGGATATGCAGCTAGTATTATTGTTGAAATCATAGAATTTCCAATTTGGAGGGAACTTCAGAAGCCACCCATCCAGTCTCTAACTGAAAATGTTTTCCTTCTCCACATATTCAAGTGGGTACTGGTAATTGTGGAATATCCAGTGCCAAATGTCCAAGAGGGTGCCCACTGATTCATTTGTTTGATTCTAGCATATCTAGAACAACTGTGCATATTTCAGATCAATGCTCTGAACCTTATTCTTGTGTTGTCAACAAGGAAGAAAGGGTATTCTCTCCTCTCCAATGTTGCTTTCTTCCTTGGCACTAACTAAATTGTCAACCAAAAAGAGGCCAGTTCAGGACTGTGGGGAAGCAATGAAAGCTATCCCTGCCTCCCCTAAGATTGTCTTTTGACTCATCCAGCCAGTGACAATGAGGGGGATGCAGTGTTTGCTTCATTCTTAATTTTCAAAAGCTGGCTTAGGTAATATATTGTAAAACATGTGACCCAGGGACCAAATGTGGCCCACAACATTCCTGAATGCTGTTGAACCTAATTAAGATGCAATTGGGAAATTTTTAGCAAAATAAGTAAAATATTATATGAGATAGATAACATTAACGTGTTGATTTCTAAGATGATATGTGGTCTTCAGGGATCATTAAGTGGCTGTCATTTCAATTTCAATTTTATGTGATTGGTAGCATGGATAGAGAACTGAACTTGGAGTCAAAGAATCCTGAATTTAAGTTCTGCCTCAAATACTTAATAGTTGTATGACCCTGAGCAAATTAGTTAATTTCATTCAGTCTCAGTTTCCTGACTTGTAAAATGGGGATAAATAAATACAGAGATATTGTGTAAAAAAGAAAAACAAAAATAAAAGCAAAATACACATGTAAAATGCTTTGCAAAACTTCCAGTAGTATGAACATACTAGCCCTTTTCTATGCCTTGTAACTATTTCTGGGCAAAATCTATGCATGTATCCTGTGTTTACCTAAAGGCTCACAAACATTTTGAGCAAAAAGATATAGTTTCACTTCATCTGTGATTCAATTGGGCATACCTGAACTCTATTTGTCTTCCAGTATTTAGTCTAGAAACCACACTTTACTATATCCCTCTTTCTATTTAGCATAATCTGATAATCAATATATGATTATAAATGACTAGCATCCACTCTCTCTTCTAAGACAGATGTGTAAAATATTCCCACTGTGTTAGCTGTTAATTCATATATTCCTCAAACTATCCTAGGCCTTTAACTTTAATTGCATGGCCGCAAAGGGTTAGAATTAGGCTGGAAAACTATCCCCCTATCGATATGATTTTACAAGAACTACTTTCCCCTCAGGTTCTCTTTCCAAATAGTAGGAAATGTAACTGATTATTTTAACAAGGAAAATTGTGTTTGTCCCTCAAGTCAAATACATTCAAACCTTCTGGACAGGGATACTAAACCCATTCCTTTTTCATCTTCCCTGATTTGGCTGCTCGTGTGAGCTGGAAGACATCATCCTTTAAAAGCTTAATGACTTTGGAAACCTGCTAGGCACACATCTCTAATCCTGCCCTGGAGTCCCTGGAGCTTGTGAATATAGGAGTGGAAATCTAATCCACTCGACCTTGTCACCCTGCTGCTAGATGACCCTCCAGTCCAATCACCCTCTTTTCCACCCACCCCTGACAACACTCAAATCCTCTGAGAGTCCAAAAGCCTTTAGGCATACCTTTTGCTTAGACCCATCAGTATGACCAGCTGTTGGGCATCTGGCAAGAAAGTGCCCCCTCTGTGTTTCTGAACTGAAGTGATTTGGCTGGATGCCTTAGAGCTGTTGTAACAAAGAAGATCAATCACTGACCTGAGTGGCTGTCCCAGGTACTTATGTGTTTCAGAAACCCACCACAAATGGACAGGATTCAGCCTTGGCAAAGCTCTGGGCAGTTCACTGTATGCATCTAGTTATGTCTAAGTTTATCCTACTTGCTGGGGCAATGTAGTTCCAGAAAATAACAAATTGCTCAGTATGAGCATGAGTAGAAGGCATCCAGGTACAGTTGAAAGCACACTGAAGTTAAAAGATTTTTTTGGAGGGTATAGTCGGTACAAATTATTACTCTGTTTCTAACAGCCTTCGTGACCCTAGGAAAATTGCTAACCTCTTGGGACCTCATTTGCCTCATCTATAAAATAAGGGGAAAGAATCACATTTTCTTTCATATCTAAATTATAAATTCTATAATCTGCTGCATCAAAGTAACAACTCAGAGACTCTTTTCAGATATGAACACTTCTTTTTATTTAGCATATGTTCTTCACTGGGTAATCTAATAGAAACTAGTACTATAGTGAATAGCCTGGCTTGAGTTCCATGTATGCCATCTAGGATCTCTGTGAACTACAATACACCATTTCATCTTGTTGAACCCCGATGTCTTCATCTGTAAAATTGGAGTTTACACCATTAATGCTATCTACTTCTCTAGGCTGTTATGAGGGAAGTAGTCAGTAGGAAGAAAGGGTTTTAAATATAGGATTCAATTTTTATAACCTTCAACTTAATGAATGCTTACTGAGTTTAATAATATATTCAAGCCTTGTGCTAGCAACTGGGTAATACAAAAGGCATAGAAGATAGTCACTCGTTGTTAAGTGCTTTCCATCTAATGATAACTCACATTTGTATAGGACTTTGTGATAAAATACTTCCACATATACTACTTCATTTGATCCTTACAATAATTCTTAGAGGCTGGTAGTATGAATTTTATTGTCTTCAATTTTCTGATGGAAGAATTTAAGGTCATAGGAAACATAACAGTCCTGCAAGAATTTTTTTTTAAATAATGATAATGGAATAAAAAAGAACCAGGTGGAGAAATGATCAAGAAATCCAAGAAAAAAACTAGAAGAAGTGCCTCTCTCCCCCTTAGGTCTACACAAAGAGAAAGCAGAAGGTACATTCCCTTGGGGAAAAGTAAAACAGGAAAGCTCTGCCCAGGAGCATAGCTTATAGAAGCATTAATGTTCATGTCTAAGTAGCAAGCCAGGGAAGCTTAGAACCAGAAAATATTTTATTAAAAATTAATAAGTTCTCCCAAGAATACAATTAAGATAAACAATTAGAAAAATAGTTATACTTATTTTTGTAGAAATATTTTGTTGTTTTTTTCCATGGGCAAAGCAGAACTTTAAGGTTATTGGTTCATTTCTTTTGCAAAGCTTTAATTAGATCAGATGTAAAATCTTGTACTATACTTACCCCAGGGACAAGTAATTGGAATTCCAGACCAGAGTCTTGCCTTCCCTACCTTCACCCCCATCTAAGCTGACACAACTAAAGGTTTAGCTACTCCTGAAGCTCCTAAATGAAATAGTTCTCCTTATTTAGAAATATTTTGTAGTATTGTAGATCAGTGCCTAAAGGTCTGCCGTTCTCTCCAGAAGTTCACAAGCCATTCCTTCCAGAAGTTTACAAAACCTGTATCAAACTCAAAGTTCTAATCCCAGATGCAAGACTGGAAAAAAATATTTAATTCAAGAAAACAAAGATAATGATGAAATATTATGGATGTAAGGATACTCAAGACAGAATAACAAAAGAGGAGGATATCTCCACATGGTCTGCAAGCAAAGTCTCAAGGAAAATCAAATATCCTACAAGCTAACTCTAATTGAATTCCTGGAAGAAATAAAACAAGAGTTTTTAAAATGCTCATATAAATTAAATTAGAGCTTTAGAGAAATGGAGGAGGAAGGGAATGAGAGGTGTAGAAAAAAATGGAACGGGGAATAAGAGTTCTAGAGGAAAGAACTAGACAGAGAATTAATAGATTTGCAAAAGAGATAAACAGCTTACTCAAGTAACTTGCTCATTGAAAATCCAATTGGACCAGACAGAGATCAATGACTACAGGAGATGAGAAATACAAGAATTAAATTGAAAAAAAAATGAGAAAATAGGGAATACAATCTACCAAAAACAACTTACCTAGAAAATAGAGCAAGAGAATATAAGAATAACTAAGTTAAATACAATCCTTTACCATAAAAACATAATAATGATCCCATATTTCATTAAATTGTGAAATATGTAAGAATTAAGATAAAAGAATTAAAATCTATTAGATGCAAACGTTAACTTAAAATATAAAGAGCCTATGAGCTACCTCCTAAAGAAGCCAGAAAATGAAAACTCTATAAAATTTTATAACCAAAATTCAAAGTATTTACATGAAGTACAAAATACTTCAAGTAGCCAGAAAGAAAGTGTTCAACCACCAATCAGCTATGGTCCAAGTCACTGAAGACCTGACCACTACTACTATGACAGAGAGAACTTAGGTTATAAAATTCCAGAATGCAGAAGATAAAGTTTTACATTCATGAATAATTTTTTCTCAGTAATGCTGAACATTAATTTAGCAATACAATGGACTTTTACATAAAGAAGACTTTCCAGTCACCATGCTAAAAAAATCCATAGTTGAATACTTTGAAGTACAAATATGGTAATAAGCAAAACGTGGAAAGGTAAACAAATTTGAGTAATTGGAAGTGAATATGTGATGATTACTGGAACATGTTCTAATAGAGGAAGAAGAAACAAATTTCACCTTAAAAACCTCATAATGTACTGAAGAGTCATAGAATGAATAAATACGTCAAGGAGCATGGGAACAATTTTGTTATATTTTGATATTAAAAGAAAGAGTAAAAGGATAGCAAAAAAGAAAAATACAAGAGAATGATGAAGAAAGGGGGAACACCTTCTCTCACAACACTAAGGTGAATGAGAAGACTATAAAAATGTAGATAAAAGTGTGCTATGATTAGGTTAAACATGAAACTTACTTTCCTATGAACTAGACAAAGTAAGATGAACATACAACTGTACATAGATTTTGGTGGAGAAATATATTCAACTCAACTAGGAATAATGCAAGGATAGGAAGAGGAATATTTAAGGGGAAGGGCATAGTCAAAGAGAAATTAATCATAAAATAAATTTGATCTTCAAAAAGTGGAGCATGAAGGGGAAGATGAGGATAAGTGGAAAGAAAGGATAAGAATCTGTTATTGGGATTTAGATGATGGGAAGTGACAAACAGAAAAAAAGATTAAATAAAATACAGGTAATAAAAATGAACTAACTATATGAATACATAAATGGATTCATACACACCCAAATCTTTTAATAAAAAACAAATTCTACTTCTGTTACAAACACAAATAAATGGACATTTCCTCAATAAATATTATAAAAAACTAAAAACCGAAAATATCTATAACCACTAATCCCATTTGATCTAATGAATATTATAAGTACTAGTTATAATAATAAGACAAGTAAAAAATTGAAAGAATAAGTATAAACCAAAATACAACAAATTATCAAATTTTTAATAAACTACAGGGGTCTAGATTGAGAACACTAAGGAGTTAGTTTTTTAATATAAAAAGTAAAAATTTTGGCAATATAATAGGATATAAAATGAGCCAGCATGAAAGATTAGCCTTTCTCTATATCACCAAGAAAATTCAGGAAGAGATAGAAAGAGAAATTCCATGCAAAATATTTATAGAACATATAAAGTGTTTACCAAGACATACACAGCAACTGTTCAGATACAACTACAAAAACTCTCTATGGAATAAAAGGCAGAAGTAAAAAAATGGAGAGTTATTAAATATTCATATTTGGGCTCTATTAACATAATAAAAATGATAACGTGACCTAAATTAATTTACTTACTAATTGTCAAATAAGTCAAACTAACAAAGTATTATTCTTGAGATCTAGAAAACAGACAAAGATAGAAAAAAGGTGAATATTATCAAGGGAAATCATGGGAATAAATGTGAGAAGATGAGGGCCAAGCAATATTAATCATTCCACAAGCAACTATTAAGTGCTTACAATAATCCAGGCACTATATTTTTCACCTGGGAAAATTTTATTAGAAATCATTAGTCATTAAAATTCTTTGGTACCAAATAAAGAAATAGAAAAGTTATTCCACATAATAGAACAGGTGCAGAACACACAGAAAGAAAATAGAAGCATAATATTTGATAAATGAAAGAACATTTCTAAGATGTTATGAAATCATTTTACAGAACTATTAGGAAACCTGGAAAGATTTATTGCAAAAATCAGTTTTAGATAAAGAACTCACACCATGTATCACATTAACTTCCAAATGGATACATGACCTACATACAAAAAGTCGTATCATAACGAAATTAGAAGAGCAAGGAACAAAATAGTTTTTGCAACTATAGATAAGAGAAAATTTGATGACCAAAAAGGGTCATAGCAGAGAAAATGAAGAATTTTGATTACATAAAATTGAAATATTTTATGCAAATTAGAAGGGAAACAGTTAACTGGAAAAAAAGATATTTGCAGCATTTCTCTGATAAAGGACCAATATACAAGATCTATAAATAGACAGACACATACATACAATATACATACACACACACACACAAATGTGTAGGAATGACTGTCATTGTCCAATATGGTCAATATGTTGGACTGGCAATCCTCAAAGGAAGAAAAGCAAGTGATTAGCAGTCATGTGGAAGATATAGTTCAAGGATTCAATATTATGGACAAAATCATTGTTGAAGAAGGAATTGGGAGGGGTGATGCCATCAGGCATGAAGCAAGAGAGTGACTGACCAAAAGCCACTGACCTAGAATACGATATAGTCCAAAGGAAAGAGGATGCTACCACATGATAGAGGAATTGGGGAGAATGCTAGTTCAAAAACAGGTAATATAGGAATAAGGATTCCAGCAACAATGTTGATTGTCAGGGTCAATGCAGTAAAGGAATAATCCACTGAGGGAAAATGGACCTGGTGAGGTATAAAGAGTTGAAAGTGAATAGCCCCCTGGGGGCAGAGTCAGAATGGTGGAGGAAAAGCAGGAACTTGCTTGAGCTCCTGCTCCAACTACCTCCAATACCGTTAAAAAAAAATACCCTAAATAAATTTTAGAGCTACAGACCCCACAAAGTGATAGAGAGAAACACATCTCATGCTGAAGGGCAGCCTGGCAGGCCGATAGCAAGGGTCTGTTGCATAGGGCTCAGGGAAGACTGCAGTCCTGCATGCACTGGCCCAGACCTATGGCAGAAACCTGGGTGTAGCAGACTTCAGGAGAGTGAATAACTCACAGCTGTGGCAGTTGCCAGACTTCTGAACCCATAAATGCCAACTAGAAAGTAAAAGGTCATTGGAGGAACGCTGCTGATTCTGGGTGAGAGAAGAGAGCAGTACAGTCCCTGCCCGCCGTGTGGCTGAGGTAGTGGCAGCTGCAACTGCTGTTGCAGGCAACTGCTTCTGAAACTCTAGGCCCACAATCCATGGAAGGACCATATGACTGTCCAGAGGGTAATTGTAGGACCCTCTTTGCTGGCTGTGAGGCAGAATTCTCTTCCTTTGCCTTTCTTGGATCTTGGTCACAGTCTTGGGTGGTGGTCCTGGGGTGAGGAATGCTAGGGTGGCAGAGCTTGTTGAGACTGTAGAGAGGCAGTTCTTAGGAAGGTGACCAGAAGAAGCTCTTACAATAGCTGCACAAAAACCCCAGAAATTTATGACACAGTACAAAGGTGGGGTACAGGCTCTGACAAAAACCCTTGAGCTATAATTGAATCTTCCCACTTGATGAGGCATTTGTCTGTTACCAGAAGCTAGGCCCAAATCTTTGTTACTCTTAACCTAGCCTAGCCCTCCATTGTCCAGTTACTTCCCACCCTTGTTCCTATCAAAATATCTATACCCAAATCTGTTAACCTCAAACTACCTAGCCCTCCATTGTCTGTCATCTCCAGGTAGCCTTCAGTTATTTCCCACACTTAATCTTATTACTGGAGTCTGACCTCAGTTCCATTAAAGATCCTCCTTAGACTCCTCCTCAAGACCCTCCCCAAACTCCTCCTCTAGACCTGGCCTGGAAAAAAAAGATCCAGTAGAGATAACTTTAAAATTATTGGACTACCTGAAAGCCATGATCAAAAAAGAGCCTAGAAATCATCCTTCAAGAAATTCTCAAGGAAATCGCTCTGATATTCTAGAACCAGAGGGCAAAATAGAAATTGAAAGAATTAAAAAATCATCTGTTAAAAAGATCCTAAAAAGAAAATTCCTAGGAATATTATAGACAAATTCCAGAATTCTCAGGTCAAAGAGAAAATATTACAAGCAGTCAAAAGAAACAACTTGAGTATTGTGGAAACACAATCAGGATAACACAAGATCTAGCAGCTTCTACATTAAGGGATTGAAGGGCTTAGAAAATGATATTCTGGAGGTCAAAGAACCAGGATTAAAAGCAAGAATCACTTACCCAGCAAACCCGAGTATAATACTCCAGGGGAAAATATGGATTTTCTATGGAATAGAGGACTTTCAATCATTCTTTTTTTTTAAAAAAGCAATTGGGGTTAAGTAACTTGCTCAAGCTTACATGGCCAGTTATTTCTGGGTGTGGTGCTAAGTACCTGAGCCTGGCTTCGATCCCCAGGTCATCCCAACACTGGGGCCGGTGATCTTACTCACTGTGCTACCTGGTCGCCCCACTTTCAAGCATTCTTGATGAAAAGAACCAGAGCTGAAAAAGAAAATTTGACTTTCAAATACAAGAAGCAAGAGAAGCATAAGAAGGCAAACAGGAAAGAGAAATCATAACTATTTACATTCCTGTGTGGAAAGATGATATTTGTAACTCATGAGACTTTTCTTAGTATAATGATAGTTGAAAGGAATATGTGCATGTACGTATGTATGAATGTATGTATACATAGATATATGCATGCATAGTTGGATGTATGTGTGTGTATATATATATATATATATATTTATAGTGTGTGTGTGTACATGTATATATAGACAGAGCACACAGGCTAAATTGAATGTGAAGTTATAATATAAAAAAATAAAATTAAGAGGTGAGAGAGAATATTGGGAGGAGAGGGGGGAGAGATAGAATAGGGTAAATTATTTCAAATAAAGGAGGCAGGAGAAGGCTGTTATAATGGAGGGCAATAGCAGGAAGGTGAAAAGGGATAAGTCAACCATATCCTCATTAGATTAGGCTTAAGGAGGGAATAATATACACACTCAATTGGGTATCTTACCCTGTGGGCAAGTAGGAGGAAAAGCAATAAAAGAGGGGATGATAGAAGGGAGGGCAGATTAGGGGAGAGGATAGTTAGAAGGAAACACTTTTGAAAAGGGACTGGGTCAAAGGAAAAAATAGAATAAATCGAGTGTGGGATAGGATGGAAAGAAATACAGACATTCACAGTAAGACTACTATAGAAACATTTAGCATAACTACACATATATAACCTATATTGAATTGCTTGTCTTCCAAATAGTGGTAAGTGAGGAGGGGGAAAGGGAGAGATTCTGGAAATCAAAGTTTTAAAAACAAATGTTAATTTTTTTACATGCAGCTGGGAAAGGCCATGGGTTATAGAAATCCATCTTGCCCTACAAGAAAGTAAAGTGGGGAAATTGGGATATAAGAAAGTACATATTGGGGGAAGGGATATTCACTAAGCTTGTCATCTTGGGGTGGGGAATAGTTGAGAGATGGGAAGAAAATTTATAACTTAACATCATGTGCAAATGTATGTTGGAAACTAAAAAGAAATAAATTGGAAAAACGAGGGGGCCAAGCAGGAGGGTGAAGGCCCTACCCATAATCATGCCATGAGGATCAGATGGAGGAAGTATAGATAGTTACTCTGGAGAAAAAAAAGACTTAGGAAGGTAATGATAGCTGTCTTCAAATATTTGAAAGAATGGAATATAGAAGGGAGAAGCTAGGTGGCACATTGGATAGAGTACCAGGCCTAGAGTTAGAAAGATTCATCACCCTAAGTTCGAATCTGACTTCAGACATTTACTATGTGACACTGGGCAAGTCACTTGACCCTATTTACCTTTATTTCCTCATTTGTAAAATGAACCATAGAAAGAAATGGCAAACCACTCAAGTGTCTTTGCCAAAAACAAATAGGTCACAAAATTGGACACAACTTAAAAAAAAGTGACTGAACAACATCAATAAAAACAACATATGGAAGAGATCTTCAGCTACTTATGTTTGGTATTAGAGAGAAGAACTAAAAACAATGGGTCTAATTTGAAAAAAAAAAATGATGGATTTAGAGTTGATATCACAAAAGTCTTTCTAATGATTAACATTGTCTCCAAGTGAAATGGACCTCCATGGGAAGTCTAGTTTTTTCTTCACTGGAGTTCTTTAAGCAGAGAGAACAGAATCCTTTGCTGGGTATGTTATGAAAGTGAATTTGACTCAGTTTTGCTTTGGACTAAACAGCCCTTTATTTCTATTCCAGTTCTTAGATCCTGTGATCCTATTTTCAATACTAACAGACATTCATTTTTAAGCCAGTTCAGGGAGAAAACATCTTCATTAAATTCATCTTCAAGGCCACAATGTAAATGAGGACCTAGCTTGGTTGGACTCTGCAGAATGTTCTCCCAGCTGTTTATCTACTTACAATCTGGTTCAGAGCAGACCTATGAAAATACAAGCTGAGGCTTTGCTTGGGCTCAATTATACATTCAAATTGCCTGTGTTTAAAAAAACCCTAAAAACCGTAATGGCTTAATTAAGCTGGTAACTTTATGACATCCTTCTCCTCACTTGAAGACTAACTTCAAACCCTCTCTCTTTAAACAAGGATGCCAGCATGAAATCTCCAAGGCACTAACCAGGTCCAGGACTGGAAAGCAGAGAAATTCTAAGCCACAAAGATAATGGAAACTGTGGTGAATACTGAGCTCTTTGTTGCACATACTGAACAAATTCACAGGCTCTGGGATGTCTTGAAATCATGTAACAGAGCAGTTAATATTTCAGACTCTTATGAGAATCCAGTGTTATTGGTGGGTCTGAAGCACACATCCTTGCTTACCCATAAGACACAAAGCCACCTTCCCAAAGAGAAGTCAAGCAGAGGTCATACCCAGGATATTTATAGGTTGTGAAAGGAATGGGTTAAATTTGGATGTTGCACTTCTGCTGTGTGACATTTTTTGCCTGGGTAATAGCATACATTGAGGCCAAATTCCCTCCTGTAGGTTTTCAGTAAAATAATGCTTTCTCTTGACTTTTAACTGCTTTCATTGGTACATCATGCTATTCTTCTAGGCCATGAGATTCTGCTAATTGTCAAATGGGTAACTATGAGCTCTTTTGGAATCCCTTCAATAAAGAGGGAAGAAGAAATTGAAACACACTGAATTATCTGTCTTTTCCCATTGGATGGGAGTGTTAAGCTTTTTAAAAAAGAAAGTTTTCGGAAAATTTTTATGGAACTTGACTAGAAGTGAATTTTGCTGTGAAGTGAACTTTTTTTTCCCTCCTGGCTCACATTCCTGCCCACTGACTGGTGATGCTTTCACTGAGCTATCAGTCATCTGTCAGATAAAGAGATGAAGGGAGATGTGTGCAGCACCAAATCTCCAAGGTCACAGGGAGGTGAGTGCCACCCTCAATTTCATTATATTAGCCTGTTTGGAATTTTTGCAATGTGTCTTTTTTTATTTCTCCCTTAACAGCTGCATGCATTAGCCTTTGGGGAATGTGGCAAAAGAGTTTTTCATTTTTAGGAAGCCACATGTTCTCTATCTTTAAATCAAAGGTGAAATGCAGAGTGATATGGCAACAGTCCAAACTTTGAAGGCCACATGGACTTACTGCCTTAAAGTCATTTTCTAAGATGTTAAAAAAAATCCTGAATGTTGTAACCATTGAGGGCAATTAGCTGAGACAGCAGGGAAGAGACAAGACAAGGAGGCCTCTGGTGGCCAAAAGGTGGCTCTTTCCCTTTTAGGTTGTTAATGGTAATGCAGGACACATTAATCCCTACAATCATTCCCTATTAGCCAAATAGAAATGTCTTAAGATAATGTGAATACCTTATGGCATAAGTGACTTTCTAAAGTAACTTATTAGAACTTCTTATCTGTGTAAATTAAGCAGTCTAGGATCTTAACAGTTGGGAAGATACTTATTCAAAGTTGACTTTTGAGATATCTCATATGAAGCTATCCAAATGCCTCTGGACGAACTTGCTGGAAAGGTGATGTCTGTAGCCCCTTCTTTGCCAGAGCAAAAATAAGTTGCAGCCTGACCAAATCCTCACCTTTCCTGCAGGGCTTTTTAAATAGAAGGATCCACACTTTTCCAATTCTTTTATAAGAATTTCTGCCAGTAGTGACACATAGCGATACCAACTCAGACTGAACTTGAGGTTTCACTGGAATGGGTAACCTGTTGCCCCAAAAACTACATATATTAATTCATATCAGAGTCCTTGTCCATTCATTCATTTAGTGAAACATAATCTTAAGGCTCGTTAGGGAATTAGAGAACTGAGAAGTTAAGTTACTATTAGAAGCAAGATGGGAACGCAGGGCTTTCTAGCTTTCAGAAGATCACTTATTGTCATCAACACGCATCTATTAAATGCTTACTATGTGACAGGGCATTGCACTCACTGCTGAGGATACAAAGAAAGGCAGAAATACAAAATACATCCATTATCTATATGTATATGTAGTCTTTCAAGTGATACATAGAGATAGAGTTCTGCAATGTGTTTCACCTTTAGACATTATGTCACTTAATCTTCACTATGACCCCTTTAGAAAGGTGCTACTGAGATTATTATCTTCATTTCTAACTTAAGGAGGTTCATATAGCTTTAGCCACTCATCTATCATTGCTCACATAGCTAATAAGTAAAGATTCAAGCCCAAGTTCACAAAATGTCCAGTTCAATACTCTAACCACTACACTATTCAGAAAGAGTGGAAGCAGAAAGTAGAAGCCCCATAGAATATATGGTCGATTATTTTATGAAAATGACACCCTAGATTTAAATTGCTATCTTTTTCCTAAGGATGTCTAAGCAACACAGAGGCTCTCACACAGATTCTCTGAACATCCCTATGCAGAATAAATATAGCAAGTATATTAAAAAAAAAATCACTGTTTTGTAGAGACAAACACAATTCATAGAAAGATGTTGCAAAGAACTGTTTGCTCAAGGGCATACAGTGAATGCAAGTGCTGGAAACTCAGTCTATGTTGTCTGCCTTCCAGTCCTGTGCTCTTCCCACCCCATTGGCGTAGCTGAATCCATGGGGTCTGCCATGGCATTAATCCCTAGGCTAAGCAACCTAGTGTTCAGCTGAGACTCACTTGGAATGCTGGAGAGTTCCCATCATTTCCCTGAGAGACCATTAGATAGCTGAACAGATTCCATTATCTGGATTCATTCCCTTATATTTATTTTCCTGACTTCATCCCAGGATACTCTTGCCTGCTAACCTAATAACTATAGCTGACACATGCCAGCGCTTTAAGGTTTGTAAAATTCTACAAAGACATGATCTACTTTGATTCTCATAATAACTTTGAGACATACTGCATGCATTATTATCTCTACTTGAAAAATAAGGAAACTGAGGTTCAGAGAGGCCAAGGACATTTTCCATGGTAAAACACTTATTGGTCACATTTGTCTCCATTTGGAATTTGATACAAAGACTTAGAAAGAATCAGTAACCTTCTTACTCTGACAAGGGAAAAAGCCCAGGCAGCCCAAATGCCCTATGTCTCCAGAAAAAGACCTAGGATGATAGACAAAAGTCCCTCTGCCTCCTGCCAGAGAGTTTGGATAACGTCTACCCCAGTAATTAACTCCAGCATGCAATTAGCATCAGTCTTTAAACCATGACCCACTACTGAGTTCAGGCTCCCCACTTTCTCCACTCAAATTCTAATCCTACTTGTCTCAAAAAACCTAATAAAAATCTATCATTACCATTTGTGTTTGGGTTGGGTGGGGTGTCCTGCTAGAGAACACAGAGGGCCTAATCTGTTTCCATCCTCCCTGAATGCCCTTCATGTTGTGAATATTTTTTCCTCAATTCAGTCACTTTGACTTATTTTCCCTGTGCTAGCTCCTGTCTCATGCTTGTGTCTGTCTTCTACCACTCTTCATTCTAACTGTTAGTTCTTTCCTTTAAAGCACCAGTCATTAATCAGAGCTGAGACTAACAGTTTTGAAAGTTCTTGGTACTTCCATGCTACTGTGACTTAGGGAACATAGAGTAAGGACTTATCAATCCCTTTCTCCCCTTTGTCCCTATCACCAGATCTATGACTAGGAATTTTCACTTAACTACATTTCCCTTGTGATCTTTCCCTTGTCAACATAAGCAGTACATAGGGGAGATTGTACTTTATCCTGGAATCCTGAGGTTCACCGAAAGACAAGTCTCTACTGAATATGTCTAGAACTATTTTCCAAACACTTTCATTCCTTTGGACCTAAATAGATCTCTCCTCTTTTGAAATAGGGCATTTTCTTTCATAAAGTTCTATAGAATTTTATTCTAAAATTAGCACATTTCTATTATGAAAAAAATCCTGTTCGATTTTTTTGTGATCCCATTTGGGGTTTTCTTAGAAAAAAATACTGGAATGGTTTGTCATTTGTTTCTCCATCTCATTTAACAGGTGAGGAAACTGAGGTAAACAGGATTGTGTGACTTATTCAGGATCACACAGCTAGTAAGTGTCTGAGGTCAAATTTGAACTCAGGTCCTCCAGATCCCAAGGTCAGCTGTGCCACCTAGCTGTCCCTGGTATTGCTATATAGTTTGATATTTCCAATGTGGACAGTTTTTTACATCTGAGTTTTATGTTTCAAACTGTTTTTTTCCCAAAAACGTAGGTACCATCTGGTTTTATTTTCTAATATTGGTCATTTATCTCATCACATGCACGATTTTTTCCATGATCACCACAACCTTTAGAAATATGGTGACTCTTTGAAGTCTTAACTTACTTCAATTAAATAGTTAAATATATATATATATATATCTGCAACCACAAAATCAGAGTTAAAGTAGAATCAGAGACTATTTGCTTGCTATAGCAGAGAAGATTAATGCAATTAATAGATAAATGATAAGGTAAGGCTAAGGTCAATATTAACCCAGAGCAAAAATAAATCTTGATAACAAAAAAAATGTCAATATGCAGCAAAGTGTGCTTCCCTCTTCTTGAGCATTATCATTAGAAAGTTATAGAAATAACATGAATACTAGTCTCACAACTACTGAAGTAGTCACTTTTGGGGGGAGGAAAATTACATATTTCAAGTGGAATATCTAGTAGTAACTCAGTGAGATGCACTCTTTAGCATGTATGATGTGCTTTTAGCTAATCTATTTTTATCAGTCAGAAATTTAGGGTTCTGTTCATCAAAGCTAGAATAGAAATAATAATGGTGTATATGGAGTGCTCAGGGTAGACTAGACTATTCCATGTCAGGGACTGCCAAGCACTTTTTAGGGCTACTGTTCTACCTTTAGTGTCCACCTGTCATTCAACTCTTACTTGTGGCTCCAAGAAATTATGGGATGTGCAGTATCAACACCTTAGTAAAACTGTCTCAGCAGACAAGTGAAACTAGGTAACTAACAGGCCTCAAACCCATTGGTGAGTTAGGGCATTGTCTATATTCCAAGCACGTGAAAACTTTTCCCAGTGGCATGGGCAGATGAGATCAATTTCTTTCAGCAGCCATCAAAATGACTGATGCAAAACATGGAACTCTTAGAACTTGGTCAGACATCAAAGATTCCAAGGTCACCTATTGCATCCTGGGCCATTGCCAGTCATCCTTACTTTTGTATTGTCGTTGGACTTGAATTACTCAAGAAGAGAGACTGAGGCAGCTGACTTTGTACAACTCTGCCTCCAATGCAAGAGCAAGTCAAAACATCACTCATTTGTAATGTAATGTTATTGGTCTTCTTAGAAAACAAAAGATGGACAACAAGTAATCATCATCATCATCCTAACAATAGTAGGTAGAATTAATATAGCACTTGAATGTCTGTAATCTTTTATATATTCTATCTTATTTGATCTTCACAACAATTCTTTAAAGGAAGTACTATTACTATCACCATTTTGCAGAAAAAGAAACTGAACTTGAGAGAGGTTAAATTGCTCAGAATCACACAGCTAGTCAGTACATGAAACAAGTTCTGAACTCATGTCTTTCTGACTTCAAGTCCAACACATCATCTATTATGCCACTACCCCCAGTCATCTCTAATAGAATAGATGGTGATGCATGATAAGAATAAGTCTTATGAACAAAGGTTTTCAGTAAAATCTTCTAAAAATATCTTTTCATGTGCTCTTTTCCAAGTTGAGAGTCTTCAAGACCCCCATTCACAAAGCAAATGATTACATTGATGCTGTGCCTGAGCTTCCATGAAGAACTTGTCAGATTTCAGAAATCATGTTTGTACATGTTGTGCAAACTATTAAGTAAAGTGTGAATGGAGATGAACAACTAGGAGAAAAAGCAGGAAGGGGACAAGGGCATGGTAAGGACTCACAATAGTTTCAGTAGGGATGAGTAAGTAAGAAGAAATTGAATATAAGGTTGCTGTAGTCAGAGGATTTTGAGAGTTTGAGGTCTTGGAAAAAAGGCCTGTATCTAAAGTTTCAACATACCACCCTGGAGGTTAAAGTGAATCAGAAAAGGGAATCCCTAGATAGAGTTGAAGAGATCAAGGCACTGTGAGGTCAGGAGCAAAAAAGGTCATCAACATATCTAAGAAGATAGATTCCAAGCTCTTTGAGAGCAGAACTTGCATAATTGCAGGCCCCACGTAGAGAACTTTCCAGGGTTACCCGGCAAAATGGAATATTCCTCTCCCATATATAATATAATAAATCAGAATATAACATAACTCAAATTAGAAATCATCTTAATGGGCTATGGGGTGACCATAACATATCCCTTGACATAAATGATTTAGAGAATTTGGCTTGCCTCCTGGACCAGCAGTCACCACTACCAAATTTGGAGGCAAAAAACATTGTTGATTGGATTAAGAGAGCTCAGGGAATATTACCTGGACAAGTACAGAAAATAATAACCTTCCTAGGAATAGGGGTGGTATTACTTGTTTTATGTACTTGTTTACCTATACTTATTTCCTGTTTTTCTCATATCATTCAACAAGTGGTATATAATGTCCAATTGCATAATTCTGCCAGCAGCCTTTTAAATACTAAATGGGGGAGTTGTAGAGAACTTTCTAGGGTTCCCCGGACCTGCTAAAGGATGTTCCCCTACCCTATACAATTATATGCAAGATTACAGGGCAGAGAAGCAGGAGGGCATGTAATCTTTTTTGTTTATGCCTCCGGATATGGTCCTATGATATTGCCCTAACAAATAACTAACTTTAAGGAAGGGTAAATAGTAAACCAAGTAGACCAAGGGAGGGTCCTTGTACATTGTCTGCATTCTTTTGGACATTTGCATTCTTTTGGGTCATGTAGACCTTCTATTGAGGGCCATATAAACTCTGTGAGCCCCTTGTATTTTTGGCTCTGTATGAAATGATCCTGTAATAAACAGACTATTGATTACACCCCCCGTCTCATTATTCTCATCTTTTGCTAGCCCACCAACTGCACTGGCTGCAGTAGCCCCATGAACACTAACATAGAGTTGGGTGCACAATAGATACTTAGTAACAGTGCCATATACTCTCATCTGCATCAATGTTTGTTTTATTTTGTTTTGTTTTGTTGTTGTTTCCATTCAAAATCTCGCCCAGTCATTAGGACAAGGAAAATGGCTATGTTAACATCAACAAACTATTCCAAATATCTTTTTTTTTATTTTGCCTGATTTCACATCCTATGTACAAGTAACCCTCTCTGGCTCAGTGCAGGATACTGCAAAATACCACAGTGGGGTATAAATGACTACTTCCATGGAAAAGTATAGTGGTGATTATTCAAAACTTTACATCTTTTCTAGCAAGTCTACACATTTAGAAATGACTATCATTTAGGTCAGTCTTAGTTATTGATGCACTGTCACTGAGAAGGCTAAGGAAATGACAAGTTAAATGGTGATCCTCCCTAGGAGGAGATACTGAAGGAAAGATCAAAGTACTGTTAGTACTTGAAATTCAGTTTCTCATTCTATCTTCTCCTCCTTTCCACACCAATAGGTCTTTCATGAAATTAAATCAGCATTTTCTTTAATTACTGTTGAATATTTTCAAGAAGAATATTATCAGAATTTTCCTAATGGAAAAATTAAGGAATTGTAGGGACTTGAATGGAAGAATTGTATTAATTAACAAGATGGAGCTATTATTAAAACATCCTAAAAATAAAAAAGATGGAGTACGAAGGGTAAGCCCCCTTGAGAAACCAAAAATTCAGGATAGTAGGAGAATATGTAATGTTGTCAATGTTGATGAATATGAGTACTATAAGTTTGACGGAAAACTATTCTCTTCATAAAAAAGTCAAGATCAAAGAAACAGAATTATGCAGTTGTATAAAGAGATTTGAATTATACTCTGCTTCTTGAAGGCAACAGCAGAATGAATTAGACTGATTCTATCTTGAAGGATTCCTCCACTATCTGAGAGACTTACTGCCAACACAGGGAATCCTGTTAAGACTAATCACAGAGAAATTTTCCCATAGAAACAAACCTGACTTTTCACATCTTCTGTGTCCCCAAGGTTTACATGCTTCCCACCTTCACCCCAACCATTTCCTTTTTGCCACAAAATTCTACTGATTGACTGAATATCTAAGCAAATCTGTTGTTATTATTAGGTAATTTAAGTCGTGTCTGACTCTTCATGACCCCATTTGGGGTTTGCCTGGCAAAGGCACTGAAGTGGTTTGCCATTTCCTTTTCCAGTTCATTTTACAGATGAGGAAACTGAGGCAAACATGGCTAAATGACGTGCCCAGGATTACTTGACTGATAAGTGTCTGAGGCTGGATTTGAACTCATAAAGATGAGTGTTTCTGAATTTAGGCACAATAATCTATCAAGTACACCACCTAGCTTCCCTAGGAATGTACCCAAAAAACTGAACCCTAATAATATGAAGGTGCTACCATCCTCTCACAACTATGTCCTTGGCCAGGAAGGGAAGACAATGACAATTTTATTTATTGTTTGTTCACTAGGATGACTCTGTACCCTACTGGGAAGAGAGAACAAAGGAGTAGTTCATACTAAGCTAGAACAAAGGCATCATTTCCCCAAATGTTTGGTGGGAATATGAAGAAGTGACTACGTTGCAAATTGATGTTCCAGACTGAGCTCCAATAGCATAAGAGTTGACCATTGTGGTGCTTAATGGGGGAAAATGATAAATGGTGTTCAAACCATTGTTCAAGGTACACAGAGACTAGGTAACATGAAAAAAGGGGAATTTGGTAGAGGATAAAGCCTGAATTGCAATGATTCAGTAGATGATAACCTTGTCTATCAGCTGGTATGGTGATATTGAATTCTCCCTATTACTTAGTGCCTTTTCCCCTACAAATAAAAATTCGTTGTTGTTCAAGAATATCAGTATTTTTTAAGTTCTTTTTTTATTATGAGCATGAACTAGTCAATATGCAAAGAACAGAAAAAAAGATGTGATAACGATGATGATGGTTGTAGTAGTAATTGTGGTAGAGGTGGTGATAACATTTACATAGTATTTTAAGATTTACAAACTGCTTTACAATATCTCGTTTTATCCTCATTATAAACCTGGGAGTTAAGTTCTATTTTCATTCTCATTTTATATATGAGGAAACTGAAACAGAAAGAGATCAAATGACTTGCCCAGGGTCACCTGTCCAGGAAATGTCTTAGGTATTGAATTCAGACTTTCCTGACTCCAAGTTCAGCACACTATGCACTGCCCTCCTATTTTCTTCTGCTATTTAGGCAATGTTTAATGAAATTTTGGACTTACATTATATATAGATTGTTCTTTGAAGTAAGCTTAAATTTAACTAAATAATAAAAATGACCTCTTTGTGTCATTTTCTGAACTTCTTTCAGACACAGAAGCAGTCTCTCCCTCCTTTGACTTTGTACATGAAACCTTGTAGTATGATTTATAGAAATTTGTCTCGTATTAAATTGATTTGTGTTCATCATATGAAAGAATGCTACAAATCACTAATATAATAAGAGAGAAATGTAAAATAAATCTGAAGTTTATAAATTGACAAAGATGACAAAAGATAGGAATATTAAGTGATGAAGCACTTGTGAGAAGACAGGCACATTAATGCACTATTGGTGGAATAGTAAATCAGAACAACCAGATTGAAAAAGCAATTTGGATTTATGCAAATAAAGCATATTTTTGACCCAGGAATTCCATTTTTAGGTTTCAACTCCAAAGAGATCATTGATAGGAAGAAAATCTTCATAGACACCAAAATATTTATAGCAGCACTTTAGTGGTAACAAGGAGTTGTAAACAAAGCATATGCCCACTAATTAAATAGTGGTTAAAAAACTGTGATACATAAATATAAATATAATGAAATATTACTGTGTTGTAAAGAAATGATGAGTGTGATGAATATAGAGAAGCATGGAAAAGTTCACATGAACTGATGCTGAGTGAAATAAATAGAACCACGGAAATAATATACACAGTAATTATAATGCTGTCAAAGGAAGGAATCCTCAAACAATCAAAAGTGAATGATATAAAATAAAAAAAAAGCATAGATCCAGAGAAGAGTTATGGTAGCCCTATGTCATTCCTTTATAAAGGTGGGAGGTCTTTGAGCATGGTATATTTTACAAATTTTCAGGGTTTTAATAATATTGATTGGCTCAGCTTATTTTTCCTCTTTTTCTTTTTCTCTTCTCTCAAAATATTATTTGTTATGAGACGGCTCTCTGTGAAGGGACAGAGGAAGGGACGCTAGGGAAAATTCCTATGATAAAAAATGATATTTATAAAAAATGGATTTTTAAAAGTGATTTCTGTTCTTGTGTTCCCTCCTAGGTTATATGTTCCTTGAGATTAGAAGCCATGTCTCATTTTATTTTTATTAACCAACAAATCAAGCAGTATCTATTAAATATATTCCATGTCCTAGACACTAAACAAGGTAATGTGGATTCAAAGACAACAATATTCTAAAGGAGGTTATATCCTACCAAGGGAAACAAAAAAGCAGATATGTTAGCCTATATACCAAGTATATACCAAATAAATATCAAACAATTTCTGGAACAGGCTATTAGCAGCTGTAGAAAGGATCAGTTAGCTTCATGTAGGAGTGAAGATCCTGGCCACCTTTGCAAGGAAACAGCATTGAAAGGTGTGTATATAACAGAGGAGAAAGTACATTCTGGGTATGTCGAAGACCCTATGCTTTTGTACACAGAAATGGTCAATGGAAAGGTAAATGTGATGGAAGGTGAGTCGGACAGTCTTTACTATATATGAGAGTATTTAAAGGAAAGACATGATAAGTCTGAA
Source organism: Petaurus breviceps papuanus (assembly GCF_028583685.1). NCBI lineage: Eukaryota > Metazoa > Chordata > Mammalia > Diprotodontia > Petauridae > Petaurus > Petaurus breviceps. The sequence goes on from NW_027186296.1 coordinate 81,948,181, forward strand.
AAAGTAAATAAGGGATCAGGTGATAAAGGCTTGTAAATGGCAAATGTAATAAAATATATTTGATTCTAATTGCAATAGGTAAGCATAGAAGTTTCCTGAATAGAAGAGTATTCTATTCTTTAGGAATATCTCATTGGTAGCTATGTGGAGGACTATTTGGAAAGGAGATTTGATTCAGGGAGACCAATTAGCAAATTGCAAGAAACCAGTTGACAGGTAATAATGACTTAAACTGTGGTGGTCACTATGTGAGTAGAAAATAGGAAATATATACAAGAGATGTAGAGAAAGAAATGATAAATTTTGGCAAATGTTCATATAATGTAGGCTTAATGAGATTAAGGGCTCAAAGATGCCATGGAATTTTTTTTTTAAGCAATAGGGGTTAAGTAACTTGCTCAAGGTTACACAGCCAGGTGTTTCTGGGTGGGTGCTAAGTGTCTGAGCCTGGGAATCGATCTCCAGGTCTTCTCAGCACTGGAGCCGGTGCTCTTACTTGCTGTGCTACCTGGCCACCCCAATGCCATGGAATTTGAGAACCTGAAAGATTGTAAGGATAGTGGTGCTCTCAACAAGAACAAGGAAGTTCAGAAGTGGGGAGGGTTTTGAGGAAAAAAATAATCCAGTTCTCTTTTGGATATGTAGGATATCTAGTTTGAAAGGTCCAAGAGGAACTTCATGAAGTGGGCCTGGAGTTTAGGGAGAGATTGGGGATAGATATGTAGATGTGGGAGTCATCTCCATTTAAATGGCAATCAAATCTGGGGAGTTAATGAAAGCACTAAGAAGACACAAGGATAAAAGAAATGGACCTAGGACATATCCCTAAGGGACACCTACAGTCAAAGGTAAAGATACAAATGATGATACATCAAAGAAGAATAGAGAAGAGTTAGAAAGGATAACTAATCAACAAATAAGCATTTATTAAACTTCAACTCTGCAGCAAGCACAGGAGATGAGAGTGTCATGAAAACCCAGAAGGGACAATAACCAGCAGAAGGTGGTTGCTGCAAAGAGGTCAAGAAGGATGAGGACTGATAAAATGCTATTGAATTTGGCAAATAAGAAATCAATGCTACCTTTAGAGAGAACAATTTTTGTTGAATGTGAAAACTATATCTCAGTGGGTTGAGAAGTAAGAAAGAGAGAAAATTGAGATAATTAGTGTAGACAGTTTTCTTTAGAGGTCTGGCAGTGAAAAAGAGAAGAGATATAAGATGATAACTCTAGGGGTTGCTAGGGCTAATAATTTTCTTAGAGTGAATAGCCTAATGTGGTCTCAGTAAATGTTTGTTAAATGAATAAACAAATTAATTTGATTACTGTTTTCTTCCAACAATTTATCTATATGTAGAGGGTGCTCTACTGGCCCAAGAACCATGCTTTCTATAATGGTCAATTTTTCTACATCAATTGCACAACTATTCAACAGTGGTCTTAAGGATGCATAAGTAGCTTCCATGATTTTCCATGTACCAAGAAAAAGACAAGTAGAATGAGATTAATTTTGGTATTTATCATTTTTTAGCCCTGTGACAACTAGCTATATCATAAATATACTGAATCACCCAGCAAGCATAAATAATCGAAAGCATGTCTTGAGGACAATAAAAGTGATTGATGCACCAAGGAGCTGTTAACCCTGCTTAGCCTTGTTCCACAACAAGCTCACTGGCCTTCCTTTGTATTTGAGTCATGTAGACTGGTATCTCTATTGAAGGAGTTGTGCAAAAGGGGAGGGACAATCACTCATATTCTTCTGTTTACAAAGGAAGAGGGAGATACATTTAAGAGCTTCAGTTTGGTTCACACCAAGAGACTGTTCTTATTATAGGTGTGAAAATATGAGGTGCCATGTTTGGAATGCTAAAATCACCTTGCCTAGGAGACTGGGGAGAGGGCCAGTTTAAATTTATTTCTGTTTCTGTATTTAAAGATAAATCCTATATTGAAATGTCTTCTGGGTACACCCATATGTTTCCACATCTTATAACAGATGAAGGGGGGAGAAAAAAGAGAAAGCTCACTGTAAAGTCAGCCAATGCTGTAATACTTGTAGGCAAAGAGACTAACCTTAGCACAGAAGTTGTTTTCTGGTCTCTTAATTATATTTTAGAATGAAGATGGCCTAGACTCAGTTTAGAACTTTCTTTTTCATCACCCCTAAATGTCCCCAGTGTGTTTATAGTCATACTACTTTAATCATATTTTCTGGCACTGACATTTAGGATTTTATTTAAAGTAGAAAATAATTATAAACACATGGCATGAAACTAAGATAAAATTTTTTATCAGAATGTGACTAACTGTTATACCATACTGCATACATGAACTATTGTTTGGCTTTCCCCGAGATCAACACAGGGATAGATAAAACAGTCTCATCTATAGTTCTAGCATTTAATATCTGAATGGTAAGCCAGTAGAGAACAAACTATGGCACGTCTGGCCAAGTTAAAACCTGTGGGGGATGGATTTTGAATCTCTTATACAAAGGCTTCTTGGCCTTGCTAAAGTTGGAAAGTTTTAAATACCCAAAGAGTGTTTACAAAGTAAAGAAATTTACTTTTTGTCATAATTCATGAAATCATTAATTCTTGGAGATTTTGTAATTGGTGTCCATGAAGGGAATACCCATAGTAATTAAGTCACGAATCTTTTAAAGTCTTGGAAAAGCTGTCCTGGAATAGGTGGGATTTTGATAGGGTCTTTCATAGATCTGCAATGACTATTTGTCCACATATAGCAAAATTCAGCAAAACTTGACTCTGATGAGAGTAGATGGAGCCAGGAAGTACTCTTTCTTCCTGAGGTTAAAGCTATATAACTAGGGTTTACTTACATAGGAAAAGAATTGAATAGGGGATGTAGGAAAGGCACCATCATAAAGTACATGAATCATTCTATCTCATCTGTAAATTAACACATCCATCTTTTATCCTCTTTTTTTTTTTTGCTTTTTGGAGGGGGGAAGGGAGAGCAATTGGGGTTAAGTGACTTGCCCAAGGTCACATGGCTAGTAAGTGTTAAGTGTCTGAGGCCGAGTTTGAACTCAGGTCCTCCTGACTCCAGGTTCAGTGTTCTATTCACTGCACCATCTAGCTGCTCCAACCGATCCATCTTAGCATTGGCCTGATCTAAGAACATTTCCCAAGTTGAGTTTTCTGACTCTTACAGTATGTACTGCATCACAAAAGTGGGATGAAACTTGTAAGCAAGGAGGTTCCATCAATAAAAATATTGTTTACACAAACTAGAAGGCATCATGACCTGGAGGAGGACTGCTAGACATGAAATCAGGACACTTGGGTTTGAACCCAGATTATGCCACATCCTTCACTAAGTGATGTAGGCAACTCATTTTGTCTCTCTAAGCCTCAATTTCCTCATCTATTAAGTGGGTATTATAATATTTGTGGAGGGATAGTTTTGTATAGTAGGTAGAGGGTTGGACTTGGAGTTCATCCTATTTATATGACCTAGCTGTGTGAGTGGAGGAAATCACTTACCTTCTTTATACCCAGGAAACTCTCTGAGACTTTGTGTTATAAACATTGTTAATCTTCATTGCTCGAGAATGTTTCCATACCAGGTAACCCCTAAAAATTAAAGAAGATAGCAGGATCAGAATGATAACAGAAATAATTATGATTGAGATAATGCCTACCCTACCTATGTTATAGGGTTGCTGTGAAGAAAACACTTTTTAATCCTTGGAGCATTGAAAAATATGAAGTATCACTATTATTATGAAAAATGAGTTATTATAATTGCTGGAGTTTTTATTTTATTTTCACCACTTTTCATTGGGTTCAGAAAGCTATTGGCCAAGGAGGAAAAAATAGTATCCTGTTATGATGCCCTTTATAGTCACTGTTCTACTGGCATTGGACAGAGAGATAAAATGACTGAATTTTGGAATTGGATACAAGTTATTAGAATATAAGTCATCCTCTGATGGCTCCTTGAAGCATCTTTGGTAGAACTCCAACAGAGGACAGTATATGTACCTTATTCTGTGCCTATATGATCTTGACTCCCAAAGCCATGTCTCTTTACTTTGAAGGCATTTCATTCCAGGAAACTTTGAGATTATCATTATTTGGGATTATCAAATCTATTTTAAAATGTTCTTAGATTTTTAGGAATCAGTTATTATTCATCATTATTAAGTCAGTATAATAAAGTTATTTTTGCATTATCATTATCATTATTATAAAATAGATGCCATGGAAAGATCACAGGGAGATGAAGAGAGGAATCAGTAATTGTTACTTAGCAGAAGCGTTTCTCTGGAGTCACAGATTTTGTTATGATAATTGTACCATTTGTCTTGCCCAGAGAACTCAGGTGCTTTGCCAGAAAAGTGACTGGAGAATCTCGTCTTGTTTTCCAGAAAAGAGAAAGGTGATTCTTTCCCACTCCAAGGTCTACATCATTGCAAGTCATTGTCATAGTGGTTAAAAATAGATTAAAGCACTTTAGAACAAGTCATCTCTCATCTACACACCTACCTGTGGTATATCTCGTGACTTAAAAAAAGAGAAAAGAAAAAAAATACTTCTAAATTTTCTATGGAAACAAAATAATCTCCTTGACATAAAAAAAGGGTGCCAGAAAAGCATAAACCTTGGAACAATTGTATATGGTTTTCATTTCCTGCATGTAGCTTTAGTCTTAATTTGTCATACAGAATTAATATTTTTATCATTTTTTGGACAGATTCCTTTTCTCAACAGGGGAATGTCAAAATAGTCCAAAATAGTTGGGTTTCTCATTTCATTTACAATTAAGGCACATTACTAACACATACACATGCAAATAAGCAGTATTTGTCTATAATTTGTGTGTACATGTATGCATGTATATTAGCATATATGTATGTATGTGTATGTGCATATTTGTGTTACATGTTTCAGTAATAAGGTTCACCTAAGGGCTACCTAATTCAGATTTAAAATAGGATGAAAAACAGTTTTTGAATCTAGGTCACTATCTTGCACTGCTTTTGAAATGAGTCTCTTCAGACAGGCTCTTCTTTTTCCTCTGCATCCTGGGAAGAGTGCAATTTGGCTTTGTTTTGGAGGATAGAAAACTCATTGATCTCATCAGTACCATTGGTGTGGGTCATATATATGTGTGTGTGTGTGTGTGTGTGTGTGTGTGTGTACACACATATGTGTGCACACTATATATGTGTATATATACATATGTGTGTATGTATATATCTGTGTATATGTATGTATATGTGTATAATATATATAATATATATGTATGTGTATACACATATTTGTATAGCACTTTAAAGTCTACAAAGTGATTCTCTTATTATCTCATTTTATCCTCACAACAACTCTTGGAGGTGGGTGCTATAATTATCCCTATTTCACAATTAAGGAAACTGAGGCCGAAAAAAAGTTAAATAACTTTCCTGAGTCACGTAGCTAGTAAATTTCTGAGATAGAAATGAAACTCTGGTTTTCTTGACTCCAAGTCTAACACTCTATCTACTCTACCATCTACCTCAAAGAATGGAAAGCCTTTCATGTTGTGGTGATTACAAAATAGTACAAAAAAAAATTAGTACCCTTCTGAAAGACCCACAGTCCTTCTCTTTGAGAGAAAAGTGGATAGAGTAGGATGAATTTAAAAGGTGATTAGAGATTTTTTTCTTTTAAAAAGGATCAAAGAATGTTGCGTTGGAAGGATGAATGCTTGGAGTTTAATAGCAGAGAGAACATCTACAATAACAATCTCTGAGCAAAGGACTGTTGAATCATAGATGGAGACCCTTCTACTCTCAATGCTCCAGTTCTTAAGGTACATTAAGTTACTTACCTTAGCATTATTTACACCAGTTTTTGTCTCTCTAGAATTTATACAATTCCCTCAATTGCAAATGGAGCAGGGAAACATTCAACCTCTGGGAAAGTACATCTGTTCTTCACCTTCATGTCCACATTGAAATAGCTATACATCTCTAATACACTGGGCTAGATTTCTGAAATCCTTTAAACTTTGTGTATGTCCATACGTGTCTGTGTGTGTGTGTGTGTGTGTGTGTGTGTGTGTGTGTTTTGGAGGTGGGAGGAATGTAATGCCTTTCTCCTACTGAGAAATAACTGCTTTGTGCTCAACACAGGAACAACTCCTGATCAGAGGTATCTAATATGGTTCTTGCCAAATTCTCAGTCTCTCCCAAAAAGAATATCTGGAGATAGTCTCTTTTTAATTTAGGAAACATGAAAGTACAGATTACTAGGCTAGCTATGTAATACAACGAATGTCTGGGGACTTAAATCTCCCAAGAGTATGCCACATTATGATTAAAGGGATTTCAAAATAGTTCATATTCAGAGCTGGTAGGCTGTAGCAGCCACCCACTGTTCTCTCTTGTCCTTGGATTTCACCTCTTCCATCTTTAGTCTATGAAGGGAAATTCGGCATTTGCTATTGAGAGTGCTCTATCTGGATATTGGTGAAATGGTTTTAAACACAGTTAATTATTTGGCTTAAGAATGAGTCTGAGAGCCTGCCTTAAATACTTTATCAAAAGGACTTGTAGTCACAATAGAAAAAGGAAAATGTTAACAAAGGGGGAAGAGCCACTGACCTATTTCCAACAAAAGATAACTCCCAATTTGAGGCAAATGATGTCTTATGGTAGACATGAAACCAGTCAAAATGTAGAGACTCCAAACTAAACATATTTTAAATGATGAATCTGGGAACTGGGAATTTCATTATTTTTATGCATATGAGTTGAAATCTAAATATCAAATCCATAGAAGTTTCCCATATTCCCCATATTTCATGAAATTTAAGTATGATCCACCATAGTATCAGAAGGGTTATACAGTCCTCTGTAATGCAAAGATCATGAATAGAAAATAATTTACATTCTGCCTTTGGACCAATTAGAATTTGCTTTAGGGAGTATGCTTTCCTTGATGGCACTTTCCATTCCCTAAAGCTCAGATACTCTTTTAGATGAGATTTAAAGATAGAGATGCAATGATTTCTTTAAAAACTAAGATCAAGACTAGTTATCAAAACTTTCTTAAACTTGTCAGTGGGATAGGCATACTGGAGGAAGAAGGGGAACTTTAAAACACTTAGCTGTGAGTTGAGGCTGAGAAAAGAAATGATGCTTCAATTGAGGGATCTTTTTTGTAAGAACCCTAATAACCAAGGACTTATAATGAAATTGCTCTCTCAACCATAACTATAGCAGAGCTAGTGAGATGGCATAGTACATCCTTTATCTGGAAGGGTCCACCTATAATTGTCTGGAGCAACAAGAACATTTACTATGATAATTAAAGCCAATTACCTTTACTTCAGGATCAAAAAATCAACATTATCTGCTGTGCTTATACATTCTCATTTCCATAAATCTGACAAATTCGAACATCATCATAGTAATTACTGTACCAAGTGTTACCCAACATGTGCTTGGGGAAGGGAAATTAAATCATGTGATATCAGAATGTAAGGTGACTGTCTTCTTCAATAGCAGTAGAGGATATGCATAATACAATGTGGTAATATTTCCTCTATGAAAGCTGGCTGTAGGTATGTGGGTTGTGGAGTGATTGTGATGGTGGTGGGGGGGAATAGATGCTTTCTTTTATCAATGATTTAGCCATTTTTAAGAGGAATGCAGAGATCATAAAGGAGGGAAATGAGTACACTAAGAATACTATTAATATTATTTGACTGAATAAAATAAGGTCTATGGTTCATCTCAAGTACATTTCAGGCCTTGCCATAACTTCTCTATTTTTCCAATATGATGATTTTCCAAAGGTCTGCTTCAAAAATGTAGAAGGACACAGATAAAAATGTGCCCCATCTTCCTCAAATTTATTTTCTGTGTCAATCTCCCATACTGGAATGAAATATTAGTCTACATATCTTGTGTTTGCCTCATTCAACATCTCTAGTTTATAATACCACTAGCTTGGGGTGGTCTACATAGAAAAGTATCCACAAATGAAAAGTAAAATAGTATGGAAAAAGTTCAAATCTAACATTTAGCATTTGTGTAAAACCAGCTATGTAATGGCCAACTCCCTGAAGAGCAAAGACTTAATTGAACAGATTTTTTAAAGAGTCTACTGGGGAGGGGCAGAGTCAAGATGGTGGATTAGAAACAGGACTCCCGCTGCCACCTCCTCCAATTAATGTAAAAAATGACCCTAAACAAAATTTGGAACTACAGAACCCACAAAATGACAGAGAGAAGCTAACCTCCAGCTGAAGACATCCTGGCAGGCCAGCACGAAGGAGCCAGTGCAGAGCATTGGGAGTCGAGCCCAGCCCCATGTGAGCCAGAGGTTTTAGCCTCAGGGTGGCCACAACCAGCCACTGGCTGGAGGGTCTTCAGATCACCAGCAGCTGAGGCAGTTTGCAGAATTGTAAACCCATAGATACTGAGGACAAAGTGAGAGATTAGTGCAGTGTGGACTTTGGGAACCGGGAGTCCAGGAGTAAGTTCCAGCCTTTGCCCTCTGGAGAGAGAAGCAGCTGAGGTGTGGCAGCCACACAGGAACCACAACATGGCAGTTTCAGAGCTCCTGACCTGAAGATTGTAGGGGGACCAAGCAACCAGTCTGAGGGGTAATCACTCTTGCTTTAGCCTGATTGGATCTGAATCATTGTGTAGGTTGGAGGTCCTAGGGTGCATGACCAGTTTGCCAGAGCACATGAAGATTTCAGAGAGGGCACACAACTAATAGCTCCAGCAGCTGAGAAAACCCCAATGATTTGGGACAAAGCTTCCCTCTCTGGTAACAGAATTCTACTGTGACGAGCTCAACAGTCAAGTAATTGATACACTCCTATTTTGGGGTCAAAAAGGATCAAAGCATGGAACAGGAGGAAGACAGTGAAGTTAGAACTCCTGCAACAAAAGCTTCCAAGAAAATACAAGTTGGTTACAGGTCATAGAGGACCTTAAGAAGGATATTGAAAACCATATCAGAGAAGTGGAGGAAAAAATGGGAAAAAAAATGAGAATGATGCAAGAAAATTATGAAAAGAGATTCAAAAACCTGAAAGAAGAATATAACACTTTAAAAAATAGACTAACTCAAATAGCAAAAGAGGCTCAAAAAAGCAATGAGAAGAAGAATACCTTAAAAAGCCTAATTTGCCAGATGGAAAAAGGATCTCAAAAGCTCACTGAAGAGAATCATTCCTTCAGAATTAGATTGGAGCAAATGGAAGCTAGTGATTTTATGAGAAATCAAGATAGTATTAAACAGATCCAAACAAATGAAAAAATAGAAGGCAATGTGAAATATCACATTGGGAAAACCACTGACCTGGAAAATAGATCTAGGAGAGAGAATTTAAAAATTATCAGATGACCTGAAAGCCATGATCAAGAAAAGAACCTAGAAATCATCCTTCAAGGAATTCTCAAGGAAAACTGCCCTGAAATTTTAGAACCAGAGGTCAAAATAGAGGTTGAAAGAATCTACTGATCACCTCCTGAAAAAATATCCCAAAAAGAAAAACTCCTAGGAATATTATAGCCAGTTTCTGGAATTCCCAGACCAAGGAGAAAATATTACAAGCAGCCAAGAAGAAACAATCGGAATATTATAGAAACACAATCAGGATAACTCAGAATCTGGTAGCTTCTACACTGAGTGACAGAGGGCTTGGAATATGATATTTTGGAGGTCAAAGGAGCTGGGATTAAAACCCAGAATCACTACCCAGCAAAACTGAGTATCATGTTTCAGGGGAAAATATGGTCATTCAATGGAATAGAGGGCTTTCAAGCATTCTTGATGAAAAAAAAAACAGAGTTGAATAGAAAATTTGACACTCAGATACAAGAAGCAAGAGAAGCATGAGCAGGTTAAGAGGGAAAAGAAATCATAAGGAACTTATCAGAGTTGAATTATTTACATTCCTACATGGAAAAATTATAATTGTGTAACTTAGGGGATGAGAGGGGGAATGATAGAGAGGGCAGGCTGGGGAGAGGGAATTTGGAAGCAACCACTTTTTAAAAGGGACAGGATCAAAGTAGAGAATAGAACAAGTGGGGGGGGGATGGGATGGAGGAAAATATAGTAATGTAATGACAACCCCTTTCCCTCCACTTCAGAACCTATATTTACTCTGATTTATAAAGAACAATTGTAGCTACCATATGCGATAGCAGAAAGAAAAGTGAACTAGGAATCAGACCTGAGTGATTCCACTTTTAGATTTTTTATACAATAGTTCTGTGGCACTGTTAAAGTCTCTTCCCCTTTCTGTGCTTCAGAAACCTCATCTATAACATGGGTGATTAGTCCATAATATTTCCAAGATCCCTTCTTATTCTGACATTGTACATTTCTATAGTCTGTCCCTTCACTGATACTTCCTCAAGTGTTTAGCCAGGTTTACCCCATGATCAGAGACTTATCCATTAAGAAGTGGGATTTGAAGGTCCTCATTCCTGTTTAACAGGTTTGCAGGAATAGTCATTTTATGTGAAGATGTCAAGCTCATTATGGAAGGAAAAATGTTCCTGCTCTACCGTTAATGGGTCAAGATTTAGAGCCGGCTTTGCAGGTCATGGAATCATCATCTCATATACACATTACCCTCTCTCACTGAGGTTTATTATCCTCCCAGGCATTTTGCTAACAGCTTCATTCTTCCAAAGTGTATTTGTCAAATTAGGACTTGAGACTGGAGTACAGGTTTCAAACCACACAAAATGTCAGATTTTGGGTGGGGAGAGGGGCTTTTATGCCTGTTGGGTAATCATCATAAATAAGCTTCCAGGTAGAAATGATGACAATTAATGACTATGGCTTAGGTTGCAAAGACAGAAAACGAATCTTCAGTTCAATAGCTATTACAGATGTGCCTCCAAATGGAAACAGCCCAACCAAGTTAAGATTGAAGTATTCTTTGTTCAAAGGGTATGCTTCTAGCAGGACTGCTATTTGCAAAAAAACATCCAGTAGATTTGGAAATGATATCTTTAATAGTTTTGAAGAGAGAAGTTTTGGTTGATTTATTTGTGTCATGTAGCCAATAAGGGGAGATGATGATCCCTGATGTCCATCTAATTCTATAAAATTGGTAATGAGATAGATATTTCCCAGTGTAGTCTGTTTTTTCATGGTTCCTGTATAGACATCATAGAATCTTAGAATTTGGTGCCACTGGAAACATTGACTTTGTAACAAGTAAATTTTGGGTAGAATATAAGAAACTTCATTTTGTGCTCTACCAATATTATTTTTCTTTCTTTTTCTATGTGAGACTGAATGTGCTGAATAACTCTTTCAGTACCACTTTACACCAACCACTTTACTCTTTACAAGATAAAACTCATAGGACTTTGAATATTCCCAAGAAGCCACTCATTTCTCTTTATCCTATAGACTAAGGCAAGCATTAGGAGCTTAACAAATAATAATTAATGGACTGGTAAAGAAATTGCTGGGCAAATAGTTGGAGCTTCAAATAAAGTACTGCTTCTTGAAATCAGAAAAATGAGATTCTTTTTCCTGAGTACAGGAAGATTCTTGTGGAGTTAGTAAGACTTGAGTTTGAATCATGCTTCAAACTCTTCCTAGGTGAGCTTGAGCAGGTCATTTTTTCCTTTACCAACCTCAATTTCCTCATCTAAAAATTTATAGGGTTGGACTTCCCTTTTAGTTCTAAATATTTGAGCCTATGAACTTTCATAACTAATGGTGGTAAGGAGTCTAGTATCTCACAAACTACCCTGTTACATTGTTGGACAGCTTGTTAGCAAGTCCCTAATTCTATTCACCTAGAATCTGAAGAGGCTATTCTTCGCCTCATTGCTTAGCTAATCTTGATCACTGAATGGCAATGCCTTAGTCATGCTGAGACCTAGGAAAGACCTTAAAAGGTCATGGTTTTCCACTGCATCCAGGCCTATCTGCAGTCATCCTGACCTATTTCTTGCCACTGGACCAAGATGGACCCAGAGGAGAAAGTGAGTGTGAATTTGCACAGCCTTTCTCACTAAAATCCAATTCACTTACAAATCATGGCATCACCTTCCTTATGCCATGGTCCTTTTCATGAACAAAGAATAAACAACAGCTTCCTTGCAATTTCTATTCATTGCTCCTACTTCTGTCATAGGAAAGCACATAGAGTAAGTCTACTTCCTTCTACACATGACAGACTTTCAAAGCATTAGAGCTGTAGAACTGACAACCAGCCTGCTCTTAACTATACAATGGCTTACAGAATTGAAAGCAAAGGGACATTTTTCATTCATAGCAGTTACTGTTGTGAAATATAAAAGTGGCCAAAAACCTAGTTTTCTACCATGAGTATTGCCCAGGATTGTCTCAAGAGAGAATTAAGTTCTTTTCCCATAAGCTGATCACTCACTATGACAGAAAGCCGCCCAATTTTTGCTCTCCCTCACATTTATTTCTCACAAAGATTCCAAAGAAAATATTTCATGGAGAAGAATGGGAAGTGGGTTATCCATTTTGAAACAATAAATAAAATCTCACTGTCAACAGTGGCAGAAGGCAGGTCTTGGTCTAATGATAAAATTATCCAAGAAGCAATGCAGCATTATTCATCTTGAACAAAGATGGATAATCCATTCCTGGTCAATATCCTTCAATGAACAGTGTTGCCTCTTTAGAATCAGGATGGATGGGACAGACAGAAAAAATTGACAAGATCTGGAGACTTTGAAGTCTAACTACACAATTTCCTTTAATTAAATTATCTGACAATTTTACCTGGTTTTAAAAATTATTTCTTTTATTAATTAGCTACTAAACATCAGTCTATACTATGATTAGTGAACCATCAATCTCTGAAACAATGTGGTGTGTTATAGTTATGTCTGAACATAACCCCACAGCTATCTCCCTTCAGTCTGAGCCCATCTTTCATACCTTCACCTGGTTTCTTCTCAATGTTATTTGTATAATGCCTGCCCCCTACAGTAACTTCACTGGTGCTCACTTGACTTTTTTTTCTTCTCTTTTCTACAATAAAAATAAAAATAATTAGTTGTTCAGCTTCATTTACAGTCATACCCCAATGCGTCTTCATCTCATGAAGATGACCTAAGGCTCTTGGAGGTTGTGATAATGGAATAGAATCTCTGGCAGTTACTATAAAACTAAGAAACCTTTCAGTCAATGTTGGGTGATAAACTATAGTCTGTTTTCTAACAAATACCTAGCTCCTAAATGTAGAAAAGGTCACCATCAGAACATAGGCCACTAGATCAAAGGTTCTTAGTATATTTCTGTATCATAGAGCACTTTAGCAATCTGGAGAAGACTATAGACTTCCCAGAATAATACTTCTTAATGTTTTTAAACACATAAAATAAAATATATAGAATTATAAAGGAAATAAATTATATTAAAAGACAGTCATTAAATATGCATAAATACACTATAAGTACACACACATACACATATATGAGGCTTATGGACCTGTCATATATACACACATTACATCTAATGTAGCATATATGTACATGTATGCACATCTGGACACATATTAGTATGTTTATACATGTATATGTCTGTACCAATCATTACATTTTTTTCTTTTTTTTTAACAATAACATTTAATAGGGGTGGCCAGGTGGTGCAATGAGTAAGAGCGCTGGGCCCAGAGTCGGGAGACCCGGGATCGGTTCCGGCCTCAAACACTTAGCACCCACACAAAATAACTATCCATGTAACTTTGAGCAAGTTACTTAACCCTAATTGCTTTAAAAATAATAATACTTAATGAGTTACCAAGCCAAGATGGTGGAGTAAAAGCAGAAACTTGCTTAAACTCATGTACCAACCATATACAATACCTGTAAAATATGACTATAAACAAATTTTACAGGTACAAACCCACAAAGTTACAGAGAGAAACAAATCTCCCACTGAAGGCAGGTTGGAAGGACAACAGGAAGGGTTTATTACACCAAGCTGAGAGCTAAGGATAGTCCCATATGAGCAGCACAGGGATGCCCCACACCAGCACCACAGCCCAGCTGGAATAAATTTCAGTAGAGAGGATCATTGGCAGCTCTTGTGGTTTCCAAACTTCTCAATCCATAAACACCAAAGAGAAAATAAAAGGTCAGTAGGGAATTCTGTTGGAACTGGGTGATTGAAGAGCGTGATCTTTCCAATGCCACCAGGGTGAGAGGTGGCAGAAGAGTGGTGAATGCCTCTGGAGTTACTGGCCTGCAGATCATAGGGGTACCAAGTGATCATTCAGAGGGTAATCATTCTTGCTTTGAACAGGTTGGATCTGGGTGGCAGTCTTGGATGGTGGTCCTGCGATGAGGAATGCCAATGTGCCAGAGATTGTGTTGGCTGTAGAGAGGGCACACTTCTTATAGTTCTGGCAACTGTGAAAACCCCAGCAATTTGGAACACATCTCTCTCCACTTTGGAAGCAAAGTTTTACCATGGCAAAGAACTCAAAAGTCCAGTAATTGACTGGCAAGGTGAGCAAGCAGAAAAAGCACAAAGAGACCATAGAATACTTTTTTGGAGACAAAAGAATCAAAATATGGAACCAGAAGAAGACAACAAAGTTAAAACTCCTGCATCAAAAGCTTCAAAGCAAAATGTTAATTGGTTACAGGCCATGGAGGAACTCAAGAAGGATTTTGAAAACCAAGTAAGAGAAGTGGAGGAAAAATTGGGAAGAGAAATGAGAATGATGCAAGAAAATCATGAAAAGTGAGACAATAGCCTGCTAAATAAGACCCCCCAAAATACTGAAGAAAATAACACCTTTAAAAAATAGACTAACTCAAATGGCAAGAGAAACCCAAAATATCAATGAATAGAACAATGCCTTAAAAAGTAGAATTACCCAAATGGAAAAGGAATTTCAAAAACTCGCTGAAGAGAATAATTCCTTCAAAATTAGATTGTAGCACATGAAAGCTAATGACTTTATGAGACATCAAGATACTATGAAACAGATCCAAAAAAATGAAAAAAATAGAAGGCAATGTGAAATTTCTCATTGGAAAAACCACTGACCTGCAAAATAGATCCAGGAGAGATAATTTAAAAATTATTGGGCTACCTGAAAGCCACGATAAAAACAAAGAGCTTAGAAATCATCCTTCAAGAAATTCTCAAGGAAAACTGCCCTGATATTCTAGAAGCAGGGGGCAAAATAGACATTGAAAACATTAACTCATCATCTCTTGAAAAAGAGATCCTTTTTCAAGAAAAAAGTAAACTCCTACGAATATCATAGCCAAATTCCAGAGTTCCCAAGCTGTCAGGAAGAAATAAATCGAGTATGGTGGAAACACAATCAGGATAACACAAGATATAGTAGCTTCTACATTAAGGGATTGAACGACTTGGAATATGACATTCTGGAGGTCAAAGGAGCTAGGATTAAAACTAAGAATCACCCACCCAGCAAAACTGAGTATAATTCTACAGGGGAAAATATGGTCATTTAATGAAATAGAGGAATTTCAAATATTCTTGATGAAAAAAAACAGAGCTGAACAGAAAATTTGGCTTTCAAATATGAGAAGCAAGAAAAGCATGAGAAGGTAAACAGGAGAATGAAACCATAAGGAACTTATTAAAGTTGAACTATTTACATTCCTACATGGAAAAATGATCATTGTAATTCATGAGACTTTCTCAGTATGAGGATAGTTGAAGGGTGTATGTGTGTGTGTGTGTGTGTGTGCATGTATAGGAGGGTGTATGTGTGTATAAACAGATATATGAGTGTGTGTATATGTGTGTACATGTATACATAGAGGGCACAGGATCATTTGAATAGGAAGAAATGATATCTAAAAAATAAAATCTAGAGGTGAGAGAGGAATATAATTGGAGAAGGGTAAAGGGAGAGATAGAATAGGGTAAATTATCTCACATAAGAGGCAAGAGAAAACTGTACAATGGAGGGGAAGAGCAGGAAAGCAAAAGGGAATAACATACACTCAATTGGGTATCTTACCCTACAGGAAAGTAGGGGGGAAGGGGATAAGAGGGGGAATGATAGAAGGGAGGGCAGTTGGGGGAGAAGGTAGTTAGAAGCAAACACTTTTGAAAAGGGATAGTGTCAAAGAAGAAAATAGAATACAAATGGGGTGGGATAGGATGGAGGGAAATCTAGTTAGTCTTTCACAATATAATTAATATGAAAATGTTTTTGCATATCTATACATGTATTATCTATATTGAATTGCTTGTTTTCCCTTTGGGGGTGGTTGAGGATGGAAGAAGGGAAATAATTTGGAAATCAATTTTTTTTAATGTTAAAAATGTTTTTTACATGCAAATGGTAAATAAGATATACAGGCACTGGGGTAGAGAAATACATCTTGTCCTACTAGAATGTTAGGTGGGTCACAGGGGAGGATATAAGAGAGAATAGATAGGTGGAAGGGGTATTCAGTAGGCTTATTATCTTGGGGTGAGGATAGGAGAAAGAGACAGAGAAAATTTGTAACTCAAAATCTTGTAGAAATGAATGTTGAGGGGTGGCCAGGTAGCACAGCAAATAACAGCACTGGCTCCAGTGTCAGGATGACCTGGGGATCGAATTGGGGCTCAGACACTTAGCACCCACCCAGAGACACCTGGCTGTGTAACCTTGAGCAAGTTACTTAACCCCAATTGCTTCAAAAAAAGAAAAAACGAATGTTGAAAGTTAAAAATAAATAAATAAAAGGTTAATTAAAAAATAATACTTTAGAATGTAGAATAGTTTTGATGTGCTAATATTTTATTTTAAAACTTTGTATCAATACCGATTGGAGGAATTAGTCTGCAATTTTTTCTTCTCTTTTGACTCTTCCTGGTTTAAGTATAAGCACCAGACTTTTTTTTGTAAAAGGAATTAGGTATTTCTTTCACCTATTTTTGCAAGTAGTTTATATAATATGGGATTAATTGTTCTTTAAATGTTTGCTAGAATTGACTTGTGGATCCATCTGGTCCTTGAGATTTTTTTCTTAGTAAGTTCATTGATAGTTTCATTTTCTTTTTTCTAAAACTGGGTTATTTTACTTTTTCCTCTGTTCCTTTAGGTAATTTATGTTTTATGTAAATATTCTTCCATTTAAATTAGATTGTCATATTTATTGGTATATAATAGGACAAAATAGCTCCCAATTGTCTTAATTTATCTTCATTGGTGGCAAACTTACCCCTTTCATTTTTGATACTATGAATTTGGTTTTCTTCTTTAATTTTTAAAATAAAATTAATGAAAGGATTATGTAATTTAATTTTTAAATAAAATCAGCTTCTACTTTTATTTATTAATTCTATTGTTTTCATGCTTTCAATTTTATCAATCTCTCTTTTGATTTTCAAGATGTTTAATTTGGTGTTTAAATGAGAATTTTTAATTTGTTCATTTTATAGGTTTAAAAAATGTATGTCCAATTCATTGAACTGCTTCCCTCTCTATTTTATTAATGTAAATGATGAAATATACACATTTTCCCATAAGGACTACTTTGCCTGCTTCTTGTCATAATTTTTGGTATGTTGTGTCATTGTTGTCATTTTTTTAATGGAATTGCTGATTACTTCTCTTATTTGTTTTTGGCCCACTTTTTTTGGATTAGTTTATTTAGTTTCCAATTAATTTTTAATCTCTCTTTCCATTGCCCTTTATTGAATGTAATTTTTATTTCTTTATGATATGAAAAGGATGCATTTACTATTTCTGCTCTTCTACATTTGATTGTGAGGTTTTATGTATTTTTTTTATTTTTAGATTTTTATGTCTTAATACTTGATTAATTTTTGTGTAGGTGCCATGGACAGGTAAGAAAAGATATATTTCTTTCTATTTCCATTGAATCTTCTCCAGAGATCTATCATCTTTAAGTTTTCCAGAATCTTATTTACCTCCTTAACTTCTTTCTTGTTTATGTTTTTGTTAAATTTAGCTAGTTCTGGGACAGGAATGTCGTGGTCCCCCATTAGTATAGTTTTATTATTTCTTCCTGTAACTCATTCAATTTCTTCAAAAATTTAGACCATTTGGTACATATATGTTTATGTATATTTGGTACATATATGTTTTTGATGTGAATTCAAACTCTATGGTACCTTTCAGCAAGATAAAGTTTCCTTCTTTATCTCTTTTAATTAGGTCTATTTTGGCTTTTGCTTTGTCTGAGATCATAATTGCGACTTCTGCTTTCTCTATTTCAGCTGAAGCATAATAGATTCTGCTCCAGCCCCTTACCTTTACCCTGTGTGTATCTCCCTGCTTCAGATGTATTTCTTGTAAACAACACATTGTAGGATTCTAGTCTTTAATCCATTCTGCCATCTGCTTCTGTTTTTTGAGTTTCTCCTATTCATTTATAGTTATGATAACTAACTGTGTGTTTCTATCCATGCCATTTTTCTCTTGCATATCCCCCCTCTCTGATCCACCCAACCCTTTCCCTGTTCATAAATGTATTACTTCTGATAACTGTCTTCTGTAATCTACCATCCTTTTGATCAGTTCCTCCTCTCCATTCTATTATTCCTGTCCTTTTTTACTTCTTTATAGGGTAAGGTAGATTTCCATGTTCAAATGAGTGTGTATATTATTCCCTCTTTAAGCCAATTTTAATGAAAGGTTTAAGCTTTGCCTACTACACCCCCATTAACCCTCCATTATAATAATGCTTTCAGTCATCTTTTATATGGGATAATTTATCCCATTCAATCTTTCCACCTCTGTCTTCTTCCAGTCCAATTTTATTTCTTACCCTTTTATTTTGTTTATTTGGGTATCATCCTCAAGGGCAAACCTGACCATGCCAAATCCCCTCGTCTATAAATTTCAGTGATTCCCCATTACCTCTAGAATCAAATATAAACTTTTCTGTTTGATTTATACTGCCCTTCACAATCTGACACCAACATATTGTTCTATCCTAATTAGATAGTCCCTGATATCCTCTACACACCAGTCAGAATGATCACTCCATTCAACATGTAGGATATGCTATTTCCAGCCTCCATATCTTTTCCCTGGTTATTCCCTAGGGCTAGGAAGTGCCTGTTCCTTACTTCTGTCTTGGTTATTTAAAAATTCTTTTTAAGTGTACCTTCTACATGAAACCTCTCCTTATCCTCTTAATAGCAAATTACTTTCCTCCCAAACTAGTTTACATTTAAATTCATTGCATTTATTAAAATATATTTTCTTCAAATTTATTTTATCAATACTCATATGTCCTTGGTGTTTCACCCAACCGACCATCTCCCTCAATTTGTGTGGATGGTACAATGACCAGTTTACAACTTTATGTCCTCTGCATATACTTGACACTTGTCTGTATAGTCTGTATCCTCATATATATCTTAAACAAATGCAATACCACTGACCATTATGCCTGTCTAGTGACAATAGTGCCCTCTATCTAAAGGAGTGTTGGAGCTAGCTTGAACTGACTTAAGACAGCCAATTGTTAATTATCAGTAAGGATTTTCAAATTACAATTTGGCAAATACTATAAATTGGGACTTGATTTATTGTTTTATTGATCACTTAAACTTAGCTAAGGGAAAAAATATCAATAATGCAGGTTAAACTTAAAAGTATGTATATATATACACACATGCACACATGTGTAGGTAGGTATGTATAAGTTTGTATATACACATGTATATATGCATGTGTATGTATGTGTGTGTATGTATGTGTACACATGTATGTGTGTATATATATATATATATATGCAGGTGTTACACATTTCCAGCAAACCATTGATACATATCCCTATCGCTTCCTTTTAGCTAGGAAACATTTAATTCTCTTTCTTAAATGAATTCCTTTTCGAAGTCAATCTCAACTTTGCTCAAGAAGAATTTAGGAGTACTATGTTAAATGAAGAGGTACCTCCCAGATCCCTTCATCTGGGTCACATGATGATTGATGAATTATCTAGACAATGTTCTCCTTGGTCCACCCTCTGAATTTCAGTGCTCTCTTTTTATTGCATTTGCATATATGAATAGATATTAACCCAGTCCTTCTTCTTGCACTAGTAAAATCTAAGCTCCTTGGGAGCTGTGAGCAGGGGCATTGAATAGAGCACCAGACCTGGAGGCAAGAAAACCAGAATTCAAATCCAGTCTCAGACACTTATTAGGTATGGGGCACTGGGAAGGTCACTCAATCACTGTTTAACTTGCAATCCTCACCTATAAGATGGGAATAATAATGGTACCCACCTCCCAGGATTGTTTTGAGGAGCAGATTAATAAGAATCATGAAGTACTTAGCAAACAGTGTTTGACACCTAATAAACAAAATATAAGTGTTGCCTATTATCGTTGTCATTGCTATCATTATTAACATAATTAGTATTTTTTGTAACCCGATTACCAAGATACCTTACACATAGCATGTGCTTAAGGAATGTCAGTTCAGTTGAATTGCTTTGAAATAGAAGAATTGTCTATCTAAAGGAAGGAAGGTGGATTCAAAATGCAGTCCCAGGTGAAAGTACAGGTAAAACAACTAGAAAACATCCTTGAAATGGTGTCTGCCCTTTCACTAAGAGTAACGTCTGTCTTATTTAAGAGCAATCCAAAAGCCTCCACAAATTTCACCATTTTAATTGATTTTCAAAATCCGTAACAAAGACAATTACAGAGAAAATGGGATGAAATGCACTCAGTGGTTCTATTGCTTTTACTGAAGCATCTCTAATAGTCCCTGCTCCTGGACCAGCTCATCACTTCCTATCAGAGGTTAAGAAATAATTGTTTGGGCACTGAATAAACTGATAAGAAACACAAGTAAGGGGAAAGAAACACGATTGAAATGTCTAAATCCTATGTTATTTCTAAAGGTTAGGGAAGAATGCATATTTTCTTTTTAAATGTCAATTTAATCTGAATGGCAGTGAACCTCAAATAACATTTGAGTTTAATGCAGAACTTCTGGAAATAAGGCAATTGCTGAGCTAACTGCCTGCTTTGCTTTTGGGTGAGCTCCAAAGTTTGGTTTTCAACTGATTGATGTTTGAAACATCATTTCCATTTGATGGTACAAAAATAATCCTTCTCACTTCTAATCAAAAGGGACAAAAAGAACTTTGGATTTCTGGCCAGCTCCCAAGCTGGGAGGAGTGAGGCTTGGCAAGTAATCTGGTCAATAGAACTTCCCAATATAACTAAGTGTCCAGCTCTGACTGGAAGGCAGGAAGTAGTTAAGCATTATTGGCACCATTTTCAAGATTGTCTAACATCTAATCTGGTATATGAGTTGATAATGAAACAGAATAATGCAGGAGAAATAATTCTAGACTGGAGGTTCAAAATCAATGATTCAAGTCCCAACTCAAACTCACTTGACTAGTCATTTTGTGTAAACCTCAGTTTTCCCTTTTGCAAAAATGTTGTGACTTGCTTTCTGTGGATGTTCTAAAAAATCTAGTAGATAATACTTTTATATTATTTCTCTTATGACTATTCCATGTTTAATGGTTCTTCAGAGTTTTAACTAAGTATAATAGGAATTTTGCCTAAGGACCCTGAATCTCAGAAGGTACTGAAAGTGTTTATAGTCCTTTGTGAGGGAGAAAGAATTGAGCTTAGCAGCTAGTTAGCAAAAATAATTACCTAAAATAGTAAACTACCAGATGATGCTTCCTCTCTGATATTCCCACCCCCATTCTCCTCCCCCCGCACTCCCCTCCCACCTGGGGAAGTAACTTAGATGTGCTCCTCTCTCATTTGACCTTTCTGTTTCTTTCATTTAGTAGGGGTATACCCATTTCCTTCTTTCCATGAGGTCGTGTCCTGAGACTCTCCCCAACATGCATTTGTGTCTCAAGACCTGAAGTTTTTCATCAAAGCTCCCATAGTCCCCAAAATGAATTCATCTTAATGTTTAACCTGGGAATATGCTATTATGCTTGTCCCAGTCAATGAGTTTATGGCAATTGCTTAATGCTTATCATAAGGGAAGCCTCATAAAAAATGAACTAAATATACTGTGAGAGTAGTTCAGAATTGGAGGACTATAAGATGCAATTCGGGGCAATAAATACTTGGAGAGGCAGGAGTTTGGACCCCTTCTGCACAATCTCCATGACTGGGTAGATCAGGTAGGTTCAATAA
This sequence comes from Petaurus breviceps papuanus, assembly GCF_028583685.1. Lineage (NCBI taxonomy): Eukaryota > Metazoa > Chordata > Mammalia > Diprotodontia > Petauridae > Petaurus > Petaurus breviceps. Next base: position 81,970,311 of record NW_027186296.1, read on the forward strand.
TGTTATAATCAAATTTCAAGCAGAGGCAGCAGATGGGTATGATGGTGAGGCTGCCAACTTGAGTTTTGAAATAATATCAAAATCTAAAGAGAATCAAATGTAATAACAAGAACTGATGTTTGGCACACTGGAAATCAGAATCAGAAGTCAGACAACATCATAGCTTAGGCTTATTAATTGCGAAAAGGTAATGCCAGAGAGATCTCTGAAGAAGAGGAGAGGGCTCATCAGCTCTAGGTCCCCTTGCATCTTCAAAGTTGCCCTCTCCATTCTCTTACTTAGGTTTGGCAATTAATTACTTCATGCTCCACATACAGCTCTTTAAAAAAGTCATGAGAGGTTTTCTTTTGTTTTCCTGAATTATACTGTAAGAAATATCAATCAAATCAATCAACAAGCATTTATTGGATGCTTATTACGTGACAGACAGGGTATGTAAAAAATGACAAAAAAAACACTCGGTCTTCCACGAGAATAATTGGCTTTGCACACAATGTGTATATAAATAGATACCTACAAGATACATAGAGTAAACACAAGGTAAACTTATAGGGGAAGGGACTAGGACTCCTAAAGAAATGAGCGTTAGAGTAAAGTCTTGAAGGAAGCTAGGCATTCTAAGAGGTGTTGGTGATGAAAGAGAGGATGCCAAGAATGGAGGACAATGAGTAAAAAGGTATAAGACATGTATTGTCATGTATAAGGAGCAGTGAGTAGAAGAGCATGGTTAGATAAAGGGCATGGAAGAAGTAAGGTACACAAAGACTAGAAAGGGAGTAGGAAGGCAGGTGGTGATAATCAAGTTATCATTTAAAGGTGAAAATGACAAATGTTTTTCTGTTGTCACTTATGGAAGAGCAAAGGGCATCAGTGAAAGAAAATTTGCTAAGAGAAATGAATCAAAGCCCATGAACACACAGTAAACAATCCCCATGTTAAAATATTGACATATCTTATCAATATAATCAGATTCAGAAAGGCCAACACAGCTGAATTTTGGAAAGATCTCTCATTCAAGCGGACCATTACTGACAGGAAAGTAAGGAGCAGTTAATTATAATGTAAGGAAAAAAAGGGCAGTTTTTGATCCAGATTTGAATTTTAGGTCTTCCAATTATAATTTGGGTGATTTGGACAAAAGCTTGAATAGTTTCTTTGCCTGATATTTGAGCAAAATACTGTTTTAGAATGTTTCTCGCATGGTCATGAGAAAGAGATAGCATGAGGTACACAAAGAAGTCTGTAAACCATTATCTGAATGTTAGCTGCTACTATCAAGGAAGAGGAGCACTCTGGATGATATTACATGAGAAGCATGGTGATATCTGCCTGTTTTCATGTGAAATAATTTTCTACAATCAGATTTTCAGTATACTATTTTTTGCTTGTTTTGTTGTTGTTGTTTAGTCTGCTTTTTAGAAGCTAGCACTAAACTGTCATTTCTCCTATCTTGGCATTATCTCTTCCCATTTGTCATCTCTGCAGATCATCATTCTGGTATCAAGCCCAAATGGAGATAAGAAATACAAAACTATGGACTGAGAGGGTCAGTTTATCCTAACCTAGCTTTGTGGAGTTTCTCCAAACTGGGCTAAAGCACATTTTAACATGGGGCAGATGCAAATCAGTACATGCACAAGCCTAACCACAAAGCTTGGGCAGTCAAATACAATGAGGATTTGTTAAGCACCTACAATGTTCAAAGTACTGTGTTGAGTACTGGGGATAAATTGACAAAATAAAACAGTTTCTTCCTTCAAAAAACTTCTATTCTTCTGACTAAGCATACTATATTTCAAGCACACTTTCCTTTTTCTCTTCTAATTCAGAAAGCCTCCTAACAGAAGATAACATACACACAAGCTTCTGTGTATGTGTGGTTATGACCCTTCTTTCTTGAAGGGGATCAAAATGACATCATGTTCTAGAGTCAAGTTTCCATGTGTCTGACTGTGGCAGATCAGAACAACATAAGCTAATGCCCAACCACAGGTCAAGAACAAATAGTCTGTGTGAACCTTTAGGTTAGATTTTTTAAATTTGTACATACTGCATTTCCTTTGACCAGTTTCAATTCTGCTTTGCTCATAGGGTATAGCACCTTCTCTGATGTGTGTGTATGACATTGACACACACATATAAATACACACATATTTTTCCCCCAAATCTCTTCAAACAGTATATGTAGAATAATAAGGTCATTTCTCTGGCCAGTGCTTACAGAGCCTGATTATACTATATACTATACACACACACACACACACACGCACACATACTATAGAGAGTACAGAGTATACTAAAATTATATTTCTTGTCTCAAAGGAGAAGTCCAAAGGGTTTCTTTTCAATCTTTAAGAAAGTTTCTTAGAGAATTGTTCCAGACTTATATTTGGAAAGATTCAACAAGAATGAGTTAAGTAAAGCATTATACTTCTGAAAAAAAAATACTTTATTGGAAGTGAGTTATCAAGATGTCTTTTATGCACACTTTATTAGATATGTATCAATGACAAATGTGTATTGCTGATAGACTTTCAAATGAATCCAGTGTACAGTTCATTCTTATCTCTGCTGATATTACCATATCTCATCAATGCCATGTCCATTTCTATGCAATGGCTCATTAATAACCTCCAGGAGAGAATTCCATTATATGATTGTCTTCCTTTCCTCCCAACTGAGTGAAAATATCCTGGGAATTAATTAGTTGGACTTGCTTCCACTAATGTCTAGGCTGCCTCTCCCCCAGTGGTTGAGTGGAAAAGGGTGGGTGATCTTGTTTTGGGAGGGAGAAGATAGTGAAGGGGTGGGGGGAGAGGGAGAGAGAGACAGAGACAGAGAGAGGGAGGGAGAAACATCCAAGCCTTTATGGAATCTCTTCCATGAATAATAATTTTGACTTGTTTGCTTATCTCTACTTATCACTCTTTTTGTTTTTTTTTAAGCTAGCTTTAAGTCAAGCAACTACTTCTCAGTCACCTCCCTTGAATAAACAAACTCAGATTCAGTCTGAAGATTAGCTGAGAATGAGTTTCCAATAAGGACTTCTTTATGGTCTGAGATTCAAATGGAGTTAGCAGAGTGAGACTTCAAAAATTCTGTCCAGGCAATTCATTCAGCATTGTCAATTCTGACAAGAAGTTATTTCCCTTCCAGTTTCTTCCTGCCTAGTACAAAGGAAGATCTGAAAAAATGGTTTTGCATATGCACTACTATGCCTCTCCTGAGTCAACAATTTGGCTGTTACTCCGATTTATGCCAGAAGCAACAGTGCTGGGGGAGCAGTCTGTTAAATGGCCCGCATTACATCCAAAATCATTAGTTAGTGATTATGGCACTGGGAGTAAGTTCATTTGTGATTAAAAAGAAACACTGTGTACCAGTTGAGTTCGGTCACACCAAGGAAGGGACCACCAAATGTCATGCAGGATTCAGTCTAGATAGGTTGCGGCAAGTCAATGATATGTACACACCCTAACAGCTGGAAGTGGGGACAGTGGGAAGTCATGGTACATAGACTTAGGGGTGGGTAAGCACATGAGAAGAGAGCTGTAATGGCAATTAAGCCTATTAGATAGTAGGCTAGGGTCAGGAAAGATGGGGAAGGAGGTCTTGCTAGAAGAGGCATATGACATAAGGCCTATGAGAAAGCAGGGCACAATTGGACAGAGGGTCATTACAGTGACAAAACAGTGAAATCAGTGACAAGACAAAGTCAAAATAATACTGTCTGCCCTATTTATGACTTGGATCAGGGCTATATAAAAAAATAAAAGCCTAACGTAGGCTATAGTGAGGTCCCCAACCTAGAGAGTAGTAAGATCTGCATCACTAGAGGTCTTCAAGCTGGAGACAGATGATACCTTCTCAGGAATGTTGTAAAGACAACCACTGCATTAGAGGAGGAAGTGGAGTTTGCTAAAGGATTTCTGAAGCACATTATAACTCTATTGTTGCTGTTGTCATCATCAGTTTTTAATCAAAATTCTCCGTAACCCTCTTGGGAGTTTTGTTGGCAAAGATACTAGAATGGTTCACCATATTTTTTCCAGATCATTTTACAGAGAAGGAAATTGAGGCAACCAGGCTTAAGAGACAAGTCCAGGGTCACACAGCTAGTGTATGAGGCCAGCTTTGAATTAAGGAAGATGAGATTTCTTGATTCCAGGACCAGTATTCTATGCACTGTGTCACCTAAATGCCCTCTAAGATTCTGATTATTTTTATATTGTTCTGGACAAATCTTTATTCTAGGGAATGTTACTTGGCTTTTCTAGTTATTAAATTTTTTTTTCCAGGAACCATAGTTGTGGTGTTCAACACTGTCATGACCTCTATCATATGGACAGTAATCTTGAATGTCCCATTCTATTGTAATCAATAGAACAGGATAGATATTTTCCTATAGAAAATACTGAACTGGCAATTCTTATCTGCTAACTTTTAATGATTCATGGGCACTTATAAAAGGCCAGGATGGAAAAATCACTTAACCAAATGAAAACATCATTTTCAAGGGGCAGCTAGATGGCACAGTTTTAAGCCTGGAGTCAGGAAGACCAGATTTCAATTCTGGTCTCAGGCACATACTATTTCCATGAGCCTGATCCTCCCTTAGCCTATTTTGCCTCAGTTTCCTCATCTATAAAATGAGCTAGAGAAGGAAATGGCACACCAATCAAGTATCTTTGCTAAGAAAAGCCCAAAAAGGTCATGAAGAGTCAGACACAACTGAAAAATCACTAAAGCAAAATCAATTATTTTTGTTTCTTTGTTTTTTTTACTTGTTTAGTTTTGTCTATTTTTAATTTTCAACATTCATTTCCATAAGATTTTGAGTTACAAATTTTCACTCCTAACCCCCACCTCAAAATAGTGATGCTACTGAATACCCCTTCCCCGAATCTTCTCTCTCCTATATCCTCCACCATTCCCCCTCTGACTTTCTAGTAGCACAAGATGGATTACTATACCCCAATATCTGTAGACCTTATTTCCCAGTTGCATGCAAATATATATATGTATGTATATATATATGTATGTAGGTATGTATATATACATATATATGTATGTATACATATATATGTATGTATACATATATATTTAACATTTGATTTTAAAACTTTGATTTCCAGATTCTTTTCCTTTTTCCCTCATCATCCACCCCTACTGGGAGGAAAAGTGATTCAATATAGGTTACACATGTGTAGTTACGCAAAACATTTCCATCATAGATATATTATGAAAGAATTACTATATTTCTCTCCATCCTATCTCACCCCCCACTTATTCTATTTTCTACTTTGACCCTGTCCCTTTTCAAAAGAGTGTGCTTCTAACTACTATCCCCCAAATCTGGTTCCCTTCTATCATCCCCCCCTCTTATCTCCCTCCCCCCTACTTTCCTAGGATACATTACCAAATTTGGTGTGTATGTTATTCCCTCCTTAAGCCAAATTTAATGAGAGTAAGGTTGAACCATTCCCTTTTGCGGTCCTGTTCTTCCCTTCCATTGTAAGTTTTCTCTTGCCTCTTTTATGTGATGTAATCTACCCTATTCTATTGCTCCCTATCTCTTCCTATTATATTCCTCTCTCATCTCTTAATTTAATTTTTAGATATCCCTTTATATTCAACTTATCCTATGCCCTCTGTGTATACATGTACACATATATACACACACTCACATACAAATTTATACACATATGCCCTCCTATATAAACATATATGTGTGTATACATATAAACAAATATATTCCCTTCAACTATCCTCATACTGAGAAAAGTCTCATGAGTTACAATTATCATTTTACCATGTAGGAATGGAAATAGATCAATTTTAATAAGTTTCTTATGATTTCTTTTCCCTGTTTACCTTCTCAAGCTTTTCTTGATTCTTGTAATTGAAAGTCAAATATTCTATTCAAATCAGTTTTGTTTTCATCAAGAATGCTCAAAAGTCCTCTATTTCATTGAATGACTATATTTTCCCCTGAAGCATTATACACAGTTTTGCTGGGTAGGTGATTCTTGGTTTAATGCTAGCTCATTTGCCCTCCAGAATATCATATTCCTATCCATTCCACCCCTTAATGTAGAAGTTGTTAGATCTTGTGTTATGTTGATTGTGTTTCCACAATTCTCAAATTGTTTCTTCCTGGCTGCTTGTAATATTTTTTCTTGACCTGGGAACTCTGGAGTTTGTCAATGATATTCCTAGGAGTTTCTTTTGGGGATCTTTTTCAATAAGCAATCAGTGAATTCTTTCAATTTCTATTTTGCCTTTGGTTCTAAAATATCAGGGCAATTTTCCTTGATAATTTCTTGAAAGATGATTTATAGGTTCTTTTTTTGATCATGGCTTTCAGGTAGCCAATTAATTTTTAAATTCTCTCTCCTGGATCTATTTTCCAGGTCAGTAGGTTTTCCAATGAGATATTTCACATTGCCTTTTATTTTTTCATTTGTTTGGATCTGTTTTATAGTATCTTGATTTCTCATAAATTCATTAGCTTCCATGTGCTCCTATGCAATTTTGAAGGAATTATTCTCTTCAGTGAGTTTTTGAAATTCCTTTTCCATCTGGTAAAATCGCCTTTTTAAGGCATTCTTCTCATTGGCTTTTGGGGCCTCTTTTTCCACTTGAGTTAGTCTATTTTTAAGGGGTTATTTTCTTCAGGCATGTTGTTGAATCTCTTTTCATGATTTTTATGCATCATTATCATTTCTCTTCCCAATTTTTCCTCCACTTCTCTTACGTGATTTTCAAAATCCTTCTTGAGCTCCTCCATTGCCTGTAACCAATTCATGTTTTCCTTGGAAGCTTTTGATTCAGGAGTTCTGACTTCCTTGTCTTCCTCCTTTTCCATGCTTTGATCCATTTTGTCCCCAAAATAGGATTCTGTGGTCTCTTTTTTTGTTTATTCCTTTGCTTGGTCATATTGCCAGTCAATTACTTGACTTTTGAATTATTTGGATTTTAGAACTCTGCTTCCAGAGAGGAGATCTTTGTCCCAAAGTGCCAGGGTTTTCACAAATGTTGTCAAAGGTCTGAGGAGAGAATCCTCTCTACAGATGCCATAATGGCAAAGAGGCGTTTCTCTCCCCAGGACCAATGCTCAAGAAAACAACCCAGATCCAAGAAGGTCTAACCAAGAGCATCAGTTTGTATAAGGCTTTCCAGGTAAATGTGAAACCCATCTGCTCCTCATTTCTTATAGCACAATAGTATTCCATTACATTTTGTACCACAACTGGATTATCCATTCCCCAATTTATGGGCATCCCCTTAATTTCCAATTCTTTGCCACCACAAAAAATAGCTGCTATAAATGTTTTTTACATATGGGTCTTCCTCCCACTTCTATGATCTCTTTGGGATAGAAAACTAGAAGTGTTATTGCTGGGTCAAAGGGTATGAAATTATTCATATCTCTTTGGGCATAGATCCAGATTGCTCTCCACAATGGTTGAATCAGTTCACAACTCCACCAACAATGTATAAGTGTTTCAATTTTCCCACATTCTCTCCAGCATTTGTCATTTTTCTGTTTTGTCATCTTAGCCAATCTGACAGATAAGATGTGGTACCTCAGAATTGTTTTGAGTTGCATTTCTCTAATCAATAGTTATTTAGAGCATTTTTTCATATGCTTAAAGATATCTTTGATTTCTTCCTCAGAAAACTGCCTATTCATATCCTTTGATCATTTATCAATTGGGGAATGACTTGCATTCTTATAGATTTGACTGAATTCTCTATATATTTTAGAAATGAGACCTTTATCGGAGACACAGGTTATAAAAATTCTTTCCCAATTTTCTACTTCCCTCTTAATCTTGGTTACATTGGCTTTGTTTGTACAGAAACTTTTCAATTTAATGTAATCAAAATTATCCATTTTGCATTTTATAGTGCTAATTCTAATTTGGTCACAAAATCTTCCCCTCTCCATAAATCTGACAGATAAACTATTTCTTTCTTTACCAGATTGGTATACAGTATCAGCATTTATACTTATATTGTGCACCCATTTAGAACTGATTTTGAAATATGGTGTTAGATAATGGTCTATGCCCAGTTTCTGCCGTACTACATTCCAGTTTTCCCAACAGTTTTTGTCAAATAGTGAATCCTTATCCCCAAAACTAGGTTCTTTGTGTTTATCAAACACTAGATTACTATAGTCATCACTTGCTGGGTCTTGTGTACACAAACTATTCCATTGATCCACTACTCTATTCTTCATCCAGTACCAAATAATTTTGATGACTGCTGCTTAATAATACAGATTAAAATCTGGTATGGCTAGGCCACCTTCCCTAGCGTTTCTTTCCATTAATTCCCTTGATATTCTGGACCTTTTGTTATTCCAAATGAATTTTGTTATTATTTTTTGTTACTAATTTTCTATAATGTAATATTTTGGTAAATTGATTGGTATGGCACTAAATATGCAACTTTATTTAGGTAAAATTATCATTTTTAATATATTAGCTCAACGTAGTCATGAGCAATTGATGTTTTTCCTATTAGTTTAATTTCACTTTATTTGTGTGAAAAGTGTTTTGTAGTTGTGTTCATATAGGTCCTGGGTTTATTTTGGCACATAGTTTCCCAAATATTTTATAATGTCTACAGTAACTTTAAATGGGATTTCTCTTGCTGTTTAATTTCAACAGAAATATACAAGAATGTCAAGGCTTTATGTGGGTTTATTTTATATCAAGCAACTTTACCTAATTTATTTATTTTCTGAAGTAGATTTTTGCTTGATTCTCTGGGATTCTTTAAGTATATCATCCTATCATCTGCAAAGAGTGATAGCTTAGTCTCTTCTTTGCTAATTTGATTCCTTTGATTTATTTTTCTTCTCTAATTGCTACTGCTAACATTTCTAGTACCAGCTTGATTAAGAAGGGTAATAATAATGTACATCCTTGTTTCACCCCTGAAATTATTGGAAATGCTTCTCATTTATTCCCATAACATACAGTACTTACATATGGCTTTAAATAGATGCCTCTTATTATTTTAAGGAAGACTCCATTTATTCATATACTTTCTAGTGTTTTTTTGTTTGTTTGTTTTTGTGGTGTTAAGTGTCTGAGGCCAGAACCAAACTCAGGTCCTTCTGATTCCAGGGCTGGTGCTTTACTCACTGTGCCACCTAGCTGCCCCCTTTCTAGTGTTTTTAATAGGAATGGATGTTGTATTTTTTCAAAAGGCTTTTCTGCATCTATTGAGAAAATCATGTAGTTTCAGCTAATTTTATTGTTGATATGATCAATTACACTAATGGTTTTCCTAATATTAAACCATCCTTGCATTTATTGCTGGAATAAATCCTACCTGATCAAAGAGTATTATTCTTGTGATAAGTTGCTATAGTCACTTTGGTAATATTTTATTTAAAAATTTTTCCTCTATATTCATGATGGAAATTGGTCTATATTTTTCTTTCTCCATTTTATCTCTTCTTCATTTAGGTATCAGTACCATATTTGTGTCATAAAAATAATTTGGTAGGACTCTTTCTCCATTAATTTTTCCAAATAGTTTGTAGCGTATTGGGATCAATTTTTATTTAAACATTTGACAGAATTCGCTAGTATATCCATCTTTTCCTGGAGATTTTTTCCTTTGGTGTTCATTGATGGCTTCTTCATTTTCTTTTTCTGAGATTGGGTTATTTAAGTAATTTACTTTCTCTTCAGTTAATCTATGCAACATATATTGTTGTAAATATTCATCCACTTCACTCATTGTCAAATTTATTTGCATACAATTAGGCAACATAATTCCTAATTATTGTTTTAATTTCCTCTTCATTGGAGGTAGATTCACCCTTTTCAATTTTTTTTATCAAATGCTTTATTAACTTCTAGTTTACATAATTAATTTCTGCAAGATTTTGAGTTATACATTTTCTCCCCATTTTTCCACTATCCAGCACCCCAAAATCGTGATCCCACTGGATACCCCCTCCTCCAATCTGCTCTTTCCCATATCTTCTCCAATACTTCCTCTGGCTTTCCAGTAGGGCACAGTGGATCACTATGCCCCAGTGCCTGTATATCTTATTTCCCAGGTACATGTAAAATAATATTAATAATAGTATATATATATATATATATATATATATATACATACATATATATATATATATATATATAATGTGTGTATTTAAACATAAAACTTTGAATTCCAGATTCATTCTCTTCCTCCCTTGCCACCCAACCTTACTGGGGAGATAAGCAATTCAGTATAGATTGTACATGTGTAGCTATGCAAAACATTTCCATAGTGGATATATTGCAAAAGACTGACTATAATTTCCTCCCTCCTATCCCACCTCTCACTTGTTCTTTTCTCTACTTTGATCCTGACCCTTTTCAAAAGTGGGTGCTTCCAACTTCCCTCCTCCCAGCCTGCCCTTACTTCCATCAACCCCCCTTCTCATCCCCTCCCCCCCTCACTCTCTTATAGGGTGAGATACCTTATTTGGTATATATGTAATTCTCTCGCTAAGCCAAATGCATTGAGAATAAGTTTGACCCATTCCCTTTTGCCTTCCTGTTCTTCCCCACCATTGTATCCATTTCCCCTTGCCTCTTCTATATGAGAAAATTTACCTCATTCTGTATCTCCTCTCATTATATTCCTCTTTCACCTCTTAAATTCATCTTTTAAGTATCATTCATATATATATATATATATATATGTATATATATATGTATATATATATACACACACACACATATATATGTATACACACACACATATATATATATATACACACACACACACACACACATTTCTATTCCCTTCAATTATTCTCATACTGAGAAAGTTTCATCACTACAATTATCATTTTTTTTCTTATAGGGATGTAAATATTTGAACTTTGTTTTATGATTCATGATTTCTTTTCCTATTTACCTTCTCATGCTTATCTTGCTTCTTTGTATCTGGATGTCAAATGTACTTATTAAACTCTGGTTTTTTCATCAAGAATGCTTGAAAGTCCTCTATTCCATTGAATGACCATATCTTCCCCTGAAACATGATACCTAGCTTTGCTAGGTAGGTGATTCTTGGTTTTAATCCCAGCTACTTTGACCTCCAGATATCATAATCCAAGTTCCCTCACTGTGGAAGCAGCCAGCTCCTGTGTTATACTGATAGTGTTTCTACAATATTCAAATTGTTTCTTCCTGGCTACTTGTAATATTTTCTCCTTGATCTGGGAATTCCAGAACCTGTCTATAATCTTCCTAGGAGGTGATTATATTCTTTTTTGGATCTTTTTCAGGAGGTGATCAGTGGATTCTTTAACCTCCATTTTGCTCTCTGTTTCTAAAACATCAGGGCAGTTTTCCTTGAGGATTTCTTGAAGGATGATTTCTAGGTTCTTTTTTTTTTCATGGCTTTCATGTAGTCCCATAATTTTTAGATTACCTCTCCTGGATCTATTTTCCAGGTCAGTGCTCTTCCCAGTGAGATATTTCACATTGCCTTCTATTTTTTCATTTGTTTGGATCTGTTTAATAGTATTTTGATTTCTCATAAAGTCACTAGCTTCTATTTGCTCCAATCTAATTCTGAAGGCTTGATTCTCTTCAGTGAGCTTTTGAGATTCCTTTTCTGTCTGGCAAATTCAGCTTTTTAAGGCATTCTTCTCCTCATTGCCTTTTTGAGCCTCTTTTGCCATTTGAGTTAGTCTATTTTTTGAGCTGTTATTTTCTTCAGTCAGGTTTTTCACTCTTATTTTATAATTTTCTTGCAACATTCTCATTTCTCTCCACAATTTTTCCTCCCCTTCTCTTATTTTGTTTTCAAAATCCTTCTTATGGTTCTCTATCACCTGTAACCAGGAAGCTTTTGGTGCAGGAGTTCTGACTGCACTTTCTTCCTCCCGTTCCATGCTTTGATCCTTTTTGTTCCCAAAATAGGACTGTAAAGTTGGGTGGCTCTGCTTGCCTTGCTTATCTTATTTGCTCATGTTGCCACTCAATTACTTGACTGTTGGGCTTTTTGCCACAGTAGGACTCTGCTACCAGACAGGGGAGCTTCATCCCAATTACTGGGGTTTTCTCAGTGGCCGAAGGGATTAGTTGGGTGCCCTCTCTGAAGCATGCACTGGCAGACTGGTTGCACACCCCAGGACCTCCATCTTAGACAATGATCCAGATCCAAACAGGTTAAAGCAAGAGCAAATACCCCTCAGACCAGTCGCTTGGTCCCCCTACAATCTGCAGGCTAGGAGCTGGAGCTGCCACATGGCTTTGGCTGCACAGCCACTGCGCTTTAGCTGTTTCTCACCTTGGGGGCAAAGGTTGAGCTCACTACCTAAATACTGGATCCCAAAGTCTGCACTGCACTAACCTCTCACTTTGTTCTTAGCATCTATGTGTTGATAATTCTGGAAACCTCCACTGCTTCTTGTGATCTGAAGTCTCTCCAGTCTGTGGCTGCCCTGAGGCTAAAACCTCTGGCTCATGTGGGGCTGAGCTCAGCTCCCAGAGCACTATACTGGCCAATTCTTGCTGTCCTCAGCAGGAAGTTAGCATCTCTGTGTCATTTTGTGAGTTCTGTAGCTCCAAAGATTCTTCAGTCACTTTTAACATGAATCAGAGGACACCTAAACTGAAGCTCCATGGAAATCATGCTTCTACTTGGCCATCTACCACCCTTTTCATTTTTGATATTCTTAATTTGGTTTTCTTTCTTTTTTTAACCATATTTTCTAAGGGTCTATCAGTTTTATTGTTTTTTCATAAATCTAGCTCTTAGTTTTATTTATTAATTCAATAGTTTTCTTAATTTCAATTTTATTAATCTCTCCTTTTGTTTTCAGTATTTCCAATTTAGTATTTAATTGGGGATTTTCAATTTATTCTAGCTTTTTCAATTGCATGCCCAATTCATGGACCTTCATTTTGTCTAATTTGTTCATGTATGCACTCAGGGATATAATACTTCCCCTAAGAACTGTCTTTGCTGTATCCCAGAAATTATGGTATGTTGTCTCATTATTGTCATTCTCTTGAATGAATTTACTAATTGTTTCTGTAATTTATTGTTTGACTCAATCTTTTTTTTTAAAGCAATTGGGATTAAGTAACTTGCTCAATGTTACACAGTCAGTTATTTCTGGATGTGGTGCTAAGTATCTGAGTCTGGATTCGATCCCCAGGCCGTCCCAACACTGGGGCCGGTGCTCTTAATCTCTGAGCAACCTGGCTGCCCCTAAGCAATTGGGGTTAAGCAACTTGCTTAAGCTTACAAGGCCAGGTGTTTCTGAATGGGTGCTAAGTGTCTGAGGCCGGATTTGATCCCCAGGTAATCCAGGACACTGGGGCCAGTGCTCTTACTCTCTGTGCTACCTGGCTGCCCAGACTTACTCAATCTTTAGGATTAAATTGTTTAGTTTCCAACTTGTTTTTAGTCTATCTTTCCATGGCCCTTTATTGCATATGATTTTTATTGCATCATGATATGTGAAGGATGCATTTAATATTTCTGCCTGTCTACACTGAATTGTGAGGTTTTATGACCTAATACATGATCAGTTATTCTGTATGTACCACGTACTGCTGAGAAGTTATATTCCTTTTTATCCTCATTCAGTTTTCTCCAGAGATCTGTTATATCTACCTCCTCTAAAATTCTATTCACCTCCTAAACTTGTTTTCTTTTTATTTTGAGGTTAGATTTATCAAGTTCAGAGAGGGGGAGATTGAGATCTCCCACTAGTATAGTTTTACTATCTATTTCTTCCTCTAATTCCCTTAACTCCTCCTCTAGGAATTTGGATGCTATACCACTTGGTGCATATGTGTTAAATAATGATATTGCTTCATTCTCAATGGTGCCTTTAGCAGGGTATAGTTTCCTTCCTTATGTCATTTAATTAGATCTATTTTGCTTTTGCTTTATCTGAGATAAGGATTGCTATCCATGTTTTTTTTTTTTACTTTGGCTGAAGCATAATATATTGCACTCCAGACTTTTACCTTTACACTGTGCGTATCCCCTTGCTCCAAGTGTATTTCTTGTAGACAGTATATTGTAGGATTATTTTATTTTTTATTTTTAATGCTTTATTAAGTTCTGATTTACATCATTCATTTCCACCAGATTTTGAGTTATAAATTTTCTCCCCGTTTCCCCCCTACCCACTGCCCCAAAATAGCAGTCCCACAGAATATCCTCTCCTCCAATCTACATTCTCCCATATTTTTTCCCATACCCCTTTTGACTTTTCCAGTGGGTCTCTATGCCTCAGTACCTGTATATCTTATTTCCAAATTACATGTAAAATAGTATTAATAATAGTATACACACACACACACACACACACACATATATATATATATATTTGAATGTTTGATTTTAAAACTTTCAATTTCATATGTATTCCCTTCCTTCCTTGTCACCCACCCTTACTGGGAAGATAAGCAGTTCAGTATAACTTGTACATGTGTGGCTAATGCAAAACAATAACATAGTAGATATATTGTAAAAGACTGACTATATTTCCCTCCCTCCTATCCCACCTCTCACTTGTTCTATTCTCTAATTTGATCCTGTCCCTTTTATTTTTTTTAAGCAATCAGGGTTAAGTAACTTGCTCAAGGTTACAAGGCCAGTTATTTCTGTGTGTGGTGCTGAGTGTCTGAGCGGGGGATTTGATCTCTAGGTCATCCTAACACTGAAGCCGGTGCTCTTATTCACCGAGGCACCTGGCCACCCAATCCTGTCCCTTTTCAAAAGTGGGTGCTTCTAAATTCCCTCCCCCGCAGCCTGCCCTACCTTCCATCATCCCCTTCCCCTGCTACTCTCCTGAGGGGTGAGATACCCTATTTAGTGGTTATTTCACTCCCTCTTCAAGCCATATTTAGTGGGAATAAGGTTGACCCATTCCCTTTTGCCTTCCTATTCTTCCCCTCCATTGTAACTATTTTCCCTTGCCTCTTCTGTATGAGAAAGTTTACCCCAATATGTCTCTCTCCACCTCCTCTTAATTTCACCTTATAAGTATCATCCTTTCCTGTTAAATTGGTCCTGTGCCCTCTATCTATGTGTACCTGTAAACATGTATACACACATTCACATATGTATTCATATGCCCATATACCCTCATATATAGACATATATATTTCTAATCCCTTCAACTACTGAGAAAAGTTTCATAAGTTACAATTATTGTTTTTCCACATAGGAATGTTAATAGTTCAACTTTGACAAGTTCCTTATGATTTCTTTTCCCTGTTTCCCTTCTCATGCTTCTCTTGCTTCTTGTATCTGAATGTCACATTTTCTATTCAACTCTGTTTTTTTCAGCAAGAATGCTTCAAAGTCCTCTATTCCACTGAATGACCATATTTTCCCCTGAAACATGATACTCAGTTTTGCAGGGTAGGTGACTCTTGGTTTTAATCCCAGCTCCTTGGACCTCTGGAATATCATATTCCAAGCCTTTCGATCCCTCCGTGTTGGAGCTGCCAGATCCTGGGTTATCCTGATTGTGTTTCCACAATATTCAAATGGTTTCTTCCTGGCTGCTTGTAATATTCTCTCCTTAATCTGGGAATTCCAGAAACTGGCTATAATATTACTAGGAGTTTTCTTTTTGTGATGTTTTTGAGGAGTTGATCGGCGGATTCTTTCAACCTCTATTTTGCCCTCTGGTACTAAAACATCAGGGCAGTTTTCTTTGAGAACTTCCTGGAAAATGATTTCTAACTTCTTACTTTGATAATGGCTTTTAGGGAGTCCAATAATTTTTAAATTATCTCTCCTGGATCTATTTTCTAGGTCAGTGGTTTTTCCCATGAGATATTTTACATTGCCTTCTATTCTTTCATTTGTTTGGATCTGTTTAACAGCATCTTGATTTCTCATAAAGTCATTAGCTTCCATTTTATCCAATCTAATTCTGAAGCAATGATTCTCCTCATTGAGCTTTTGAGATTCTTTTTCCATCTGGCAAATTCATCTTTTTAAGGCTTTCTTCTCTTCCTTGCCTTTTTGAGCCTCCTTTGCCATTTGAGTCAGTCTGTTTTTTAAGGTATTATTTTCCTCAGTCAGGCTGTTGACTCTCATTTCATAAGTTTCTTGCATTGTTCTCATTTCTCATCCCAATTTTTCCTCCACTTCTCTTATCTGCTTCTTAAGGTCCTCTATGGCCTGTAACCAGCTTGTATATTCTTTTGGACCTTTCGGTGCAGGAGTTTGGAATTCACTGTTTTCCTCCTGTTCCATGCTTTCCTCCTTTTTGTCCCCCAAATAGGAGTGTAATGTTGGAATCTTCTGTCTGCTTTGTTTCCTTTGCCTGGTCATGTCACCCCTCAGTCACTTGACTTTTGGGCTTTTTGTCACAGTAGGACTCTGCCACCAGACAGGGGAGCTTTCGTCCCAAATGTTGGGGTTTTCTCAGCTTCCTGAGGTATTAGATGGGTGGCTTCTCTGAGGTCTCCATATGCTCTGGAAAGCTGGACATGCACCCCAGGACCTCCACCCTAGACTGCAATCCAGATCCAAGCAGGTTAAAGCAAGAGCGATTACCCCTCAGACTGGTGCTTGGTCTCCCTACACTCTGCAGTCCAGGAGCTGAAGCTGCCACATGGTGCTGCCTGGCTGTGCTGAGGTCTCAGTGTTTTCTCACCCCGGGGGCAAAAGCTGATGCACTCCCACTTACTGGGTCCCAAAGTTCAGATTGCACTGACCTCTCACTTTGTCCTTTGCATCTATAGATAAATCTGGAAACTGCCATTGCTGCTGCTGACCTGGAGTCCCTCTGGAGAGCAGATGGTCAGGCCTGCCCTGGGGCTAGAGCCTCAGAGAGAGACTGGGCTCAGCTCCCAGAGCACTGTGCTAGCTGATTCCTGCTTAGCTTCTCTGTGTCATTTTTTGGGTTCTGCAGCTCCAAGGTTTGTTTAGATTCCCCTTTTTACATGGATTGGTGAAGGTGGAAGCCAGAGCCGTGGGAATGTCATGCTTCTACTCCACCATCTTGGCTCTGGCCTCTCCAGGATTATTGTTTTTAATCCATTCTGCTATCCACCTCCATTTTATGGGAGAGTCCATCCTTTTCCCATTCACAGTTATCATTTATATCTATCTCTTTCCCTCCATCCTACTCCCTCGCCTGTTTATGCTTTTGTTTCTTCCCTTTCCCTCCCTAATGGTTTTCCCTTTCACCAGAAACTCCCTCAGTATTCCTTCCCCATGACCCCCCCCTTTACCTACCTTTTATGCTTATTAATATTTCCCTCCCTTCTAACCATCCTCCCCCTTACCTGTCTACTGCCTATAAGTCACAATGGATTTTTATACTTTTTGGAGTATGTTATTACATCTTTGACCCCAAATCAAAGAGAGTAAATTTCATGTAGTGCTCCTCTCCCTCCCCCCTTTCCCTCTATTATAATGAGATTTTGTGTCTTTTTACATTATTATCTTAAAATTAACTGATTATTGATCCCTCTTTTTACCAGAACCAATGAGAATAAAGTTCATATGATTTTCATCTCCCTCCCTCCTTCCCCTTTACTATGTTCTGTTTTTATGCCTCTTTGTGTGACATAATTTACCTTTTTCCACCTTATCCTTTCCTTTTCTCCCATTACAGTTCCTTTGAACCCTTTCATAAGGTTTTTATTTTTTATCATCATATTAGTTCATTTATACCCACACCCTCTATCTATGTATATCCTTTTTAAAGGTCATGATAATCATATAAATTTCAATATTGACAGGTATCAGCTTCTCACATAGGGATGTAAACAGTTTACTCTTATTGAATCCCAAGTAATGTGCATGTGTGTGCATGTATGTGTTTGTGTGTTTGCCTGTTTTCCTTTTTATGTCTTTACCTATTCATGTCTTTCTTGAGTCTTGTAATTGGAGATCAAATTTTCCATTGAGCTCTGGCTTTTTCATCAGGAAATTTTTGAAGTCCTTTATTTCATTAAATGACCATCTCCTTGCCTGAAAGATTGGGCTCAGTTTCCCAGGGTAATTTATTCTTGGTTGTAGTCCTAGCTCTTTTGTCCTATGAAAATCAAATTCCAGTTCCTCCAATCTTTTAATGTAGAAGCTATTCCATGATATTTAAATGGTTTCTTTTTGGCTGCTTCCAGTATTTTCTCCTTGACGTTGTAATTCTGGAATTTGGCTATTATATTTATTGGAGTTTTCAATTTGGGATCTCTTTCAGGAGAAGTTTGTTGAATTGTTTCAATAACTATTTTATCCTCTGATTCTAGGACTTCAGGACAGTTTCTCCTGACAATCTCTTGGAGGATATCGTCAGGTTGTTTTTTTCGTCATGGCTTTCCAGTAGACCAATAATTCTTAGGTTATCTCTCCAGGAACTGTTCTCCAGGTCAGTTGTTTTCCTACTGAGATATTTTATACTTTCTTCTAATATTTCAATCTTCATGTGTTGCTTGACTGACTCTTGATGCATCATAGCATCCTTAGCTTCAATTTGACTGATTCTAATTTTTAGTGAATTATTTTTTTTGGTCAGTTTTTGAAGCTCCTTTTTTAGGGAGGTATTTTCTCCAGTTAGATTTTGAACCTCCTGTCCCAGTTCACAAATTTTACTTTTTTAGGATTTGTTTTCTCTCTCTAATTTGGTCAATGTAGATTTAAATTTATCTCCTACCTCTCTAATTTGACTTTTAAAATCTTTCTTGAGTTCTTCCAAAAATGCTTTTTGGGCTTGAGACCAGTTTATGTTTCCTTCTGTGGTCTGAGGTGTGAGTATATAGTCCATGTTATCCCCTGTATTTGGTTGTTCTTTTTTGTTTGTTTGTTTTTGGAGGGCAATTGGGGTTAAGTGACTTGCCCAAGGTCATGCTGCTAGTTTTTGTGTTAAATGTCTGAGGTCAGATTTGAACTCAGGTCCTCCTGAGTCCAGGGCCAGTGCTCTACTCACTGTGCTACCTAGCTGCCCCATGTATTTGGTTGTTCTTGTGTGCTATAATAAGCTTGGACCAATTTTCTTGCCTTTCCCTACTCCTTCTCAGCTTCCTTCTTTGCCATTGTGATTTCCTATATCCAGATTTCTCAGGCTGGAAGCTAAGGGTCTGGTTCTTGACTTTGTGTGCTGTAGCCTCTGGGTATCTAGACTGTGGCCAATGCCAGGATTCTTAGCGTTTCCCCTGAGTTACCCTGAGGCTCACAGAGTAACCTGTGGTGGAGGGGTGGTCTGGCCTCTTTAGATTTCAGCCTCTATGCCCCTGGGCTATAGCTCAGGCATGCTCAGCAGCTGGCACAGGAAACGCTGGTATCTGCAGCTTCCCCTGGTTATGCTAAGACCAAACTGGACTTATGTTTTTAGCACTTGCTGGCTCTACCACCCTGGGCTTTGGGGGCTCCTACTGGTCAGCTGAGGTGGGGCTCTTTGGGATGCCTCCTGCCCTTCACTTCAGACTCCTTACTGAATCAGTAGCACCCTTTCTCAGTGACTCCTAAGCCTGAGGCTATTTCCACTATTTCAGGATTTTATTCTGGCTGGGATATTTATCTCTGGTTTTTCTGGGTCAGAAAGGGGGAATCAGAGCAGCTAGGGTTTACTTTGCCATATTGGCTTCTGGAAATTCAGGTACTTAATTTTTAAATTTCCAGGCTGTGGGCTGATAGCCCCAAGGAGAAGTTCCTGTCTCTGCTGCGGGCCCTGTGCTTTCTCTTACCCAGCTGTGATGGATCCTCAATCTGCAGTGAGATGGCTGCAAATTACCCTTAGTGTCGGTGAGTCTGTTGGCTGAGTCTCCTTCTCACTCTGCTATAGTCTGCTCTCTGGTCCACATTGGTGCAGTCCCCACATGCTCCATGCTTCCCTTGCTTAGACCTATGTGGGCACTTCCCTAGAATGGATATCTACCATACTCCATCTCCCAATGGATTCTGTCATTCTAAAATCCTTCAGATACACTTTTTAAAGTTTAGTGACAGGGTTCATGGAGGAGCTTAGAAAAGTTACTGCGTCTGTTCTGCCATCTTGGCTATGTCCTCTAAAAGAAGTTTTTCATACTTACATCATTTTTCTCAAAGGGTGGTAGTGAAAATCAAATGGTATAGTATGAAGGCAGTGGTATTGAAATTAGTTGGAAATCAATATCATTGACATGAAATAGCTCTTATGATTTCTTAGAAATTAACATTTTATAATAAGAAGTATCTCCATTATAGTAAATTATCATGAGAATAATACATTTTGATCAGGAGGAATTTATACCAGGAATGCAGGGCTGGTTCAGTATTAGAAAAACTAACAGCATAATTTATCATATCAACAGCTAAACTAACAGAAACCATATGATTATCTCAATAGATAAATAAAAAGCTTTTGACAATACACAGCACCATTTCTTCTGAAAACACTGGAAAGCATAGGAATAAATGGAGTCTTCCTTAAAATGATAAGTAAAATCTACCTAAAACCATATGCAAGCATTATATGTAACGTGTGTAAGCTAGATGCATTTCCAGTAAGATCAAGGGTGAAACAAGGATGTCCATTATCACCACTGTCATTCAATATGGTACTAGAAGTATTAACTTTACCAGTAATAGAAGATAAATAAATTAAAGAAATCAGAATAGGAAAAGAAGAAACTAATTTATCACTCTTTACATATTATATGATGACATACAATCCTAGAGAACCAAGTAAAAAAACTACTTGAAATAAGAAACAACTTTAGCAAATTGTAGGATATAAAATAAAGCCACATAAATTATCTTCATTTTTATACATTACTAACAAAGCCCAACAGCAAGAGACAGAAAGAGAACTTTCATTTAAAGTAACTAAAGACATCATAAAATATTTGGGAGTTTACCTGCAAAAACAAACCCAGGGACTGTATGAACACAATTACGAAATGCTTTTTACACTAATAAAGTCATATGTAAATAATTGGGGAAAAAATCAGTTGCTTGTGGGTAGGCTGAGCTAAAATAATAAAAATGACAACTCTATCTAAATTAATTTACTTCTTCAGTACCATACCAAACAAACTACCAAAAAATTATTTTTTAGAGCTAAAAAAATATAATAGTAAAATTCATCTGTAGGAAAAGCAGGCCAAGAATATCAAGGGAATTAATGAAAAGAAATACTAGGGATGGTGGTCTAACCATACCAGATATTAAACTCCATTATAAAGGAGCAATCATTAAAACTACTTGGTAATGGCTAAGAAATAGAGTAGTAGATCAGTGGAATAGATTAGGTACATACACAAGTCACAGCAGTCAATGATTATAGCAATCTACTGTTTGATAAACCCAAAGACCCCATTTTCTGAGATAAGAAGTCACTGTTTGACAAAAACTATTGGAAAAACTGGAAAATAATATGGCAGAAACTGGGCATTGGCCAACATCTTAAACTGTATGCCAGAATAATGTCCAAATGGGTATGCAATATAGTTATAAAGGCTCATACTATAAAGAAATTAGTGGAGCAAGGAATAATTTATCTTTCAGATCTATGGAAAATGGAGGAATTTATGATCAAATAAGACAGAAAATGTTATGAAATGTATAATTTTGATTAAAATACATTGAAAAGGTTTTGCACAAAGCCAATGCAACCAAGATTAGGAAGGAAACAGAAAACAGAAAGATTTTTTTTACAACCAGTGTCTCTGATAAAGGCCTTGCTTCTAAAATATATAGAGAATTGAGGGGCAGCTAGGTGGTACAGTGAAGAGAATGCTGGCCCTGGAGTCAGGAGGACCTGAGTTTAAATCTGGCCTCAGACACTTGATAGTTCCTAGTGGTGTGACTTTGTGCAAATCACTTAACCTCAATTGCCCTGACTTCCCCCTCACCAAAAAGCAATAAATAAATAAATAAATTTTTAAAAAGAGAATTGAGTTAAATTTACAAGAATACAAGTCATTCCGCAAATGATTAATGGTCAAAGGATATGAACAGGCAATTTTCAGAGGAAGAAATTAAAACTATCTACAGTCATACAAAAAAAATGCTCTAAATCACTATTGATTGGTGATATGCAATTCAAAACAACTCAGAGGTACCATATCACACCCATCAGATTGGCCAACATGACAAAACAGGAAAATGATAAATGTTAGAGAAGATGTGGGAAAGTTGAACACTAATTCAATGTTGGTGGAGCTGTGAGCTGATTCAATCATTCATGAGAGCAATTTGGAACTATACCCAAAGGGCTATAAAAATGTGCATACCCTTTGTCCCAGCAATGCCACTTCTACAGCTGTGTCCCAAAGAGGTCATAAAAATGGAAAAAGGACCCATAAGTACAAACATATTTATATCAGTTCTTTTGGTGATAGCCAAGAACTGGAAATTGAGGGGATGCCCATCAATTGAGGAATGGCAAAACAAGCTGTGGTATATGAATGTAATGGAATACTATAGTGTTATAACAAATAATGAACATTTGAACTCCAGAGAAACCTGGAAAGATTTATATGAACTGATGCTGAGTGAGGGGAGCAGAACCAGGAGAACATTGTACATCGTTAAGTCACAGTCTGTGAGGACTGATCTTCATAGACTTAGCCTTCCTTAGTAATGCAAGGACTTAAAGCAATTTCGAAGGACACATGATGGAAAATGCCATTCACATCCAGAGAAAGAACTATGAAGTCAGAATGAAGAATGAAGCAGACTATTTTCTTTTTTTTCCTTTTTCATGGCTTTTCCCATTTGGTATAATTCTTCTATACAACATGACTAATGTGAAAATGTGCTTAATAGGAATATATGTTGATCCCATATTAGATTGCAAGCTATCTTGGGGAAGGACAGGGAGAAAATTTAAAGCTTATGGAAGTGAATGTTGAAAACTAAAATAAATGATTTAATTAAAACAAAAAAGAAATATCTCTCCCTCTTGTCCTAACCAATTCCTTAACATGAATTATCCCTGAGTTTACACCATTTTGAAATATGTCCTTGAATGTGTCATGGTGAAACCATACCTATCCTTGTGTTATTTGCCAGTGTTAATGACAAAGAATTCATTTTTTCAACTACAGTTTGAATCACATCCCACATGTTTCAGTGGGGTTTGAATCAAGAAAGTTTCAAGATCACTGAAGAATTTTTAATCTCCATCTCTTAGATACATTTCTTAACTTTTATTGACCTATAATATGTGGCAAAGTTTTATTAGAGTAACCCATTTTTATTTGTGGATTCCACTAATTCTTGAAGAATTCTGATTCTTAGTGTATCAGTAAATGTTCACCATTCCTCCATGTGGTAAGCCTTACAGGTTATCGTGAAATATTTTTCAATGTCTCCATATAATTTTGGGGTAGATGTTTTACAGTTTGGCAAAGATGGCAAATTCCTATAAGATCACTTTGATATTTTCTGGTAAGGTTCTGGCATAGTCTTGAAAGAAAATACTTTTGTCATTAAAATGTATCTTTTCCTCATTTTTAGTAATCCAGCATTTGTAATTGTCTTGCCTATGACAATCATCATTTTCTTCATAATAATGATTGGTTACTATGTTTTGCACTAGTCTTCTTTTTCTTCCATCTTAAAGAAGTCCATGCTGAAATGTAGAAGGTATATAAACATTTTTCTCCCAGAAGTGTTCCTAGTAGTGTTTTACCTGATGTCATGTTTTCATAGAACCAATTATTTCCATTTTGTAGGGTAACACAGTGCATATTGCTTTTAGAAAATATCACCCAGGTTAGACAATATGAATAGAAAGTCTAGGATACACAGTAACAAAATACCTCCCCTTTAGCCTGGAGAATGTCAGAATATCTCTACCAATTTTAGCATTTAAAAAAAAGCTCAATATCACTGAAATATCTAAGTTCTATTATGTTCTTGACCAACCAGAATAAATGAATTCTTGTGATGATTTTATAGGAGTATATATAATTGAGTAAGTTTAAAATATGAAGAAGAAAGTCAATATGTTAAAACGCATCTGCCAACCCTTCTTCTGTCAGGCTGAGACTGGTAATGACTTGAACCCTAGAGTTCTGAAGTGTAGTAGGGTTAAAGCTGGTTGGTTTTCTGCACTAAGTGAAACACCAATATTGTGAGCCACTAGGAATAGGGACCAGCAAGACACCTTGAGAGAGGTGAATTGACTAAGGTCACAGATAGAGTAATTCAAAGTTTCCAACCCCATCAGTGAGATTCAGCTACTGAAATGTAAGTAGTCAGTGCACTTTCAGCTTGAAAGATGGGGAGATTCCATATAAACATATAAATATGTGTATATATAGACATGTATACACATATATGCACACACCTGCATATATGTATATTTACATGTATGCTTATAAGTGTAATATACATGGAATTTATATGTATATATCCACATATGTGTAAATATGTTTGTGTGTATGCATATCTATCTATATCTAACTGTATTTATATATCTATATATCACTTTTGAAAAGGTGGGAACATCCAATTCTTTGTCATTTAACCCTTTTGTATTCCTCAGTTCTTCAAAATAACTCTTAGTTGGCACAGAAGAGGGAAAGAGATGTCATGTAATAACTTGTGCTAAATTTTAGTACAATCTCCATTTCATGGAGTCCATACAATAAAATGTTGAGCAGCACTGATCATTCATCAGGACACACATATTGGGTTTTTTGTCCAGTAGCAGAAATGGGATTCTGCTGGACAATCTATGTCCTGTACATACCTTTTCTTAATTTTTAAATACTTCAGGAAATGGAAATATCTTAAATGTTGAGGTGATGGGGCACATAAGTTGAGAAAGATTTCAGCACAAAGATAATGCAATGCATGAGACAATTTGCATGTCTTAAAGTTATAGTAGCAGAGACTATTTACATGTCTGTTTTTAGTGTATGACATCCCTTAGTTGTAGACAGATTCCTTTTGTATTAATGATCCTTTTAAAAAGTTTTATTTATACAATGTATTAATATGCCTCTTCTGCTTAAAAAAAGATTTGAATAAAGTAATTTTTGTTCTTTTTCTTACATGACTCATTATAGCTTTTCATTTTTGCTGTGCAATAATCTAGTCTTGTGTATTGGATAAATCTGAAGTTAGGCAGAGCTTGCTGAATGCAAATAAAAACATCTTACCAACTGGAGTTGTTTAAAAAATGCAACAGACTTTCTTAAGCTTCCCTTTATGCACAGTTTTTAAGTAGAAACTGAATGATGAATTTTGAGGGATGTTACAATGGGCAGTTCTGTTTATTTATGGCTTGTACTTAGATGATGTCTGAGTTCCATTCTGATTCTGAGATTCTGCCATTCTCCCCTTGAATTCCCATTGTTCGAAATGACCACACTCAATGAAAGATTACTTGGTAGAGCAGAAGGGACACTGGAATTGGAATCTAAAAACCTGATTTAGGCCCTGTCTCTGTCACTTACTCATTATATAACCTTGTGCAAATCACTGAGCCAAAATAAAATGGGAATAGAAACAACTCACATTTTAGAATATTACTGTATGTTTTTCACTGTGGCTTGTTTCTAGAAAGTACTTTTCTGCCAACAATCCTTTGGGCTATGTAATTTAAGTATCATTAACTATTCCCAGTTTAAGAATAAACAAATTGAAATTTTCACATCATAAAAATAACAAATATTTTGTAAGCAACTACTATATCCCAAAAATTGTGAAAAATACTGGCAATACAAATACAAAGAATCAGAAAATCCCTTTTCTCTTGGAGCTTATGGTCTATCTGGGCGAAAAGCTTATATATAAGTATGTGCAGAAAAAAATACAAATACATGCAAAGCAGTTAAATACAAGGTAGTTAGGGAGGGAGGGTACTAGCATCTGGATTATCATCTGGGCTTTATGTGGCACATATTGAAGGGAGGCATTTGTTGAAGTGGGCATACATTTAAGACATGGGGGTCAAGGTCCAGATATGAGAGATGGAGAGCTATACATGAGAAACAAAAAAAAGTAAATTGGGAGAAATTAAGCAATGTGGGAAAGGGAGTAATATACTATAAAATATGGATAGAAAGGGGGCGGCCAGGTAGCACAGCGAGTAAGAGCACCGGCTCCAGTGTCAGACTGACCTGGAGATCAAATCCCGGGCTCAGACACTTAGCACCCACCCAGAAACACCTGGCCGTGTAACCTTGAGCAAGTTACTTAACCCCAATTGCTTAGGGGCGACCAGGTGGCTCAGCGAGTAAGAGCACTGGCTCCAGTGTTGGGACGACCTGGAGATCGAATCCCGGGCTCAGACACTCAGCACCACACCCAGAAATAATAACTGGCCATGTAACCTTGAGCAAGTTACTTAACCCCGATTGCTTAAAAAAAAAATATGGATAGAAAGATAGATTGGGTCCAGGATGTGAAAGATCTAAACAAAGAAGTTCATTTCTTCCTGGAGACAATACTGAGCAACTTTTATTTTTTATTTTATTTTTTTATTTTTATTTATTATTTTATTTTATTGGATAAGAGAATAATTAGATAGGTCCTTAGGAAAGTCAGTTTTGATACCTATGTGGATAAAGGACTATAGTGGTTAGAGAATTGATGTTGGGAAGTCAATTAGGAGGCCTTTGTAATATTCTAAGTGAGAGGTGTTGGATTCAACTGATAGGTGCATATTAGAGAAATGTTACAGGATGGAAGAAATGTTGTGGAGATGTAAGTAAGATTCAATATATGGGGTGAAGGATAGTGAAGATTAGAGGGTAATGGTAAGGTTAGAATAGTCTTAAAACTTATGATTATGCATCCAGAGTTGCATAGCTAGAAAATGCCAAAATATGAACTTGAACTCAGGTTTTGTGACTCCTATTTCAATGTTCTTCCTAATGTACCATACTACACAAACTATGTCATGTAATCTCTAAGTTGATGGGTTATTTTGAGGATCACATGAGGTAATATATGTAAGTACCTATCAAGTATTATATAAATGTTTCTTTTTATCATCTGTATGATGGCTGCTGAGAGATCAAAGTTATGAGCCCAGAGGGTGGAATAAAATTTTCGTGTGGGTAACAGGAACTACCCCCATGGAAATCACATTATCTTGGCTTCACTAGAACCATGCTTTAATTTAACTAGACCAACCAAAACCATTGTAGCACAAGAGTCTGCACTTACCATCATGAGTATGTCTTAGCATGATTCCATCTTGCATATGATGCCAGGTAAAATTTCTCTACAAGATGGAGCGAATTGCAATGAAAGACAACTGAAAGAAAGCAAAATAAGGCACTTAACTCTGCTGGAGACCATGTAGATGCTGTCAATAATAACCAAAGCAAACATAAGTTAACGAGTTATCAAATTAGCTACAAAATAAGACCAGGCATCATCTGTCTGGATCATTTATACATTTTAAACTTGTGTCCTATTGGTAGAGAACTAAATAATTTCAAGTTAGCTATTTATTTTCAGTCCAGAAGAAAACTTTGGAAAGGCCAGAGAAGGCTCCCCAAGGATGTCTTTTTAAACATCTTCTAAAAGGACTTGATTCCCCAGACTATCATTAATCTTGGATTCTGGCACTTTTCTTCCAAGACAAACTATGGTTGTGTCAGAGTCTGACTGATGTTAGTAGCCCCATTGACAGAGAGAGCTTGAATTATAACTGTGAAGAGATCCCTTTCCTTACCTATAATTATGACCTTATCCTACTCCATTGCATTGCCTGACTGCCACCCCAGGCTTTTCACACAATGTAAGAACCAGACATGGACACTAGTGTTCCCTCTACCATTCTCTAGCATTTTCCTTGAAACACCTAGTCTGGATAGTATTGGGATATTGCAAGACATAGAAAATATTATTATAATTAACAACTCATAGCCAAGAGAAATGGTATACAATTAAATCAAAAGAACACGTGGTTTAAAGCTAGGAGAAATATTCAGATTCAATGCACTTAAAAAATTATGGCAGAAGGGGGAGTTGAATTGAGTTTGAAACACTAATTTTTTTATATTATATTATATTTGGGGTTTCATTAAAAGAGATCCTTTTATATTAAAATTTTCTTTAGATATCATGTCTTTTGGATTAAGAAAGAATAGAGCACTAGAGAAAGACAGTAAGATTTAATGATGAAACAGAAATCCAAATTATATGAGACATCGATCTTGTTGATCTACCCTAATACATATATTTATAGGCATAGAGAAGGATAAATTTATGACTAGGCAAATTATTATAAGGAGAAACCTCTATTCTGGTGAGTGGGGTTGGGATAAATTAGTGTCTAATGGTAGAAATACCCCCCAAAAAGAAAGAACATGAATAAAAATTCTTTTTTAAGTACATGGAAGAAAAAATTAGTATCAGAAAGGGCCATGGATAAGGATAGTTTAAAAAACAAACCATACATAACAGTTTAAATTTTCATATGCAATACTCCTTTTCATTCTTTTTTTGTATCCTGAAATGTTCATTTTTTTGGATAGTTTAGTTAATAGCTAGGTGTTGAAGTGAATATGCCATAGTCAGGAAGACTTGGAGTAAAGAATATGTGAGTTCAAAGTCAGCTCCAGATCACACACAGTATCATTTAACCTCTGTTTGCCTCAGTTTTCTCATATGTAAAATGGGGATGATAATAATAGCACCTCCCTCCCAGGGTTATTGTGAGGATCAAGAGATAATATGTGTATAGTGCTTAGCATAGTACCTGGCACTTAAAAAGGACTATATGAATATTAGCTGTCATGATCATAATTTTTAAAAAAATATTCTTTAGCAAACACTTTATTATATTATTCAATATTTTATACATACATGAGTGTAACTGTATATTTATAAATATAAAAATATATACATATGTGTGTATACATGTATATGTATATAAACTGTGATAATATAATGCATTGAGATTTGGATTATCTAATTAAGATGAATCAAAACTCTTACCTACAGACTTTCATGTCCTAGGTTGCTCCATAAATAATCTCCACCACAAAATGCCATTAACTGCTTATTTTCTGATCCTCATAATTTTTTTGGTAGGCAAATTCATTTCTCTGCTATTGAGGTAATGATGTCCCAAGCAGCTATAAAAGTCACAACCACCCAATAAAGCCTGAAAAGGAAGTGTTAACTTATTGGACCTATTAAAAATTCCTTTCTTTTTTATTTTTTTTAAATTAATTAATTTATTTTTAGTTTTCAACATTCATTTCCACATGATTTTGAGTTAAAATTTTTCTCCACATCTCTTCCCTAACCCCCACCCCAAGACAGTAAACCTACTGAATACCCCTTCCCCAATCTGTTCTCTCTTAAATCTCCCTTATCCACCCTAATTTTCTAGTAGGGCATAATGGATTTCTATACTCCAGTGACTGTATATCTTATTTACCATTTGCATATAAAAAACATTTTTTAACATTTGTTTTTAAAACTTTGATTTCTAGATTCTTTCTCTTCTTCCCTCCTCAACCACCCCAAATGGGAATACAAGCAATTCAATATGGATTGTACATATGTAGTTATACAAAAACATTTCCATAGCAATTATATTGTGAAAGACTAATTAGATTTCCCTCCATCCTATCTCAACCCCTACTTTTGCTACTTTTTCCTTTGACCCTTTCCCCTTTAAAAATTATTCAATTCTAACTAACACTCCCCCAATCTGTGCTCTCTTCTATCATCCCCCATACTATCCCCTTTCACCTACTTTCCTGTAGGGTAAAATACCCAGTTGAGTGTGTATGTTCTTGCTTCCTTAAATCAAAATCAATGAGAGTAAGGTTGAACCATTCCTTTCACCTCCTTGCTCTTCCCCTCCATTGTAACAGTTTTCTCTTGCCTCTTTTATATGAAATAATTTACCCTCTTCTATCTCTCCCTTTCTCCTTCTCCCAATATATTCCTCTTCTACCTCTTAATTTTATTTTTTAGATATCATCCCATCATATTCAACTGATTCTGTGTCCTCTGTCTATGTAAATATATACATATATAATCCCTTCAACTATCCTCATATTGAGAAAAGTCTCATGAGTTACAATTACAGTTTTTCAATATAGGAATGTAAAAAGCTTAACACTAATAAGTTCCTTATGATTTTTTTTCCTGTGTACCTTATCATGCTTTTCTTACTTCTTGTATTTGAAAGTCAAATTTTCTATTTGGCTCTGGTTTTTCCATCAAGAATGGTTTAAAATTCTCTATTTCATTGAATTGCCATATTTTCCCCTGAAGGGTTATACTCAGTTTTGCTGGGAAGGTGATTCTTGGTTTTATTACTACCTCCTTCAACCTCTGAAATATAATATTCCAAGCCCTTCAATTCATTAATGTAGAAGCTGCTAGGTATTGAGTTATTCTGATTGTGTTTACACAATACTCAAATTGCTTTTTCCTGACTGCTTGCAGTATTTTCTCTTTGACCTGGGAACTCTGGAATTTGGCAATGATATTCATAGGAGTTTTCTTTTTGGGATATTTTTCAACAGGTGATTAGTGAATTCTTTTAATTTCTATTTTGCCTTCTGGTTCTAGAATATCACGCAATTTTGCTTGATAATTTCTTGAAAGATGATATCTAGGTTCTTTGTTTTTATCATGGCTGTCAGACAGTAAAATAAATTTTAAATTATCAGGGAGTGAAGCCATGATGGTGGAGTAGAAGCAGGAAATTCCATGACCTCCTCCCAAAATCACCTCAAATACCTATAAAATATGACTCTAAACAAATTTTAAAGCTACAGGACCTACAAAGAGATATAGAGAAACAAATCTCCCACTGAAGGCAGCTAGGCAGGATGACAAAAAGGGTTCATCACAGTGTGCTGGGAGCCCAGCAGAGTACAGCATGAGCTGTGTGGTTTTAGCCACAGGGAGGCAGTGGCAGCCAGACCAGATTTCAGGAGAGTGAATCAGCAGCAGCTGTGGTGGTTTTCAGATGTTTCAACCCATAAATAACAAAAAGAAAGTAAAAAGTCAGTCTGGAACTATATTGGAAAGGAAGGGCACCATACAGAACCTGCCCCCAGGGAGAGATGTGGTGGAGGCACAGTGGCTGTGGCTGCAGCATCTGACTTGTGGCTACCTCTGGAGCTCTTCACCTACAGATCATAGGGGACCAAGAGACTATTCAGAGGATAAATGTTCTTGCTTTGACCTGCTTGGATCTGGGTCACTTTCTTGGAAAGTGGTCCTAGGGTGAAAAATGCCAGTTTTCCATTGTGGTGTCTGTAGAGAGGGCGCCCTGCTCAGACCTCTGAAAACATTTGCTAAAACTCCAGTGATTTGGGACAAATCTCTGTCTCTGGAATCAGAGTTCTAATGTGGCAAAGAGCTCAAAAGTCAAGTAATTGAGTGGAAATACAAAGCAGAAAAAGCACAAACAGATGATAGAATCTTTTTTGGGGGATGAAAATATCAAAGCTTGGAATGGGAGGAAGAGAGAAAATTCAGAAGTCCTACATCAAAAGCTTCCCAAAAAAATATGAATTGGTTATAGGTCGAGGGGGAGCTCAAGAAGGATTTTGAAAATCAAATAAGAGAAGTGGAGAAAAAACTGGGAACATAAATGAGAATGAGGGAAGAAAATAATGAAAAGAGGGTCAACAGCCTGACTGAGGAAAATAACAATTTAAAAATAGACTAACTCAAATGGCAAAAGATGTCCTAAAAGCCAATGAGGAGAAGAATGCCTTAAAAATTCAATTAGCCCATCCATATTGACAAAGAATTTTTAAAACTCACTGAAGAGAATAATTCCTTCAAAATTTTATAGGAGCACATGGGATCCAAGGACATTATGAGAAATCAAGATACTATAAAACATATCTAAACAAATGAAAAAATAGAAGGCAATGTGAAATATCTCATTGGAAAACCTACTGACTTAGAAAATAGATCGAGGAGACATAATCAAAAAAAATTTAGGGCTACATGAAAGCCATGATCAATCAAATTAACTAGAAATCATTCTTTAAGGAATTCTCAAGTATAACTGCCCTGATATTTTAGAACCAGAGGGCAAAAAAGAAATTGAAAAAATTCACTAATTACCTCTTGAAAAAGATACAAACAAGAAAACTCCTAAAAATATCATTGCCAAATTCCAGATTTCCCAGGTCAAGGAGAAAATATTAAAAGCTGTCAGGAAACAAAAAACAATTTGAGTATTGTGGAAACACAATTAGGATAACACAAGATCTAGCAGCTTCTATATTAAGGAATTGAAGGGCTCGGAATATGATATTCTGGAGGTCAAATGAGTGAGGATTAAAACCAAGAATTACCTGCCCAGACAAAGTGAGTAAAATGCTTCAGGGGAAAGTATTGTCATTCAACAAAATAGAGGATTTTCAAGCATACTTGATGAAAACACCAAAGCTGAAGAGAA
This sequence comes from Petaurus breviceps papuanus, assembly GCF_028583685.1. NCBI lineage: Eukaryota > Metazoa > Chordata > Mammalia > Diprotodontia > Petauridae > Petaurus > Petaurus breviceps. The sequence goes on from NW_027186296.1 coordinate 82,002,676, forward strand.
AATTTGACTTTCAAATACAAGAAGCAAGAGAAGCATGCGAAGGTAAACAGGGAAAAGAAGTCATACAGAACTTATTAAAGTTGAGCTATTTACATTCCTACATGGCAAAAAAATCATTGTAACTCATGAGACTTTTCTCAGTAGGAGGATAGTTGAAGGGAATATATATTTATCTCTCTATGTGTATATATATGTATATACATGTATGTATATATACATATATATGTTATATAGAAGTGTAAATGTGCATATAAATTCATATGTGAGTGTGTATATATGTGTACATGTATACATAGACAGAGGGCACATGATAAGTTGAATAGGAAGGGAAGATATCTGAAAAATAAAATTAAAAGGTGAGAGAGGAATATGATGAGAGGAGATAGGGAGAGATGGAATAGGGTAAATTACCACACATAAAAGAGACAAGAGAGAAAGAAGGGGAGCTAAGATGGCGGAGTAGAAGCACGACCTCCCCATGGCTCGGCTTCCACCTTCCCCAATTCATGTAAAAAGGGGACTCTAAACAAGCTTTGGAGCTGCAGAACCCACAAAATGACACAGAAAAGCCAACCTCCCACTGAGGACAGCTCAGCAGGCCAGCAGGAATCCAGCCCAGGGCTCTGGGAGCCAAGCCCAGCCCCATGCTGATGCTTTAGTTCCAGGGCAGGGCTGACAAGCCACCAGACAGATGGACTCCAGATCAGCAGCAGCTGTGGCCAATTCCAGATTTATTAACATATAGATGCAAAGGACAAAGAGAGAGGTCAGTCTGGACTTTGGGACCCAGTGCCTGGCTTTTGCCCTGCCCCCCTATGAGAAGCAGCTGAGATACTGGCACAGCCAGCCAGTGCCACATGGAAGATTCAGCTCCTGGCCGGCAGAATGTAGGGGGACCAAGCACCAGTCTTGAGGGGTAATCACTATTGCTTTAACCTGCTTGGATCTGGATTGCAGTCTAGGGTGTAGGTCCTGGGGTGCATGTCCAGCTTGCCAGAGCATGTGGAGACCTCAGAGAGGTCAACCATCTAATATCTCTGGCTGCTGAGAAAAACCCAACGTTTGGTATGAAGACTCCCCTGTCTGGTGGCAGAGTCCTACTATGGCAAAAAGTCCAGGGGTCAAGTGACTGAGGGATGACATGACCAGGCAAAGGAAACAAAGCAGACAGAAGATTCCAACATTATGCTCCTATTTTGGGGACAAAAAGGAGCAAAGCATGGAATAGGAGGAAAACAGTGAATTCAAAACTCCTGCACCAAAAGCTTCAAAGTTTCCTTACAAGCTGGTTACAGGCCATAGAGGACCTTAAGAAGCAGATAAGAGAAGTGGAGGAAAAATTGGGAAGAGAAATGAGAACAAGGCAAGAAAATTATGAAATGAGAGTCAACAGCCTGACTAAGGAAAATAATACCTTAAAAAACAGACTGACTCAAATGGCAAAAGAGGCTCAAAAAGGCAATGAGGAGAAAAATGCCTTAAAAAGCCAAATTTGCCAGATGGAAAAAGAATCTCAAAAGCTCACTGAGGAGAATCATTGCTTCAGAATTAGATTGGATAAAATGGAAGCTAATGACTTTATGAGGAATCAAGATGCTGTTAAACAGATCCAAACAAATGAAAGAATAGAAGGCAATGTAAAATATCTCATGGGAAAAACCACTGACCTGGAAAATAGATCCAGGAGAGATAATTTAAAAATTATTGGACTCCCTAAAAGCCATTATCAAAGTAAGAACCTAGAAATCATCCTCCAGGAAGTTCTCAAAGAAAACTGCCCTGATGTTTTAGTACCACAGGGCAAAATAGAGGTTGAAAGAATCCACCGATCAACTCCTGAAAAACATCACAAAAAGAAAACTCCTCGTAATATTATAGCCAGTTTCTGGAATTCCCAGATTAAGGAGAGAATATTACAAGCAGCCAGGAAGAAACCATTTCAATATTGTGGAAATACAATTAAGATAACCCAGGATCTGGCAGCTTCTACACTGAGGGATTGAAGGGCTTGGAATATGATATTCCGGAGGTCAAAGGAGCTGTGATTAAAACCAAGACTCACCTACCCAGCAAAACTGAGTATCATGTTTCAGGGGAAAATATGGTCATTCAGTGGAATAGATTACTTTCAAGCATTCTTGCTGAAAAAACCAGAGTTGAATAGAAAATTTGACATACAGATACAAGAAGCAATAGAAGCTTGAGAAGGTAAACAGGGAAAAGAAATCATAAAGAACTTATTAGAGTAGAACTATTAACATTCCTACATGGAAAACAATAATTGTAACTTATAAAATTTTTCTCAGTAGTTGAAGGGAATATATATATATATATATATTCATATATATGTCTACATATGTGGTTATATGGGCATATGAATACCTATGTGAATGTGTGTATATATGTTTACAGGTATACATAGATAGAGGGCAAAGGACCAATTTAACAGGAAGGAATGATACTTAAAAGGTGATATTAAGAGGTGAGAGAGGAATATAATGAGAGGAGATGGGGAGAGACATATTGGAGTAAACTATCTCATACAGAAGAGGCAAGGAAAATGGTTATGGAGGGGAAGAATCGGAAGGCAAAAGGGAATGGGTCAACCTTATTCCCATTGAATTTGGCTTGAGGAGGGAATGAAATACACACTAAATGGGGTATTTCACCCTCCAGGAGGTAACGGGGGAAGGGGATGAGAGAGCGGATGATGGAAGGAAGGGCAGGCTGGTTTGGAGGGAAGTTGGAAGCACCCACTTTTGAAAACGGACGGGGATCAAAGTAGAGAAAAGAACAAGTGGGAGGTGGCTTAGGAGGGAGGGAAATATAGTCAGTCTTTTACAATATATCTACTATGTTATTGTTTTGCCTTAGCCACAGATGTACAACCTATAATGAACTGCTTATCCTCCCAGTAAGGGTGGGTGACAAGGAAGGAAAGGAATGAATCTGGAATTCAAAATTTTAAAATCAAATATTCAAATATATATATTTGTGTGTATACTATTATTAATACTATTTTACATGTAATTTGGAAATAAGATATACAGGTACTGAGGCATAGAGATCTACTGGAAAAGTCAAAAGGGATATGGGAGAAAATATGGGAGAGAGCAGATTGGAGGAGGGAATATCATGTGGGACTGCTATTTTGGGGCAATGGGTAGCAGAAAAATGGGGAGAAAATTTGTAACTCAAAATCTGGTGGAAATAAATTATGTAAATTAGAAGTTAAAAATTTTTGAAAAAAAAGAGGCAAGAGAAAACTGTTACTATGGAGGGGAAGAAAGGGAAGGCAAAAGGGAATGGGTCAATCTCACTCTGAATTTGCATTAAGGAGGGTATAACAACACACCAAATTGGGTATCGTACCCTACAGGAAAGTAGAGGGGAAAGGGATTAGAGGGTGAATGATAGAAGGAAGGGCAGATTGGGGTAGGGGGAGGGTTTTTAGAAGCATACACTTTTTTTTAAGCTTCTTAATTTTTTTTAAATTTCTTTTTCTGTCTCTCTCTCTTTTTTTTTTTTATTAATTTGTTTGTTTCCTTTTAGTTTACTGGATTCAATTTCACAATTCCTTGAGTTTCACATTTTCTCCCCCTCACTCCCCTCCCCCACCCCATGGTGGCATATAGTCAAATATAGGATCTGGAAATACTTTCACATTATACATTAGTCAGGTTATAAAGGTGGATTGTATCAGCTGGAATTAAAAATAGTAAAGAGGACATAAAACCAAATAAGAGAAGGAAGAAGATCAGGTATTTTGCTTCCACCTTGACCAACTTTGATAGACTGGTCTGCTCTCAGCAATGCAGTGATATAAGTCAATCCCAAAAGACTCATGATAGAGAGAAATATGTGAATCCAGAGAAAGAACTAGAAATATTTTTTTAATTTCTTTTAATTTTTTTTTATTAATTTCTTTACTTTTAGTTTACAAGATTCATTACCACAACTCCTTGAGTTTCAAATTTTCTCTCCCTTCCTCCCCCACCCCCACCCCAGGGTGGCACACAATCAGGTATAATATCAGCAAATACTTTCATATTAGGCATTGTTCAGGTTATAAAAAAGTATTGTAACAGATGGAATGAAGAAGAATGGGAAAGAGGAAACAAAACCAAACAAGAAGAAAAAGGGTAGGTAGTTTGCTTCAATCTGGGTTCAATCACAGTTCTTTCTCTGGATGTAAAAATCTCTCTCCATCATGAGTATTTTGGGTTTGACTTATGTCTCTGGATTGCTGAGAAGAGTCCAGTTTATCAAAGTTGGTCATCACACATACGTTGTGTCTGTAATTGTGTAAAAATTCCTCCTGGTTCTACTCTTCTCACTCAGCATCAGTTCGCAAAAGCCTCTCCATGTAAATATGATGCCCATCTGCTCCTCATTTCTTATTGCATAACAGTAATCCATAACATGCATATACCACAACTTGTTCTTCCCCAATTGATGGGCACCCCCTTAATTTTAAATTCTTTGCCACCACAAAAAGAGCTGCTATAAATATTTTTGTACATATGGGCCTTTCCCCACTTCTGTCATCTCTTAGGGATACAACCCTAGAAGTGGTATTGCTGGGTCAAAAGGTATGAAATCATTTATAGACCTTTGGGAATAATTCCAGAATAATTTCCACAATGGTTGGATCAGTTCACAACTCCACCAGCAATGCATTAGTGTTCCAATTTGTCCACATCCTGTCCAGCATTTGTCATTTTCCTGTTTTTTCAGCTTAGCCAATCTGCCCAGTAAGATGTCATACCTTTGAAATGTTTTGATTTGCATTTCTCTAATCAATAGTGATTTAGAGCATTTTTTCATGTGCTTTAATTTCTTTCTCTGAAAAATTGTCTGTTCATATCCTTTGACCAGTTATCAATTGGGGAATAACTTGTATTCTCATAGATTTGGCTCAATTCTCTGTATATTTTAGAAATGAGTCCTTTATCAGAGACATAGGTTGTAAAAATTCTTTCCCAATTTCCCGCCTCCCTCTTAATCTTGGTTACATTGGCATTGTTTGTACAGAAGCTTTTCAATTTAATGTAATCAACATTATCCATTTTGCATTTTATAATGCTTTCTAATTCTTGTTTAGTCATAAAATCTTTCTCTCTCCACAAATCTGACAGATAATCTATTCCTTGTTTTCCAAGATTGCTTATAGTATCAACCTTTTTATCTAGACCATGCACCCATTTAGACTTGATTTTGGTATATGGTGTTAAGTAATGTTCTATGCCCAGTTTCTGCCATATTATATTCCGGTTTTCCCAGCAGGTTTTGTCAAATAGTGAATTCTTATCCCCCAAACTGGGTCTTAGGGTTTATCAAACAATAGATTACTATAGTCATTGACTGCTGAATCTTGTGTGCCTAATCTATTCCATTGATCCACTAATCTATTCCTCAACCAGTACCAAGCAGTTTTGATGGCTGCTGCTTTATAATACAGATTGAAATCTGGTATAGCTAGTCCACCTTCCCTAGCATTTCTTTTCTTTAATTCCCTTGATATTCTGGACCATTTATTCTTCCAAATGAACTTTGTTACTATTTTTTCCAGCTCTATAAAGTAGTTTTTGGTAAATTGGTTGGTATGGCACTAAATATATCTTTTAATTTAGCTAAAATTGTCATTTTTATTATATTAACTCTACCCAGCCATGAGCAATTGATATTTTTCTAATTAGTTAGATCTGACTTAATTTGTGTGAAGAGTTTTTGTAGTTGTGATCATATACGTCCTGGGTTTGTTTTGGCAGGTAGATTCCCAAATATTTTATAATGTGTACAGTAACTTTAAATGGGATTTCTCTTTCAATCTCTTGCCATTGAATTTCATTTGAAACATATAGGAAAGCTAAAGACTTTTGTGGGTTTATTTTATATCCTGCCACTTTGGCAAATTTGTTTATTGTCTCAAGTAGTTTTTTACGTTATTCTCTAGGATTCTCTAAGTATATCATCATATCATCTGCAAAGAGTGATAGCTTGGTCTCTTCTTTGCCTAATTTGATTCGTTTGATTTCTTTTTCTTCTCTAATTGCTATGGCTAACATTTTTAGTAAGAGATTGAAGAAGAGGGGTGATAGTGGACACCCTTGTTTCACCCCTGATCTTGTGGGAAATGCTTCTAACTTCTTCCCATTACATATAATATTTGCTGATGGTTTTAAATAGATGCTACCTATTATTTTCAGGAAGTCTTCATTTATTCCTATACTTTCTAATGTTTTTAATAGGAATGGATGCTGTATTTTGTCAAAAGCCTATTCTGCATCTATTGAGATGATCATGTGGTTTCTGCTAGTTTTATTGTTGATATGATCAATTATACTGATGGTTTTCCTAATATTATACCATCCTTGCATTCCTGGAATAAATCCTACCTGATCAAAGTGTATTATTCTTGAACTAAGTTGCTGTAGTCTTTTTGGTAATATTTTATTTAAAATTTTTGCACCTATATTCATGAGGGAGATTGGTCTATAATTTTATTTCTCTGTTTTATCTCTTCCTGATTTAGGTATCAGTAACATATTTGTGTCATAAAAAGAATTTGCTAGGACTCCTTCACTAATTTTCCCAATTAGTTTGTAGAGTATTGGAATCAATTGTTCTTTAAATGTTTGATAGAATTCACTAGTAAATTCATCTGCGCCTGGAGATTTTGTCCTAGGGAGTTTACTGATGGCTTCTTCAAATTCTTTTATCTGAGATGGGGCTATTTAAGTAATACACTTCTTCAGTTAATTTGGGCAACTTGTAGTTTTATAAGTATTCATCCACTTCCCTAAGATTGTCAAATTTATGTGCATACAATTGGGAAAAATAATTCCTTATTATTGTTTTGATTTGCTCTTCATTGGCGGTAGATTCACTCTTTTCATTTTTGATACACATAATTTGGATTTCTTCTTTCTTTTTTATATCATATTGATTAAGGGTCTAACAATTTTATTGTTTTTTTCATAAACTAGTTTTTAGTTTTGTTTATTAATTCAATCGTTTTCTTAATTTCAATTTTATTAATCTCTCCTTTTGTTTTCAATTTTTCTAATTTAATATTTAATTGGGGATTTTGATTTTTTTGTTTTTCTAGGTTTTTCAATTGCATGCCCAATTCATTGACCTCCCTTTTCTTTAATTTATTGATGTTTGCAATAAGGGATATAAAACTTCTCCTAAGAACTGCCTTTAATGCATCCCACAAATTTTGGTATTGTCTCATTATTACAATTCTCTTGAATGGAATTACTAATTGTTTCTCTAATTTCTTGTTTGACCCAGTTATTCTTCAGGATTAAATTGTTTAATTTCCAATTAGTTTTTAGTCTGTCTTTCCATGGCCCTTTATTGCATATAATTTTTAATTGCATCGTGATCTGAGAAGGATGCATTTAATATTTCTGCCTTACTGCACAGAATTGTGAGGATTTATGCCCTAGAACATGATCAATTTTTGAGTATCTGCCATGAACCACTGAAAGTATATTCCTTTTTATCCCCATTCAGTTTTCTCCAGAAATCTATAATACCTACCCTCTCAATAATTCTGTTCACTTCCTTAACTTCTTTCTTGTTTATTTTGAGTTTGGATTTATCATGTTCAGAGAGGAGGAGATTAAGGTCTCCCACTAGTATAGTTTTGCAGTCTATTTCTTCCTCTAATTTTTTAACTTCTCCTCTAGGAATTTTGATGCTATATCACTTGGTGCATATATGTTAATTAATGATATTGCTTCATTCTCAATCATGCCTTTTAGCAGGATATAGTTTCCTTCCTTATCTCTTTTAATTAGATCATTTTTTTGCTTTTGCTTTATCTGAGATAAGGATTGCTACACCCGCTTTTTTTTTTTTACTTTAGCTGAGGCATGATATATTTTAATCCAGCCTTTTACCTTTACCTTGTGTGTATCACTCTGTTTCAGATATGTTTCTTGTAAACATCATATTGTGGGATTAAGATTTTTAATCCATTATATTATCTGCCTCCATTTTATGGGAGAGTTCATTCCATTCACATTTACAGTTAGATTATTATCTGTTTCTTTCCCTCCATCCTATTCCCTCCCCTGTTAATTCATATATTTTTCTCCCCTTCCCCTTTCCCCTCCTTAATAGTTTTCCTTTTGATCACCACCTCCCTCAATATTACCTTATAAGGACCCTCTCTTTTCCTCTCCTTCCCCCTTACTTCTTCCCTCCCTACTAACCCTCCCACCCCCTTCATAGCACTTTCCCCCTCCTACTGCCTGTGGGATACTTTTATGCTTTTATATTTAATGAAGTATGTTATTTCTTCTTTGCACCAAGAGTGACAGGAACAAATCTCATGCAAAGCTCCTCACCCTCCCCATCTTTCTCTCTAATATAATATGTTTTATGTCTCTTCTCCATATAGTCCTATGCTTAACTTGTAGTTATTCCCTCCTTGCAGCAGAACAAATGAGGGAATACTCATATAATACTCATCTCCCTCCCTTCTTTTCCTCTGTTATATTGTTTTTATGCCTCTTTTTGCATCATAATTTACCCTTTTTCACTTCATTCATTCCTCTTCTTCCATTGCAGTCCCTTTGTAGCCCTTAATAGTTTTTTTTAATCGTCATTTTGTGTATTTTATACTCATGCCCCCTACTTGACTATAAACAGTTTACTCTTTTTAAATAACAGGGTGTGTGTGTTTTCCTTGTTTACCTTTCTATGTCACTCTTGCATCTCATAATTGGAGGTTGAATTTTCCATTGAGCTCTGGCTTTTTCATCAGGAAGGTCTGGAAATCTGTTATATAGTTGAATGACCATCTCTTTGCCTGGAAGGATATTCTCAGTCTCATTGGGTAGGTGATCCTTGGTTGTAACCCAAGCTCTTTTGCCTTCCAAAAAAATTGTATTCCATTGCCTCCGATCTTTCAGTGTAGAGTCTGCCAAATCCTGTGTGATCCTCACCGTGTTTCTTTCTGGAAGCTTGAAGTATTTGCTCTTTTACCTGGTAGTTCTTGAATTTGCCCACAACATTTCTAGCCCTTTTCAGTTTGGGATCTCTTTCAGGAGGTGTCCCGTGTATTCTCTCAATTTCTATTTTACCCTCAGGTTCTAGTATCTCAGCAATTTTCCTTAATGAGCTCTTGGAGAATGTTGTCCAGGCTCATTTTTTCATCATGATTTCTTGGTAGGCCTATGATTCTCAGATTATCTCTCCTGGATCTGTTTTTCAGGTCAGTTATTTTTCCATTGAGATATTTTACCTCTTTTTCTAATTTTTTATTCTTGTTGTTTTGTTTGACTAATTCTTGGTTCCTCATAGAGTTATTTGTTTCAATTTGGTTGATTCTAGCTTTTAGCAAATCATTTTCCTTGGTTAGTTTTTGGAGCTCCTTTTCCATATCATACACTTTCTTTTTAAGAAGCTGTTTTCTTCATCATAATGTTTTTCTAATTCTGCAATTTTGATTTTAAGAGATTTATTCATTTTGTCTTCTATCTCATTTGGTTTTCAAAGTTCCTTTTGAACTCATATAGGATAGCTTTCTGTGCTTGGGACCTATTTCCTGTTGATATTTCAGCTGTGGGTGTGGAGTCCACATTGTCTCTCTCTGAGTTGGTTGAGGACTCCAGAGTCTTTGTAGACTGCTTTCTACCCATTTAGAGGCAGGGCCCTAGCCACACCCTTCCTCTAGGGTTCCCAAGATTTTACTGTTGATGGTTTTGCCCTGGGGCAATAGTTACTATGTTTTCAGGGTCAGAGGGGGTAGGTTGGAGCAGGTGGTGTTCACTCTGCCATCCTAGTTCTTGGAGGTCCTAATAGTGGCTTTTTTTTAAATTTCTGGGCTATGGAGTGCCACTCCCAGGAGTTTTTGCAGGTCTTGACAGGGGCCTTGCATTTGCTTCTTAACTTGATCTTTCCAGTCTCAGTCCTTTGTTGATAGGCCTGGTATTGGCCCTTGTAGTTGGTGGGATGACTTGTTGCCCAGTTGATCAGGCCTCCTCCCAGGCCGGCCTCTGCATGCTGCTGCCTTCCAGGCCTCTAGAAGCATACAACTTTGAAAAGACACAGTGTCAAAGGAGAAAATAATATGAGTAGGGGGCAGGATAAGATGGAGGTACATATAATAATTTTTTCACAATATATCTACTATGAAAATGATTAGCATTACTACACATGTATAACCTATATTATATCACTTCTCCTTATAGAGGTGGGTGATGAATGAAGAGGTGAAGGAATCTAGAAATCAAATATTTAAAATCAAATATTAATATATAAGTATGATAATAATTATATTTTTTATTTTTATATGCAACTGGGAAATAAGATATACAGTCACTGGTGCATACAAATCCATCTTAACCTACTAGAAAGTCAGAGAGTGGATGGATGAGGATATATGAGAGAAGAGATTGGGGGAAGGATTATAAAGTAGGATGACTATTTTGGAGTATGTGGGAGGGGAAATACAAGGAGAAAATTTGAAACTCAAAATCTTGTGGAGATAAATGTTGAAAATCAAAAATAAATTAAACAAAAAAAAAAAAAAAAGGCAAAAAAAAATACTTATCTTCTCTCCTGGATCTATGTTCTAGGTCAGTGATTTTTCCAGGGAAATATTTCACATTGCCTTCTATTTTTTCATTTGTTTAGATCTTTTTTATAGTATCTTGATTTCTCATAAAGTCATGTGCTTCCATTTTCTCTTTTATATTTTATTTTTTCCTCCTGGCCACTTCTACTTTTTAAGGAATTCTTCTCCTCCTTGGCTTTTTGGGCCTCTTTTGCCTTTTGAGTTAGTCTAATTTTTAAGGTGTTATTTTCTTCAGTATTTTAGGTGTCTTTTAGCAGGATGTTGACTCACTTTTCATGATTTTCTTGCATCATTCTCACTTCTCTTCGCAATTTTTCCTCCACTTCCCTTACCTGATTTTCACAATTCTTCTTGTCTTCCTCCATGGCCTGTAACCAGTTCATATTCTTCTTGGAGGCTTTTGATGCAGGAGTTTTGACTTTGTTGTCTTCTTCTGGTTCCATGTTTTGATCCCCTTTCTCCACCCAAAAAAGATTCTATGTTCTGATTGTGCTTCCTCTGTTTGCTCATCTTGCCAGTCAATTTTTTTACTTTTGATCTCTTTTCCATGGTAGAAATCTGATTCCAGAGTGGAGAAAGCTGTGCTCCAAATTTCTGGAGTTTTTGCAGCTGCTGCCAGAGCTGTTGTCAGAGCTCTGGGAAGGGTGGCCTCTCTATAGTCACCAGAAGCTCTGGCACACAGGCGTTTCTCACCCCAAGACCTCACCCAAGACGGAGCCCCACATCCAAGCAGGTCAGAGCAAGAGCAATTATCCTCTAAATCTGCAGGCCAGGAGCTCCAGAGGTAGCCATGGAGTAGCAGCTACAGGCACTGAGCCACCCCCACCTTTGTTACCCCTGGGGCAGAGGCTAGATTGCTGTCTTCTCTCATCTAGTTCCAAGATAATTCCCTACTGACCTTTTGACATTTAACTTTATCTTTGGCATTTATGGGTTGAGAATTCTGGAAACCACCACAGCTGCCAGTGATTCACTCTCCTGAAGTCTTCTCTGGCCAGTCTGGGCTGGCAAGGCTTAAGCAGGACTGCACTCAGCTCCCAGTCTAGTGTGATAAACCCTTCCTCTTGGTCTGCCAGGTTGCCTTCAATGGGAGATTTCTTTCTCTCTGTCACTTTGTGGGTTTTGTAGCTCTAAAATTTGTTTAGAGTAATTTTTTTTACAGGTATTAGAGATGGTTGGAGCAGGAGCTCAGGCAAGTTCCTGCTTTTACTAGGTCATCTTTGCTCCACCCCTAAAAAATTCCTCTCAAGTCAGAAACTGCAAAGTTATTTGGAAAATGTAAATAAGCCTATCTTACTCTTTATGGAAGAAAATTCTTTGTTACCCCATCAGCTATAACCACCATCATATAGTTAAGCAATGCTCTTAGCAAAATCTTTCTTCATCTGCTTTTCTCTCTAACAGCAGAAGTGACAGAAAAGAGCAAACCAGATACTGCTTCGAAGCAGCACTGTTGATTGTGCTCAATACAGTAGGTAAAAGTACAAGAAATAAGCTCCCTTCTAATCATAAACAGCATAGCTTTTTCTTCAGTTAGTCTTTAAAGCAACGTTTTTCTTCAGTTAGGAGCCTGTAGAAAACATACTCTAAACTTCTTCATGAGTTAGGTTAATGACTACCCCCAAGCACATGAAAACTTCTCCCAGTACAATGGGCAGATGAGAACAATTTGTTCCAATGGCCATTAAGAAAGCTGAAGCAACCTCTGTAGAGTGGTTAAAGTTTGGTAGCTTGGTAAGATACTGACAATGCCAAAGTCATCCATTGCATCCTGGGCCATTGCCAGTTATCATGACTTTTGCCTTGCCGTTGGATTTTTATGACTCTGAAATAGAGAGTGACCCTAACAATTTGCACAATCTGCCTCACTTAAACACAATTCATGCTCATGCCAAAACATCTTTGATTTGTAATGTCATTGATCTTTGAAAATAAAGCAAGAACAAAAACAGTGGTAACTAAACCTTTCTTAGCGATTCCTGTTACCTTTTCTCCTGCTGGTTTCTTCAACGTTCCTGCTATGTTCTTCACTATTATTCATGTCTAAACTCAGAACCTCCTGGTGGCCAGTGAATCATCTTTCCCTAAGGAGTAAATCTCTTGAAATTCAACTTTCTGTTAGTTATGAAAGTAATAGGCCTTATTTAATTTCCCTGTAGGCTCCTAATAGTTATTTTATTTGCAACATTGTGAGTTTTAACTTCTTAAAACTCTAAAAACAATTACATTATAATTAATTAAATAATTACAAATGTAATCTAATTCCTAGTAGCCTCAGTCATTCCTTTGTCCCCAAATAGATTTTCTAAGTTCTCTATTTCATGCTCCTAGCAATTTGTATCCATCCCATATATTATGTGAAAACTATTTCTTAATACTTGAACTGTACCAATATTTCATAAATGCAAATTTCCTTTCTGCTTCTTTTTATAGTTTTTTCTTAATGTTGCTTATATATTCTTTTGCATGCATTAGCGATAGGAACTCTGATTTCAGTGGCATAAGGAACCCTTGAATGAGGAAATGCCTGCTAATTCAAGACAGCACTTTCTGTGTAATTTGTTGTCTTGGAGACCTACATAAAACTGAGATTAAATGCCTTTCCCGGATCACATAGATGGGGCATGACTGCGGCAGGATTTGAACTCATGGTTCATGGCCATGGAGTCAGCTGTCTATCTACTACACTATGCTCCACCTAATATTTAGATAATATATGTATATGTGACATACATATAAACATATATAAATGCATATTAAACTATATTTTAGCAGATTTTTATAAAAAGTATTTTTTGTTAGAAAATTCTTACATTAAAACAACTAGGTGAGATTTTACAATCCGCATGACAATTTGAAACACTGGACCTTTGATCTCTGTTTTATGTTTGAGGAAACTAAAGCTCAGAGGTATAGTCTATATCACACAAGGGTGTAAGTGGTAGAAGTTTGTTATAAGTTCCAAGTGTAGGAGCAATTTTTTTTCTTAATTTATTTATTTGGTTTTACTTTGCAACATTCAGTTCCACAACCCCTTGAGTTTCAAATTTTCTCCCCGTCCCTCTCCTTTACCCTTTTCCCCCCTATGCCCATGGCAGCATGCAATCAAATACAGGATCTACAAATGTCTTCACATTAAACATTAGTCAGATTGTAAAGAAGGATTATAACCAATGGAGTGAACAATGAGAAAGAGGAAACAAAAAAAAAGAGATAGAGCAAGTAGTTTGCTTCAGTCTACATTCAGACTCTGTAGTTCTTTCTCTGGATGTGGATATCTCTTTCCATCATGAGTCATTTGGAGTTGTCTTATAACCTTGCATCGCTGAGAAGAGCCCAGTCTATCAAAGTTGGTCATCACACATATGTTGTATCTGTAATTGTGTACAAATTTCTCCTGCTTCTACTCTTCTCACTCAACATCAGTTTATATAAGTCTTTCCAGATTATTATGATGTCTGTCTGCTCCTCATTTCTTATAGCACAATAGTATTCCATTATATTCATATGTCACAACTTGGTCAGCCATTCCCCAATCGATGGGCATCCCCTTGATTTCTAGTTCTTTACCACCACAAAAAGAACTGCTGCAAATATTTTTGTACATACAGGTCCTTTTACCACTTCTATGATCTCTTTGGGACACAACTATATTGAAGTGGTATTGCTGTGTCAAAAGGTCACTTATTTATAGCCCTTTGGGCATATTTTCAAATTGCTCTCCAGAATGGTTGAATCAGTTCACAACTCCACCAACCATGCATTAGTGCTCCAATTTTTCCACATCCTCTCCAGCATTTACCATTTTCCAGTTTTGGCATCTTAGCCAATCTGACCAGTGAGATGTGGCACCTTAGAGTTGTTTTGTTTTGAACTTCTTTAATTAATAGTGATTTAGAACATTTTTCCATATGCTTATAGATATCTTTGATTTCTTCCACCCAAAGCTGCCTTTCACATCCTTTGATCGTTTATCAATTAGGGAATGACTTGTATTCTTATAGATTTGACTCAATTCTTTGTATATTTTAGAAATGAGGCTTTTATCAGAGATACTGATTATAAAAATTCTTTCCCAGTTTTCCAGTTCCCCCTTAATTGTAGTTACATTGGCTTTATTTGTACAGAAAATTTTCAATTAAATGTAATCAACATTATCTATTTAGCATTTCATAATGCTCTCTAACTCTTGTTTGGTGTAAAGGTTATAGGATTTAAAGATCTTCCATGCCCCGTTGGACTTGCTGATGTAGCAGGAAGGGGCAGAGCAAGAGGAAGCGGAAGCCAAGCTAGCGTTCCTGCGTTGGCTGCTGGTGGTGGTGACGGCGGCAGCAGCAGAGGCAGTGGCAGCGCGAAGCCCTTTTTGAGTTAGGACTGCTAAGGACTTTCTGCTAAGGACTCCTGCTGAGGACTGCCAGGGGCCGGAGCTGCTGGGAGCGCGCTTCCAGGACGCTGGGTGGTTGCTGTGCGTGGGGAGAGGAGGACCTTTGCCTGAGGTAGCCTGTTCTGTTTTAAAGGCTTGAGAATGTGGGTGCTTTCTACTTTATCTACCTGTGCCAATATCATAACTACTCTGATGGCTTTCACTTTCTGGTTTTGGGACTCAGTCTTTTGGTATCTTAATAAATTTTCTAGTTTATTTCCTCATATGGCAAACATGACGTATTTTGTAATGGATAATTATATCAGCATGTTTGTAATCTCTATAGGCATTGTGAATATGGCATTGCTGATACATTTGGTCATATAATCTTTCCTTCTTCATAAATCTGACAGGTAAACTATTCCTTGCTATCCCAGTTTGCTTATAGTATCAACCTTTATACCTAGATCATGCACCCATTTTCACTAGATTTTGGAATATAGTGTAAGATACTGGTTAGTGCCTAGTTTCTGCCATAATATATTCCAGTTTTCCAAGCAATTTTTGTCAAAGAGTGAGTTCTTATGGCAAAATCTGGGGTGTTTGGGATTATCAAACAATAGATTACTATAGTCATTGACTACTGTTTTTCATGTATCTAATCTATTCTACTGATCCGCTGCTCTGTTCCTCAGCCAGTACCAAGTAGTTTTGATGACTACTGCTTTATAATACAGATTAAAATCTGGTATGGATAGGCCACCTTCCCTAGCATTTCTTTTCATTAATTCCCTTGATATTCTGGACCTTTTGTTCTTCCAAATGAATTTTGTTACTGTTTTTCCTAGCTCTATAAAATAATTTTTTTATAGATTTTTTTTTTGTAGATTGATTGGTATGGCAATAAATATGGCACTAAGTAATTTATTTTCGGTAAAATTGTCATTTTTATTATATTAGCTCAACCCAGTCATGAGCAGCTTATGTTTTATCCAATTAGCTAGATTTGACTTTATTTATGTGAAAAGTGTTTTTTAATTGTGTTCATATAAGTCCTGGGTTTGTTTTGGCACATAACTTCCCAAATATTTTATAATGCTTACAGTAACTTTAAATGGAATTTCTCTTTTAATCTCTTGCTTTTGGATTTCATTAGAGATATGTAGGAATGCTGAGGACTTATGTGGGTTTACTTTACATCCTGCAACTTTGCCAAATTTATTTATTGTCTCAAGTAGTTTTGTACTTGATTCTCTGGGATTCTCTAAGTATATCATTCTATCATCTGAAAAGAGTGATAGCTTGGTCTCTTCTTTGACTAATTTGAGTCCTTTGATTTCTTTTTCTTGTCTAATCACTTCTGCTATCATTTATAGTACCAGATTGAATAAGAGGGGTCAGAATGGACACCCTTTTTCACCCCTGATCTTATTGGAAATGCTTCTAGCTTATCCCCTTTACATAAAAAATGTGCTGCCGATTTTAGATAGATACTACTTATTATTTTAAGGAAGACTCCATTTACTCTTATACTTTCTAGTATTTTTAATAGGAATGGGTGCTGTATTTTGTCAAAAGCCTTTTCTGTATTTATTGAGATAATCATATGTTTTCTGCTAGTTTTATTGTTGACATGATAGATTATACTGATAGTTTTCCTAATATTGAACCACCCTTGCATTCCTGGAATAAATCCTACCTGATCAAAATGTATTATTCTCATGATAATTTGCTGTAGTCTTTTTGCTAATATTTTATTTAAACAATTTTCATCTATTTTCTTGAGGGAAATTTGTCTATAATTTTCTTTCTCCATTTTCTCTCTTCCCGATTTAGGTATCAGTACCATATTTGTGTCACAAAAAAATTTGGTAGGACTCTTTCTTCTCCAATTTTCCCAAATAGCTTCTAAAGTGTTGGAATCAATTGTTCTTTAAATGTTTGATAGAATTCACTAGTAAATGCATCTGGCCCTGAAGATTTTTTCCTAGGGAGTTTATTGATGGCTTGTTCAATTACTTTGTCTGAGATGCAGTTATTTAAGTAATTTACTTCCTCTTCAGTTAATTTGGGCAATTTTTATTTTTGTGAATATTCATCCATTTCCCTAAGATTGTCAAATTTATGTGTATACAATTGGGCAAAATTGTTATATATTTCTCTTCATTAGAGGTGAATTCACCTTTTTTCATTTTTGATACTCATAATTTGGTTTTCCTTTTTTATTTTTTTATCCTATTGATTAAAGGTCTATCAATTTCATTGTTTATTTGTTTGTTTTTTTCATAAAACCAGCTCTTATTTTCATTAATTCAATAGTTTTCTTAATTTCAATTTTATTAATCTCTCTTTTAGTTTTCAATATTTCTAATTTAGTATTTAATTGGGGATTTTCAATAGTTCTTTTTCTAATTTTTTTCAGTTGCATGACCAATTAATTGACCTCCATTTTCTCTATTCTATTCATGTGTAAATTCAGGGATATCAAACTTCCCCTAAGAACTGCTTTTTCTGTATGCCACAAGTTTTGGCATGTTGTCTAATTATTGTCACTCTATTGAATGAAGTTACTGATTGTTTCTATAATTTCTTGTTTGTCCCACCCATTCTTTAGTATTAAATTATTTAGTTTCTGATTAATTTTTAGTCTATCTTTCCATGGCCCTTTCTTATATATGATTTTTATTGGATCATGATCTGAGAAGGATGCATTTAATATTTCTGCCTTTCTAAACAGAATTGTGAGGTATTTATGTTCTAGTACATGGTCAGTTATTGTGCATATGTCATGTACTGTTGAGAAGAAGGTATATTCTTTTTTATCCCCATTGAGTTTTCTCCAGAAGTTTATCATATCTAACTACCCTAAAATTGTATTCTCCTCCTTAACTTCTTTCTTTTTTTATTTTGAGGTTAGATTTAACAAGTTCAGAGAGTGGAGATTGAGGTCCCCCACTAGTATAGCTTTGCTATCTATTTCTTCCTCTAATTCTCTTAACTTTTCCTCCAGGAATTTGTATGCTATACTACTTGGTACATGTATGTTAGGTAATAATGTTGTTTCATTCTCTTTTTTCTAAATTAAATTTTATGTTTATTTTTAGTTTACATCATTCATTTCCACAAGATTTTGAGTTATAAATTTTCTCCTCATTTTCCCCCTCCCCAACACCACAAAACAGCGATCCTAATGAATATCCCCTCCCCCAATCTGCTCTTCTGCCTCCGACTTTCCAGTAGGGCATGGTGGATCTCTATGCACCAGTGCCTGAATATTTACTTCCCAGTTACATGTAAAATAATAATAATGATGATGATGATATAAATTTTTAAACATTTTATTTTAAAACTTTGAATTCCAGATTCATTCCCTCCTAACCTTGTCACCCATGCTTGCTGGGAAAATAAGCAATTCAACATGGGTTGTACATGTGTACCTATGCAAAAATTTGCCATAGTGGATATATTGTGAAAGACTGACTATATTTCCCTACATCCTATCCCACGTCCCACTTGCTCTATTCTCTACTTTGATCCTGTCCCTTTTCAAAAGTGTGTGCTTCCAACTTGCCTCCTTTCCATCATCCCCCATCTCATCCCCTTCCCGCCTACTCTCCTGTAGTGTGAGATACCCTATTTGGTGTTTATGTAATTCCCTCCCTAAGCCAAATTCAATGAGAATAAGGTTGACTCATTCCCTTTTGCCTTCCTGTTATTCCCCTCCATTGTAGCAATTTTTCCTTGCCTCTTCTATAGGAGATAATTTACCCCATTCTGTCTCTCCCCTCTCCTCTCATTATATGCCTCTCTCACCTCTTAAATTCAACTTTTAAGTATCATCCCTTCCTCTTCAATTGGCCTTATGCCCTCTGTCTATGTAAGCCTGTCCACGTATATACACACACTCACATATATTCATATGCCCATATACTCTCCTATAAAGACATATATATGTATGAATACATATACACATATGTATGTATACATATATATACACAAACATATATTTCTATTTCCTTCAACTATTCTCATACTGAGAAAAGTCTTCTAAGTTACAATTCTCATTTTTCCATGTAGGAATGTAAATATTTCAACTTTGATAAGTTCTTTAAGATTTCTTTTCCCTGTTTACCTTCTCATACTTCTCTTGCTTCTTGTACATGAATGTCAAATTCTCTTTCAACTCTAGTTTTTTCATCAAGAATGCTTGATAGTCCTCTATTCCATTGAATGACCATATTTTCCCCTGAAACATGATACTCAGTTTTGCTGGGTAAGTGATTCTTGGTTTTAATCCCAGATCATTTGACCTCCAGAATATAGTATTCCAAGCCTTGCAATTCCTCACTGTAGAAGCTGCCAGATCCTGTGTTATCCTGACTGTTTTTCCACAATATTGAAATTGTTTCTTCCAGAATGCTTGTAATATTTTCTCCTTGATCTGGTAACTCCGGAACCTGGCTATAATATTCTTAGGAGTTTTCTTTTTTGGATCTTTTTCAGGACATGATCAGTGGATTATTTCAACCTCTACTTTGCCCTCTGGTTTTAAACATCAGGGCAATTTTCCTTAAGAATTGCTTAAAGGATGATTTCTAGGTTCTTTTATTGATTGTGGCTTTCAGGTAGTCCAATAATTTTTAAAAGATCTGTCCTGGATCTATTTGCCAGGTCAGTGGTTTTACCAATGAGATATTTCATATTGCCTTCAATTTTTTCCATTGTTTGGATCTATTTAATAGTATCTTGATTTCTTATAAAGTCACTAGCTTCCATTTGCTCCAATCTAATTTCGAAGGAATGATTCTCTTCAGTGAGCTTTTGAGATTCTTTTTCATCAGGCAAATTTGGCTTTTTAAGGCGTTCTTCTCCTCGTTGCCTTTTTGAGCCTCTTTTGCCATTTAAGTTAGTCGATTTTCTCAGGTTTTATTTCCTTCAGGCAGGATGTTGACTCTAATGTCATAATTTTCTTGCATCATTCTCATTTCTCTTCCCAATTTTTCCTCCTTTCCTCTTATTTGGTTTTCAAAATCCTTCTTAAGCTCCTGTATGGCCTGTAACCAACTCATATTTTTCTTGGAAGCTTTTGGTGCAGGAGTTCTGACTTCACTGTTTTCCTCCTGTTCCATGCTTTGATTCTTTTTGTCCCCAAAATAGGAGTATAAAGACGGATTGCTGTGCTTGCTTTGCTCCCTTTGTTCACTCATTTTGCCACTCAAATATTTGATTTTTGAACTTTTTGTCCCAATAGAACTCTGGTACCAGAGAGGAGAGGTTTGTCCCAAATAAGTTCAGAGATTGGAGATTGGGGTTTTCTTAGCTGCTCTACCTATTAGTTAGTTGCCCTCTCTTAACCCTCCACACACTCTGGCAAACTGGCCATGCACCCCAGGACCTCAACCCTAGACAGTGATCCAGATGCAAGTTAGTTAAAGCAAGACTGATTACCCCTCAGACTGATCGCTTGGTCCCTCTACATTTTGCAGGGAAGGAGTCCTAAAACAGCCATGTGGTGGTGTCTGCAGGGCTGCCATGCTTCAGCCACTTCTCCCTCCAGGAGGCAAAGGCAACACTCATGAGCTCCATGTTTCCATAGTTCACACTGCACTGACCTCTCACTTTGTCATTAGCATCTATGGTTTGATAATTCTGGAAAGCACCACAGCTGCTGGTGATCTGAACTCCCTCCAGTTGGGGGCTGATGGTGGCCATGCTGAGGCTTAAACTGAAGGCTTATGTGGGGCTGGGCTCAGCTCCCAGAGTGCTGTACTTGCCCCTTCCTGCAGGCCTGCCAGGCTCTCTTCCATGGGAGGTTAGCGTCTCTCTGTCCTTTTCCAGGTCTGTAGCTCAAAAGTTTATTTAGAGTCATTTTTTACATGAATTGGAAGTGGTGGAAGCAGGAGCCATGTGGAAGTCCTGTTTCTACTCCGCCATCTTGGCTTCACCCCCTATTGCTTAATTCTCAATGGTGTTTTTTAGCAGGATATAGCTTCCTTCCTTATCTCTTTTAATTAGATCATTTTTTTTTTTGCTTTTGCTTTATCTGAGATAAGGATTGCTTCCCCTGCTGAAGCATAATATATTCTTCTCCAGCTTTTTACCTTTACCCTGTACATATCCCCTTGTTTCAAATGTGTTTCTTGTAGAGAGCATATTGTAGGATTATGGTTTTTAATCCTTTCTGTTATCTGCCTGTTTTATCAGACTTCATCCCATTCATATTCACAGTTATGATTTACTATCTGTGTCTTTCCCTACATCCCATTTCCTCCCCTGTTTATGCTTTTATTTCTCTCTTCTCCCTTCCCCTCCTTAAGAGTTTTCCTTTTGACCACTGCCTCCCTTAATATTTCCTCCTTACACATCTCCCTCCCCTTTCCTACCCTCCCCCCTTACTACTATTTCCTTCCATTCTAAACATCTCCTCCTTACTACCCCCCCCTTTTAACCATTCTACTGCCTGTAGGGCACAATAGATTTTTATACTTAAGAGAGTATATTATTCCCTCCTTGAACCCAATCCAATTAGAATATATTTCATACAGTGCTGCTCTCCCTTCCTCCTTTCCCTCTACTATAATGACTTTTTGTGTCTTTTCACATTAGAATCCTAAACTTAACTGTGTATGTTAATCCCTTCTTGAACCAAAACCAATGAGAGTAAAATTCATATAATGCTCATCTCCCTCCCTTCTTTCCCTCTACTATAGTATATTTTTATGCCTCTTTGTTTAGATTAATTCACATTTTTCTGCCTCCTCCTTTCCTCTTCTCCAATTACAATCACTTTCCACCCCTTGATAAGGGTTTTTATTGTCAGATTAGTTTATTTATACCCCACCTTTTATGTATATCCCTTTTAAATGTCACAATAATTATATACATCTAATTATTGACAGGTATCAGCTTCTCATATGAGGATGTCAACAGTTTGCTCTTATTGAACCACAAGTTATGCGCATGTGTGTGTGTGCATTTGTATATATGTATGGGTGTGTTTCTTGTTTACCTTTTTATGTCTTTCTTGAGTCTTGTATTTGGAGATCAAATTTTCCATTGAGCTAGGACTTTTTCATCAGGAAAGTCTGGAAGTCTCTTATTTAATTGAATGACCATTTCCTTGCCTGAAAGATTATGCTCAGTTTTGCTGGGTAGTTGATCCTTTGTTGCAGTCCAAGTCTTTTGCCTTACAAAATATCATATTCCAATCCCTCTGATCTTTAATGTAGAAACTGCCAGAAACTGTGTGATCCTGACTGTGGTTCCACAATATTTGAATTTTTTTTTTGGATGCTTATACCATTTTTTTCCTTGACCTTGTAATTCTGGAATTTGGCTACTATATTTCTTGGAGTTTTCGATTTTTGATCTCTTTCAGGATGAGTCTGGTGAATTCTTTTGATAACTATTTTGCTCTCTGATTCTAGGACCTCAGGATGGTTTTCTTTGATAATTCCTTGGAGGATGTTGTCCAGGCTGTTTTTTTTTTTTCATCATCGTTTTCCAGTAGACCAATAATTGTTAGATCATCTATACTCTTCTCCAGGTTAGTTGTTTTTCCAGTGAGATATTTTACATTTTCTTCTATTTTTTTAATCTTTATGTTTTGTTTGACTGATTCTTGTTGCCTTATAGAGTCATTAGCTTTGACTTGACTGATTCTAATTTTTAGTGAATTATTTTCCTTGGTAATTTTTTGAAAGTCCTTTTCCACATTTTCAGATTTCATTTTTAGGAAGGTAATTCTTCCAGTTAGATTTTGGACCTCCTGTCCCAGTTCACAAATTTTACTTTTCAAGGATTTGTTTTCTTCAGTGAGATTTTTTTTCCATTTTGGCCAATGCAATTTTAAAAGAATTGGTCACTTTATCTTCTACCTCTCTAATTTGGCTTTTAAAATCTTTCTTGAGCTCTTGCAAGAATTCTTTTTGGGCTTAAGACCAGCTTATATTTCCTTCTGTGGTGTCATATATGGATATAGAGTTGATGATGTCCCCTGAAAGTGATTCTTCTTGTCCACAATAATAAGATTCAGTTGTCTTTGGTTGCTTCCAGCCCACTGTGATTGCCTATGTCTTGGCTTTTAAAGTAGATTTCTGCTTCTGGGGTACAGAAGGCTCTTACCCACTACTCAAGCTGGGAGCTAGGATCCTAGATGTTGACATTATGTACTGTAGCCTGCGGGTGTCCATACTAAGGCAAAGGCTAGGACTCCCATTGTTTTCTCTGGGTTACCCTGTATAAGTGTTGGGGAGGGGTGGTCTGGCTACTGCAGGTTTCCTCCTCTGTTCCCCTTGGCTAGAACACAGGCAGGCTCAGCAGCTGGCAGCCTGTTGGTCTGGGGTCTGCAGATTCTCCAGGTTGTGCTAAGAGATATGTGGGCTTCTGGTGTTAGTGTTTGCTAGCTCTGCCCCCCTGGGCTTTGGGGTCTCCTGCTGGCTAGCTGAGATGGGGTTTGTTGGGAAGCCTCCCACCCCTCACTTCAGGATTGGCACAGCTTCAGTCATACCCTTCCTCTAGGATTCCCAAATCTGCCGCTCCTCCCTCTATTTAAGGATTTTACACTGGGGCAATAATCTCTGGGTTTTCATGGTTAGGGAGTGGGGGTTAGAATAGCTAGGGTTTATTCCACCATCCTGTTTCCCAGAAGTTGAGGAAGGCGATTTTTACTTTTTTTTATTCTGGAGGGCATTTGGGGTTAAGTAACTTGCCCAAGGTCACATGGCTACTTTTTGTGTTAAGTGTCTGAGGCCGGATTTGAATTCAGGTCCTCCTGACTCCAGGGCCGGTACACTATTCACTGCGCCACCTAGCCTCCCTGAGTAAGGTGATTTTTAAACATCCAGACTGTGTACTGATTGCCCCAGGAGAAGCTGCTGTTGCTGCCTCAGGCCCTGCTCTTTCTCTTACTGAACTCTGACTAATCCTCTGTTCCTCAGTGAGGCATCTGTGAATCACCCTTGTGGTGGGTGAATACACTGGCCAGGGCTTGCCGTCACTCTGCTGTGATCTGGTCTCTGTTCTGCACTGGGTCAGCCACTGCACACTCTGTGCTTCCCCTGCCCAGTCCTACATGTGTACTTTTCTGAACTGGGAATCTGCCGTGTTCCATCTCCCAATGGATTCTGTCACTCTAAAATCCATTCAGATTCATTTTTTAGAGGTTACTGATGGAATTCACAGAGGAGCTCAGATTGGTCCCTGCTTCCACTCTGCCATCTTGTTTGTCCTTATGGAATTCCCTAAGGAATGTTGTTTTTACTGCATATATCCTTTGACCCAGAAATACCGCTACTTCATCTGTAACCAAAATAGATCAAAGAAAAAGATAAAGGACTTATTTCTACAAAAAAAAAAACACATATTTATAGCAGTTCCTTTCCTGTGGTGGCAAAAGGATTTGAAATTGAAGGGATACTCATCAATTGGGGAATGGTTGAATAAGTTGGGATATATGATTATGACAGAATAACATTGTGCTATAGTAAATGATGAGCAGGATGATTTCAGAAAAAAAAAACTTGGAAATCTTTCTTATATGAAGTGATGAAGAAAGAAATAAGTAGAACTAGAAGAATGTTGTACATAGGAACAGCAATATTGTAAGAATGATTAACTAAGAAAATCTTAGCTTCTCTGATCAATACAATGATCCAAGGTAATTGCAAAGGACTCATGATGCTATCCAGCTTCAAAGAGAGATCTGATGAACTCTTAGTGCACACTGAAGGATACATTTTTTTCACTTTTTTTCTTGTTTTTGTATGTATGAGTGCCTTCTTTTGCAATATGTCTAATATGGAAATATGTTTTGCATGACATCATATGCATAATTGATGTTATATTGCTTGCCTTTTCAATGAATGGAGGAAGAGGATAAAGAATATCTGGAATTCAAAAGTTTCAAAAATGAATGTCAATTTCTACATGTAATTTGGAAATAATGAAATAATACATGTATGTATGTGTGTGTTTCCAATACTCTTCAAAAGATACTTCCTGCCACTGCTCAGCTTATAGAAGAGAAAGAATGAGGGCAAACATCAAAACTAATTCCAGGTCTTTGACAATCATTTGTAACTAATGTAAAATAACCTAGAAGGAAAGGGCAGCTAGGTGGCACTGTGGATAGACTGTTGGGACTGGAGTCAGAAAGACAACTTCCAGAATTTCAATCTGGCTTCAGATATTTAATAGCCATGTGATCCTGAGCAAGGTACTCAACCCTCTTTGCCTTAGTTTCCTCATCTGTAAAATAAGCTGAAATACGAAATTGCAAATCACTCCAGTATCATTGCCAAGAAAACTCCAAATTAAATCACAAAGCAGAGGATGTGAATGAAATGCCTGAATAACAACAACAAAACCATAGAAGCAAAATGGCAATTAGTAGGAGGCATTGGGGTCGATTGACTGACTGCTGTTGCTTTGGGCTGAGAAAAGCAAACAAAACACTTCACACCGATTAAATAGGTTTCTGAGGGTAGTGATATTTGTATTTGTTCCTTTAAAACTTTCTTCATTGTGAAACATTAGGGACTGTCAATAGGATTTCATTATGACTTTTCACTGGAATATAAGGGTGGGTAGTCTTTGCCAGATGGGTCTAGAAATAATTGCCAGGTAAACTGCTAATATTTTAGAACTTGAGGTTAGGAAGCCATTCTATATGAGACTTTGAGTGCAAAATTGCCCTTTTGGGTGTTAGCTAACAAAGATCTCACAGCCGATGTCCTCACATTTCCTTTTCAAAGACCACTGTAGGTGAAACATTTCTAGAAAGACAACATGGGGACTCCAAACTGAAAAAGAATACGACTTATAAGAAAGGGTTGGAAGGGGGTGGGAGTAGGTGAAGCTTTGAACTCAATAAAAGTACATATGATTCCAAGAACAGAAATATTAGATTATGGTTCTAAAAGGTTAATATACTCAGTTCAATAGGCCAGGAGGAATTTAACAAACTGGAAATTATAAGTTAAAAAAATTATCTATACTCAGTTCTAATACTACCATAATCTAATAAATAAAGCTAACCTGCACCTGAATAGGTCATTACAGAACACAAAGCTAGTTATTAGGAAGAAATCCCACCTTAAAAAGATCAATGCGATCTGTGATCAGATAAGAAGGAATTAGAATCATAAAATGCCAGTAGTAGAAAGGTTTTAGAGAACCTCTTGTCCAATCTCTACACATTGTAAGTGAAGAAACTAAGGCCAAGAGAGATTAAATGACTGTCTAATGGTCACAGGCTCGTGTGCAAATAGCAGAACCAAAAATAGAACCCAGGTCCCCTAACTCCCTGGTTTTTGAAAAGGGATGTCACACAAAGTTCCAAGATGGGGATTTACACAGTAAACGTTAGTGAGTCCAGGCATTCTTCTTCAAAAAGACAAGCAAAGGAGGATCAGCCCAAGGATATTGAATAGAATAGCTCACTCTATACTATTACCATGTGTGTTGCTGGTAAAAAAAGAAATGAGAGACCAGTAAC
Source organism: Petaurus breviceps papuanus (assembly GCF_028583685.1). Classification (NCBI taxonomy): domain Eukaryota; kingdom Metazoa; phylum Chordata; class Mammalia; order Diprotodontia; family Petauridae; genus Petaurus; species Petaurus breviceps. Next base: position 82,029,133 of record NW_027186296.1, read on the forward strand.
CTTGTCATCTACTTCCCGTAGTCCTGACCCAACTCAAGACTTTTTATTTCCCTTTCAAGAACATTCAATGAATGCACTAGAATCATTTTACTTCCAGTTTCTCTTTTGTGACACTCATTAATGCTAGGCCAAACTCTAAATATCTTGCCATATTTTCTAAGCACCGCTACTCCTCTTATTCTCTAATATTCAAACACACACCTAGAATACATTCTTACCTCAGTTTCCCATATGTGCTCTGAGTACTTAGGACAGTACATAGCACATAGCAGGCAATGCTTAATAAAAACTCAATTAAATATGTGCTTACACTTTTCAGGCGAGTCTTCCAATTCACTAAATGACATATATCAAACCCTGATGTCACATTTTGATGCTTTTCCACATGACGTATATTCTTGAAAACATTTCTTGTCCAGGTATATGTTCACACATGCATACAAAGTCCCATGGCAATAAATGAAAAGGGAGTCTTTCAGTATAGGTCACTTCTTTGTCTCCCTTCTTCCATTCTCAGATTTATGGCATGCCAATCTCCTGTTTTAGAGGTAGGTTCATTTGCTAGTATATACTGGCCCTCTTGGAAAACTAGAGAAGCTTATACATACATTTGATGAATCCTTAGATCACAGAATCTAAAAAAGATCTTTATCTATAGGAAAATGCCAAAATTCTGCAGCCTGGTCTTCAGGATCTTCACAGTTAGCTATTGTTGTTGTTGTTGTTTTGGGTGGGGGGTTAGGTGTTCTTTTATTTTTGCTTTTTGGAGGGGGGAGGGCAGAGTAATTGGGGTTAAGTGACTTACTCAAGATCACAGTGCTACTAAATGTTAAGCATATGAGGCCACATTTGAACTCAGGTCCTCCTGACTCCAGGGCCAGTACCCTATTCACTGTGCCACTTAGCTGCCCTAGTTAGCTGTTTTCAGTCATGTTTGCAACCTAATTTTGCAGCATCAATGGTCACTACTCTTTCAGAATGAATTCATTCAACAATAATTAATTAATAATTAATGCTCTGTGCTAGGCACTATACTAAGCACAGGAAAAAAAGAAACACTTGTAAGTGTCATCTTGTGCTCTAAGAAGACTGGTCACCTCTGAAGGACTGGACAGGGCTTTTGAAGGCAAAAGTCTAAGAAAAGGTGCACAAGGGCATTGAGGTTTCACTTTCTGTACAGTTTGACCCAGGCAAGGCTCTGCTTGTTTCTGTCCATTCAAGAACCAGCAGTTCTTAAAGGAACAATGACATAGTGCTTTTGTTATAGTTGGGTTAGTTTACTGCATGATCATAATTAGCAGCTTCCATCAAAAACATTCCCAGAATTTGAGGTTGACAGTTTCTCCCCAAGTCATCCCAAAGATCTGCTTTTTTCCTCTAAGAATTCTGCTATGATACTGAAAATCCCTATCCCTTTTTAGCTAATAACTTACTGTGTGACCTTGATCACACTGCTTGACCTCTGGACTTGGGCTCACTCTTCCATAAAATAAAATTGGACCAAATTAAGCAATTTGATCCAATTATACAATCTCAGATTCTATGATGTCTCACAAAACTCATTGAATACCAATCCCAAAGTGAGCCTCAAAGTGCTGCATATGATTTTTTCTCAGGGTTTCAGATAGTATCAAGGAATAATGTGGCCAATGCTTCTTGTCCATAGAGACACCAGAACTGCCTTTGTGCCTCTGTAATATCAGTGGATAATTCAACAGATCTGTTATCACATTAATGTGGGTACTCCCTTCAGTAATGTACTCTGTACCTCCTGTTTGATTCTTTCTCATGTTTTCTCATCATTCCACCCATAGGGTTCTTGCCCAAACAATTGGGAACCTTTGACAGTATATTGTCAAATTAATGTTTATAATCATTCTAGACTTCTAAAACTACAGTGTTGGAAATGACAACCTGGGGGAACCTTTGCTCACCTTTCCAGCCCTGGCCCAAGACCCAGAACACCATTTTAACACCTTTCTGACAATCCAAGTCTATTGTTTCTTTTGAGACCTGTGGCAGGCTCTTTAAATGAATATTTGTTGAATTAACAAATGAATGAATAAAAGAAACAAAACTTCCAATTTTTCTTCTGAAACAACAGATTGAGATAGAATAGTGTTATAATGAGAGCACAGACTAAGCCAGTACATGGGTACTTGAATCTTTCAAAGAGAACAAAAGTATCTTTGCAATTTAAAAGAAACATAGTAGTGCTTATGTTACTGAAGCATTCTGAGACTCATCCATTATTATAATAGTGCTTCCTAATCACCAAAAGCACGCTGGGCCTGGGTCCAGGGTCATACATCTAGTAGAACATGCAGCATTCAGCGAGTGATTGAAAGCACTAGAAAACTCTCTTTATTGTTACTTTCCTCATTTCTAATCTAATCCATGCTTCTTTTTGTCCTGATTTTGATCAGTTCAGGCAGCAAAGTGCCAAGGGAGAAGCTTTAAGGGGTTTTGGAAGGAAGGGACAGTTCCCTGAGAAAGAAAATTAGATTCATATGTTATGGCTGGGAGTTTCTTTGCATTGACCCAAGAATACATAGGGAGATTCTGTTAGTTATTTATATGGTTTTCATCTAAATGCTGTTTCCAAGGGGAGACCTTTTTCATTTTCCTGCTTCCTTCCTTCCATCCCTCCCTCTCTCCTTCCTTTCCTTTTTCTGTCCCTCCTTTCCTCCATGTCTATCTGCTTCTTGACTTTATATTTCTTTTCCTATCTTTCTTCTTCCCTCCCTTTCTCCTGCCTTCTTTCCCAATATTGTAAACACTGATATAGGCAGACCAAAATGTTTCACATGCTTTAAAAGTTTTATTTTGATCTTTATTAATTTGTTTACTTTTAGTTTACAAGATTCAGTTCCACAATTCCTTGAGTTTCAAATTTTCTCCCCATTTCTCCCCTACTCACCCCTCCCCCTCCCCACCCCATGGTGGCATACAATCAAGTACAGGATCTGCAAATACTTTCACATTAGACATTAGTCAGGTTATAAAGAAAGATTGTATCAGATAGAATGAGGAAATAAAACCAAACAAGAAAAAGAAAGAGAGCAGGTAGTTTGCTTCAATCAGCATTCAAACTCTGTTCTTTCTAATTCTTTATCTGAATGTAGACATCTCTCTCCAACATGAGTCTTTTGGAGTTTACTTGTAAGGCTGCATTACTGAGAAGAGTCCAGTCTATCAAAGCTGGTCACCACAAATATGTTGTGTCTGTAATTGTGTACACTTTTCTCCTGGTTTTGCTATTCTCACTTAGCATCAGTTTGTATAAGCCTCTCCAGGTAAATATGAAGTCCATCTCCTCCTCGTTTCTTATAGCACAATAGTATTCCATTACATTCATGTACCACAACTTGTTCAGCCATTCCCCAATTGATGGGCAACCTCTTAATTTCCAATTCTTTGCCACCACAAAAAGAACTGTTATAAATATTTTTGTACATAAGGGTCTTCCTCCCACTTCTATGATGTCTTTGGGAACAACACTAGCAGTGGTATTGCTGGGTCAAAGGGTACGAAATAATTTATAGCCCTTTGGGCATAGTTCCAATATTCCACATTCTTATTTGGTGTTTCTTTTTCTCATCTAATTTCCTTGATTTTCAATCACTTTAAGTAAAGTTTTTGATGAATGCATAATTATTTATTTTGTTACTTGTACTGCTCTACTCCTTTGTGTCACTTTAACCTTTTCTAATTTTGCTTTCAAAGGGGAAAAACCCATTTTGTCCCCTTCTGTATTTAATGTTTTTTTTCTTATTTTTTCTGCCTTGACCCCATCCTCTTGCTTTCCTTATTCTTCTCCAAACCTTGGGACATTTGATGCTAAACTTCTATATTCCACCATACTTTGGAATTACACTCAGCCACAGAATTTCATTTTTTCCTCACTCTTCAATTTTTTTAATCTTTTCTTATGACCCCCTCCATTACTATTGCTTTTAAAATATATATAGTCATTGAGTACCACTTCTGTCTTAGCATATGGCAGCCACTCTAACACAACTAGACAGAGCAAAAGAGTAAGTTTCTTAAGGAATCAAAAATGATAAAAGTCAGTGGGGAATTCTTAATATCCTTAATCTATCTTATCTCTTCACTATGAAATCACTCATATCTGTCAAAAACCAGGCTTGAATATGAAGTGATTAAATTGGTGATTTGGGGGTAAGGGGTTGGTTTCAGGGGACTCCTTCATGAATGGTTTTCCATGGTTTCAGGTGACAGGAAGAGTATGAATGGAATGCCTCCAGTTAGTATAAATCATAAAGAAAAAAATGATATGATGGCAGAAACTTTAGCAGGAAAGATAAATAATCACTGTTAAGATGCACAGATTCTCAAGCCATCATTGCGCATAAAGGTCAATTTGTCAGGCAGAGGATACTTGGCAAGGTGTTAATATCAATGGGGGACCTATTTTCAATTGGACAATGACAGATTTACTCTCTGGCTATAAGGATTTGAAGTATGCTATATGTATAATTGATTGCATTTCATAAAATCTAAAGCCCCAGTTCCCTGACAACATGTAATACATTCATAATGAAGAAATTGAGGGACAGCCTTACTCAATGGAAAAAATTCTGGCCTTGGAATCAAAAAATACTCACCTCTCCTACTTATTAGGTACATAACCATGGGGAAGTCATTTATTCTTATTCAGCTTCAGTTATATCATCTGGGATGTTGGGATAATAACAGCACTTACCTTGCAAGGTTATTGGGAAGATCAAGTGAGCTAAAACATGTAAAGTCCTTAGTAAACCTGAACATAAGCATTTATTATATGATTAATGTGTGCAAGGTACTTTAGTAGACATTGGGAATAACAAGATCAAAATTGTATAGTACTACCCTACAGAAGCTTAAATTTGACTAAATAGACACAATCTCAATGTTTGGTTTTCTGTGTCTCTCTCTCTACACACACACATGCAAATTTATATACACAGATATGTATGTGTATACATGCATATACCTTTATACATACATATGTATGTGTATATATGTGCACATACAAGTATGTGGTACACACATATATCCTGTATACATACATGTGGAGATAGAACAAGAAGGAAAGTGAGAGAGGGGGAAAGAGGGAGAAAGGGGGGAAGAGAAAATGGAGAGATAGGAAAAGAGGGACAGAGGAATGGAGAATGAAAGGGGGAGAGGGAAGAGGAAGGGGAGGAAGAAGTACTCAATTATCCTCTGCATGAAAAATTGACTGTTATGCCCAATGGTGACTTGAGAATCTGTGCATCTCAACAGTGACTATTTATTTTTCTTACTAAAGTTTCTCTCATCATATCATTTTTTTCTTCATGATTTATACTAAGTGGAGGCATTTCATTCACAATCCTCCTGTCTCCTCATACCATGGAAAATCATTTATGAAGGAGTATCCTATACCCAAACCCCAAAATGAGGGAAAGAGGAAGGGAGGGAGGGAGGGGAAATAGAAAGACAGAGGCAGAGGGAGAGAGTGACAAAGAAACTTAGGGGAAGTATCACTAAGGGCAAAAAAGATAAAAAAGATCTGTCATGGGAATTGACACTTGATCTGAGCCTGGAAGGATCTGTGAGTTTGTTATTAATTACTAGGGTGGGAACTCCCTGTGACTTAGAGGATAAATCTTAGTTTCCTGGAGTTAGTGGATTGACTGTCCCAGAATTACACATCTCGTAAATATCAAAGGTAGGATTTGATCCTACCCATCCTTGAAGTACCATATAAATAAGAGTTATTTTAATTATGGAAACAAAATAGCTAATGTGAAGTTGGCAGCTATTAGGGTCTTGTGCTCTCTGACACAGAGCTGACAAAAAGACTACAGAAGATACTTGTGCTGTTAATGACACAAGTATAGTTGACCTTGAGATGGAGAAATACTGTTGCCTAGAATTTTGGTGTCTTATGTCCCAGGTCATCATGAAACTTGTCTCATGACACAATGGGGGAAATTTTGCCAGAAATATAATGAAACAAGGAAACATAAACACAGGTAGCCTGAGGCAGCCATTTAAGTAACTAGGGTCCCCTGTGCAGGATTGCTTTGTCATGCCAATGTCTCACCTGTCTCTCTTGCTCCCCATTATTTCAAAACATAATTTTGGGGCAGCCAGGTAGCACAGCGAGTAAGAGCACTGGCTCCAGTGTTGGGATGATCTGGGGATCGAATCCGGGCTCAGACACTTAGCACCCACCCAGAAACACCTGGCCGTATAACCTTGAGCAAGTTACTTAACCCCGATTGCTTAAAAAAAAAAAAAAAAAAACATAGTTTAGAAAAAATAGGGTTTATTTTGGGGGGGGCAGGTTCAGAAGTCTTTGAAATGTGGGGATCAGACCTGATATTTTATTGATATACACAACTCTCAAAGTGAAAACTGCTCACAAAGCATACTGGCAACTGCTTTTTAACTCAGTTTAAGAGTTTCCTGGTGCCCAGGGAGTTGAGTGACTTGAAGAATTGTTGAGCGGATGTATGTTCAAGGTAAGAATTGATTCCAGGCCTTCTATTTCTAAGATTGGTTTTTTATCCACCATGCCACACTTTCTCATGACAGATTCATAGCACTATTATCTAAGTATAATGACACAATCTAAATACTAGCCAATTGGTTCATTATCTCCCTATTTTAATATGATAATTCTGAAAACCTTCAAGTGGTACTATATGTGAATATTTTTCAAAAATTTCATTTTTTTAATTAACAAAATCTATATTTTTCTCTCCTTCAATTGATGGGCAGGCATCCCCTTAGTTTTAGTTCTTTGCTACAATAAAAAGAACTACTATAATTTGGGGGGGGCATAAGAATCATTTGGAAGTATAGGCCTAGGGATATGAGTAATTGTGGTAATTAAATGATGACAGTGTTGATGCTTAGACATCTCAGAGTGGGAGGGACACTGATGTGTTCTCTTAATTCATTGAAACAGCCTGGCTTCCAAAGAAGCCGCTAGTGGTACCACTGATAGACTTCTGGGCCTGGAGTCAGGTTAAACATGAACTTAAATCTATCCTCAAACACTTACTAGCTATTTGACCATGGGCAAATTACTAACAACTGTCTGCCTTGGTTTCTTCACTTGTAATATGGAAATAATGAGAACAGCGCTGTTGTGAGGATAAAATGAGTTAATATTTGTAAAATGCTTTGCCAGTCTTAAAGCAATATAAAAATGCTAGATATAACAGCTGCTACTTTTGTCCCAGAAATAAATGGTTTTGCCTTGCTGATTGTGGGATAAGATAATTAAATATTCCTGAACATATATAATGTTATTAGAAGTCTCTAGAACTGACAGAGTAATTACATTTATCATATTTTTCTTTTGATACTTGACTAAATATCCCAGGGAGTTTGTGGGGTAAAGGCAGGGGTGCATTAAAGCAAGCTCCAACAATCTCATGAGCCCCAGTCATTAAATATTTAGCATCAGCATTTATAGTTTTGTTATTATCAAATTCTACAAAATAAGGGCTTGATATATTTTCTTTATTTTTTTCTAGACTTAAAGTAATAAACAAAATATTACTGACACAGATTAAACTGAGAAGTGTGTCCCATTTACATATTTTTTTTTCAGTGAGCCAGTTGTTAAACATTTATAAACACACCACTGGCATAAGGGAGGATGGGGTAGATAAAATAGTTATGCCCTATGACAGCAAGCAAAAGGACTGAACTAGAATAAGGAGAACTTTGCTCTCATGTCAGGTTTGCCACTAATTCTTTGTGGGGCATTGCTCAAGTCACATCACTTCTCTGGGTTTCTGTTAACTCTTCTTTAAATTAAGAAGACTAGATTAAATTATACAATCCACCAAAGACCCTGTTTTCAGATTCAATGATCCCCTACAAACTCCATTTAACTCCAATGAGCTTCCCAAGCACATCACAATACCTAAAATCTGATTTTCCTTGGAGTTCTGAGGAGTAGTACAGTAGTCAACCATAATAGGGGTATCATCTCTTCTTCAGAGAAATGACACCAATAGCCATTTATATAACTTTACTGCCTCAATATGGGCATACTTTCTGTTAACAAGATTTGTCTATTTTGTGTGACTCTGCCTCATGTTTTCACATCAATCCACCATTGTTTGTGCATCCAACATGATGGGGATCTTCCACATTACACTGCAAAATTAATATTTATATTCATTCTAGATCTCTGTAACTATCATGTTAGAAAGAGCAACCAGTAATATACATGTTCATCATAGATTTTCCTCAGCCAACCACTTATAATATTTTTTCATCTTTCTAAGATTTCATGTCTTTCTCATTTTAAGTTACAAAGAGAAAATGTGCTTTTTCAAGAATGTTTCTCTGTCTGCCTCCCACCCCGATGATTCATCTCTTTACATTCTCCCCGAACCCATGAAGGCAGTATTTATCATAGAATCTCCCCTTTGCTTTTATTCTAGAACTATTCTTTTAGTTAAGTTTTGTCTTTTCACCTAGACTCAACTTAAGGGAAGGGAATTTCTCATAATTTATGCATACATATAGAGCTTTAAACATAGTTAGTACTCAATAAATGTTTCTTTTTGTCTTTCCCCAGAACTTAAAACATGAGTGTGTAATTACTTTGAAATGATAGGCTGAATGAAATTTTGTTTTCTGAACTTGTACAGACTTCACCACTGATGTATTGCCATGCTAAGAATTCCAACTGGACATTTTCTGCCTTGTTTTAATTTTACTTGGTGACACCAACCACTTTTATAAACGGTACAGTCCTGAGCAAAAAAAAAATAGTTTGGTTGCAAGTCAAAAAAACATTACATTCCACTTCTGGCTTGGTTGGCCCCTGCTGACTTGTGTAAGTTTGGACAAGTGACTTTATCTCTTGACTTCATCTGTAAAATAGGAGTTTTAATACTTATCCCTCATACCTCCCAAAATTAGGAGGAAGAAATAAAATAATAAATGTGAAAGGTATCTAACAAAATTTTATTATATGAACTGCCTTACATAAATCCAATTTCTTTGCTGAATGTATTGTGTTCATCTTAATTATATGCACAACAGCCTTGGGCTTCAGTAACATATCTTGTTAGATATGTTTTATTCCTTCAGTTCAGCCATAACCTCAGTAAGGATTTCTATGCCAATGTATCCATGAACACAGTTATACATAATGAAATCTTATGACTACCCTAGGAGGCAAATATTTTAATATATTTAAGGAGTAGTTTTTAACATGTTAGAAATGTGTTTCAGCATCCACACTAGCAAAAACACAGAGTGTATGTGATTTCACAAGTATAGGGAATTCTTTCAATGAACAGATTATAACCTGTCAACAATTTAGTATAGAGGTTCTAAAGGGCTTCTTGAAGCATATAAAGACTTAGGGACTTGATCAGGGTCACTCAGCAAGGGTAAGATGCAGGATCTGAACCCAAGTCTTTTATACCGTGTTTCCCCGATAATAAGACCTATCCCAAAAATAAGCCCTCCCCTTACTGTGTAAGATTCCTCTAAAATAAGCCCTCTCCCAAAAATAAGCCCTATTGAGATTGCTACTGTAGTGAAGGTGATCCACTGCACTACATGCTACATTACGGTACCCTCTGTATGCACCGTCCCTCCCCCCCTCGGGTGAAACGCACGCCACTCTCCGAGCTGCATCCAATCAGAGCTGCAGCAGTGAGCGCGTCATCCTGTTCTTCCCCAGTGATTTGCTTGCTGGTGCCATTGAGAGCAGTGCCGCGGAGGAGAGCTGAGGCAGGACAACATAAGCCCTCCCCTGAAAATAAGCCCTCTGGTGTTTTTCTTTCCAAAAAAATTAAGACAGTGTCTTATTATCAGGGAAACATGGGTACTAAACTAGTTCTGCTTTTCATCTGTGCTGGTATGACAAAATCTGCCTTGACTGTACCTAGAGCTCACAGTTTTGTTATTTGTGACTAATAAGAACAAGACTAATGTCTCTAGCTCTGGAAATATTTTGTGTATACATGCACATATATATAGATAGATACACACATATATGTGTATGTATGTGTACATGTATGTATATGCATATGTATGTATACACAATATATGTGTGTATATTCATGTGTATATGTATACATATATATGCATGCCTATATGTGAGGGTGTGTATGCATGTATATATCCAAATGTACATCTATATCTATCTATAGATATATAGATATACTGTATGTATGTATATACAAATACCCACACATGCATACATATATCTCCCTATATCTATATATAGGTATATAGATATGGATATATACATAGCCTATGTAGGATATTCCAAAAGTCTTAGTATACTTTTAAATTAAAGGTTCAAAGTGTTATACACACACACACACACACATACATACACACACTGTGAAGGCAAACTAGTACACTGTTTGCTTCACTTTGTTTTTGCTTTAAATAGTATCTTATTTTTTCCCATAATTAAATATCAAGAAAATTTTTAGCTTTCATTTTTAGAAGACATTGAGTTCTATTTTCCCCCTCTCCTTCTCTCACCTCTTCTAAAAATTGTAGATAGTTTGATATTATGTGTATTTGTATGTTTCTACATACGCACAATGAACATATACATATACACACATATACATATGTATGTGTTTATATTTACATACACACCTATATTATCACATAAGATGAATTTCTACATTTGTCACTGTTGTGGAAGAAGAAACAAAAATGAAAAAAAAAAGAAAATAAAGTGAAAAAAAATGCTTAAATCTCCATTCAGATTCCACCAGTTCATTATCTGGATATGAAAATCTTTTTTCTTCCTGAGTCCTTTGTAATTTTCTTGGATCCTTGCGTTGCTGAGAAAAGCAGAAGCATTTATAATTGACCATTATACATTGTTGCTTATACTGTGTACAGTGTTTTACTGGTTCTTCTCATTTCACTTTGCATCAGTTTTATAAGCCCTTCCAGAGCTTTCTAAAATGTGTCTGTTCATTTCTTATTGCTCTGTAGTATTTCATTATATTCATATACTGCAGCCTCTTCAGCCATTCCCCAGTTGATGGGCATCCCCTCAATTTCCAATATTTTGCCACCACAAATAGGGCTGTTATAAATATTTTGGCACATGTAGATCCTTATCTATTTTTTTATGATCCCCTCACAACACAGACCTTGTAGTGGTATTGCTGAACCAAAGGATATGTGCAGTTTGTTTGTCCATTGGGAATAGCTCCAAATTGCCCTCCAGAAAAGCTGGATCACTTCTCATTTCTACAAACAATTCATTCATGTCCCAATTTTCCCACGTGATCTCCAACATTTATCATTTTCCCTTTTTTGTGACATTAGTCAATCTGATTGGTGCGAGATAGTATTTCAGGGTGGTTTTGATTTTCATTTCTCTAATCAAAAGTGATGTAGAGCACTTCTCCATATGCCTATAGATAGCTTTGTTTTCATCTGAAAACTGTCTATTCATATCCTTTGACCATTTATCAATTGAGGAATGGCTTGTATTTTCATAAATTTGACTCAGTTCTCTATATATTTGAGAAATGAGGCCTGTGTCAGAGTTATTTGCTGTAAAGATTGTTTCTCAGCTTTCTGCTTTCCTTTTAATCTTGGTTGCATTGGTTTTGTTTGTATAAAAGCTTTTCAATTTAATATGATCAAAATTATATTTTCTACATTTTGCAGTGCTCTCTATCTCTTGTTTAGTTATGAATTCTTTCCCCTCCACATAGTTCTGATTGGTAGACTAGTCTTTGATCTTCTAATTTGCTTCATTGATACTTTTTTTCTTTTCATCAAGATGTAGTTTCCTTCCTTATTTCTTTTAATTAGGCCTATTTTTTACTTTTACTTTGTCCAACATCAGAAATGCTTGCCCTACCTTTTTTTTTATTTCAGTTGAAGCATAATAAATTCTGCTCCAGCCCCTTATTTTTACTCTGTGTCGATCTTTCAACTTCGTGTGTTTCTTGTAAGCAAAATATTGTAGGATTCTATATTTTTAAAATCTATTCTGATATCCACTTTCATTTTATGGAAGAGTTCATCCCATTCACATTCACAGTTTGATAACTACCTGTGTATTTCCCTCCATCCTATCCTACCTCCTGCTTGTCCTCTATGTCCTTTCACCCTTTCCCATCTCATCATTGGTTTGCTTCTGACTATTAACTCCTCTGATCTGTCCTACCTTCTGTCAGTCCCCACGCCAACTCCTTTACCTAATCTCCTTACCTCATACTTCCCTGTTGTATAAGATATATTTCTGCATTGATCTGATTGTCTACTTTTTTTCCTTTTTGAGCTAATACTGATGAGAACAATATCCATCACCCCCCACCCCTGACATCTTCCCCTCAACTATAATAATTCTCACCTCATCATTTCAGATAATTTATGCCATTCTACCTCTCTCTTCCTTCTGGCACCCATTGTATTCCTCTTTCTCATCCCTTAAAATTTTTGTTACTCTTTCAAATTCACCATATACTCATATTCTCTGCCTATGTATATTCTTTCTACCTATACTATTAATTATACAATTTTAAAAATTACAAGAATCGTCTTCCCATGCAGGGATATAAACAGTTTAACTGTACTGAATCCCTTACATTTTTCTTTCCATTTTTACATGTTTATGTTCCTCTTGGGTCTTAATATTGGAGGTCAAATTTTTGCTTTGTTTCTGATCTCCTTATGAAAGCTTGACAACCTTCTATTTTGCTGCATGACCATATTATCCCATTGATGTATTATGCTTAATTTTGCTGGATAACTGATTTGTGGTTGTAGTCCTAGCTCCTTTGCCCTCTGGAATATCATATTCCAAGAGCTCTGATCTTTCAATGTTACAGCTTCTAAGACCTGTGTAATCCTGATTGTGACTCCTCAATATTTAAATTATTTCTTTTTGATAATTTGTAGTATTTTTCCTTAACCTGATAGTTCTGAAATTTGACTATAATGTTTCTTGGAGTTTTTATTTTGGAACTCTTTTCTGAGGTAATTGGTGCATTCTTTGAATACTTATTTTGATCTCTTGTTCCAGAATAACAGTGCAGTTTTCCTTGATAATTACTTGAAAGATACTGTCAAGGTGCTTCTTTTGATTATGGTGTTCAAGTCATCCAATGATTCTGATATTGCGTCTCCTCAATCTATTTTCCAGGTCATTTATTTTTTCCATGAGGTATTTTACAATTTCTTCAATTTTTCATCATTTTTAATTTGTTTGATTGATTCTTGATGTCTCACAGAGTCTTTAGCTTTGATTTGCACAATTCTGACTTTAAAGTGCTATGTTCCTCAATTAGCTTTTCTGCTTTCTTTTTTTATGTGGCCTTTTGTAGTCTTTAAGGAGTTGTTTCCTTCAACCAATTTTTGTATCTCCTTTTCCATTTGGCCAATTTTTTTTTTAAGCAAAGTTCTGAGCGTTGAGTTTTTTCCCATAATTCCCTTGGGTCACTCTCATTTCTTTTCCCAAGATTTCTTCTATCTTTCTTACATGATTTGAAGTTCCCTTTTGAGCTCTTCCATGACTTATTTTTGGATTTGAGATGACTTCCTGTTTTTCTTTGAGGTTTTGCCCATAAGTGTTTTGACATTGTTGTCCTTTTCTGATTTCGGGTCTTGGTCTTCCCTGTCAGCAAAATTTCTATGCCATGTTCGTTCTTTATTGTTTTATTTTTTTGCTCACTTTTTTTTCTGGCATTTTTCCTTTCTTTTAAACTAGAAATCTGCTTCCAGAGTGGAAGGGGTTATATCTCAGGCATTTTGCTAGTGGCTGCAAGCATTGGATGTTTACCTGGCTCTGCACTAATATTGCCCTGAGGCCTTCAGGGACGTTCATATCTGGTACTGTGTTAAGGGCTGGGGTGGGGTGACTGGTACTGCTGGAAGCTGTAGGGGTCTAGCAGCTCACCTGGTGCTGAGCTGGAGTCCTAATGGTGGTGTCCAGTATGCTGAAGCCAGGTAGGTTTTTTTCTGCATTTTCACAGGGCTACACTGAAGTACATAGAGTTCTGGCCCCTGGAGGATAGCTCCCCACCCAGGGCTGCACAGAAGTATGTGGTGATCAGGCCACAGCAAGACACCTGCCCAGTTGGGGCTACATTAAAGCATGTGGTGGTCCTCAGAGCTGTAGTCTGTTGGACTAAGGCACGTGGGGGTCCTGGTTCTGGCTTTTGCCTGCTCCACCACACTGGAGCTCAAGATATATCCTGCTGGTTTGCTGTGGTGGGGCTTGCTGCTGGCTTGCTGGGATACTTCCTTACCTGAAATGCATTCCCTTTTTAACTCACTGAGACAGACTTTTCTTGCCAAGCCTTCAAGTCTCCTGAACTATAAAACCACTCCAATCTATCTTTCCATTTTCTCTACTATTTCAGGAATTGTTCTGGAGCACTATTTTTTGGTTGTTTGTAGGTGAATATGGGAAAGATACAGTGATTTACTGCTTATTTACCCATCTTGGCTTCTGGAAATCCCATGCTTGCCTCAACTTTTACCTAGCTTTTAAACACTGAATGGACATCACTAAGACACACTCAGACTTGGGAAAGATCTTAGCTTAAAAAGGTCAACTGATCCAGGGACATTGCCAGTCACCTATGTCTTGCAACTGCTGGATGATTCAGGACGAGAGATTTAGGCTGAGGATTCTGTATAGCTCTACAATTCAATTGAAAGTCAAGACATCACCCTCCTAATGTCATTGGTCCTCCTTGAGTATAAAGGACCTGCAACAACTTCCTTCCTTCCTTCCTTCCTTCCTTCCTTCCTTCCTTCCTTCCTTCCTTCCTTCCTTCCTTCCTTCCTTCCTTCCTTCCTTCCTTTCTTCCTTTCTTTCTTTCTTTCTTTCTTTCTTTCTTTCTTTCTTTCTTTCTTTCTTTCTTTCTTTCTTTCTTTCTTTCTTTCTTTCTTTCTTTCTTTCTTTCTATATCTATGTGTGTGCATGTTTATATATGTATATGTGTGTATATATGTATATAGTATATATGTGTATATATATGT
Organism: Petaurus breviceps papuanus; assembly: GCF_028583685.1. NCBI lineage: Eukaryota > Metazoa > Chordata > Mammalia > Diprotodontia > Petauridae > Petaurus > Petaurus breviceps. The sequence goes on from NW_027186296.1 coordinate 82,044,142, forward strand.
ATATGCATTTGTTTATATGTAGTAAATGCCTACTATGTGTCAGGTACGGTGCTAAACACTGGGGAAACAAAATAAAGGCAAAAGACAATCCTTGCATTCAAGGGGATTACAATCTAATAGAGGAGACAACATGTAAACAAACACATACAAACCAAGCTACAAATAAGATAAATAGGAAATAATTAAGAGAAGGGAGTTTCTAGAAATAACAGGGGTTGGGAAAATTTTCCTATAAAAGAACGGATTTTAGTAGGACTTAAAAAGAAACCAAGGAAGTCAGTAGATAGCATTCCTGGCATGGGAGAAAGACAGAGAAAATGCCCAGAGCCAAGAGCTGCAGTGCTTCTTTTCTGAAATAGCCAGAAGGCCACTCTCACTGGATTGAGGTAAACATTGCAGGGAGTAAGGTGTAAGAAAACTGGAAAATTAGGAGGGGCTAGGTTATTAAAATCTTTGAATGTCAAAAAGAACATTATGTATTTTTTGTTTCATGGAAGCAATAGTGAGCTACTAGGGTTCATTGAAAAGGAAAGTGACATGGTCAGATTTATCCTTTGAAAAACACTTTAGTTGAAGAATAGAGGATGGATTGGAGTGGAGACTCAAAGAAGGCATACCCACCAATAGGACACTACAGTAATGCAGTTTTAAGGCAATGAGGGCCTATACTAGAGTGACAGCAGTTTCACAAGAGAGAAGGGCGAGAATTTGAGAAATTATTTAAAAAGATGAAATCAACAGGCATTGGGAACAGATTGGATATGGGGATTGAGAAATAGTTAAAAGTTCAGGATAAGTCCTATTTTGTAAGCTTACGGGTCTGGGAGGATGGGATTGTCCTCTTCAGTAATAGGGAAAGTAGGAGGTAGGGAGGGTTTAATAAAAGATAATGAATTCCATTTGGGACATATTGAGTTTGAGACATTTAGTGGATGTGTAGTTTGAAATGTAATGAATGCAGTTGGAGATGCAAGTTGGGGGTCAGCAGAGAATTTAGGGCAAGATAGGCAGATTTGAGGATCATTAACAAGGTGGTAAGTCCATGGAAGCTGATGAGATCACCTAGTGAAGTAGTATAAATGAAGAAGAGAAGAGGGCCTGGAACAGAAGCCTGAGTGACACCTATGGTTAGAGTGCATAATCTGAAGGAGGATCCAGCAAAGGAAACCAAGGAGCATACAGAAATATAAGAAGAAAATCAGGAGAGAATAGTGGCCTGAAAACCTAGAAATAAGGAAAGTATTAAGAGTATCAAGCAGAAGAATAATCAATAATGGCAATAACTATAGAGGTGTGTGTGTGTACATGCACTCACATGTGTTTGTGCACACACACTATAGATACATGTACAGGTGTGTATGTATATATGCATATGTATACAGATATACATGTATATATTTATATGCATACATATATGTATACACACAAGTTCATAAAACTTCTAGAGATTAAATTCCTGACATAGATTTTAAACTTATAGTTCTATATAGTTGCTGTGGGATAATGAGAGGTTATGTAATTTCTCCAGAATAAAACAGCAAGTATTTATCAGTGGTGCGACATGAACAAGGTTTGCTAGACTCTGACATCAGTTCTTTAGCCACTATAGCTAACATACCATAACATACATTAATATCTGAAATGAGTAAACTTCAGTAAAATAAAGAATTAGTCCTATCTAAGCTTGTTTTATTCACATTACTATTTTGTGGAGAATAGTAAAGGATGAAGAGACATGATTTGCTGTCATAGCCAGGTACATACTGTTATAAGCAGAGGGGTCACCAACAGGGTTGATCAATGCTTTTGGAATGTTACTTGTAGACCTAGGAACAGGTGTTTGAACATGGGTTGGAGACATCATAGGAAAGGAGCTGGCAGAGGTACAAAGTTTTATTTCTTGATCTATGTATATCCTAGGAATCAAAAGTAAACTTTCAGTTTCTGATACAGCATCTGGCTCCTTTCTGGGATATTGTAAATGTTTTCAGAGTACAGTATAATGACCACTGTGTATCACTTACAGCTTCTAGTTTATCCTCCATCTTCCCTTCAAGGGATCCCAGGGGAAATGCCATTTTGACCACTTGATCTGCCTGTGGGCATGCACTCAAGTCAAATACTTTAGAATTTCTCCTGCTCAGGGAAAAGAAAAATCTAAACTTTATTAATTTTACAGTGAACATTTAGTTTCCCGACTGGCTTGATACTACAGTACATGTTGACTATTTTTTATGTTTCTGACAGAAAATTCTGGCTTGGCATGTCCTGTGCTACTCAAATAAATGAGTAGTGCTAATGGTATTTTAAAGGGAAAAGAATTAAACATTTTGAAATTGATATAGACTTGAATAATTGTTCATCCCAAATCTAAAATAAGGATATGTCTAGTAGGGGTACTTGATAATTTAGTCTTGTTCAAGAGAAAAAGCACTGGATTTAGGGTGAGAATACCCAGGGCCAAATATCACCTCTGCCACTTAGTATACATGTCACTCTGGGCAAGTCCATCTCTCTATGCCATGCTTTCCTCTTCATAAAAAATGGTTGGAATAGAAGGCCCCTAAGAGGCATAGTAGATCTAATTTATGATTGTATGATCCCAGTTGTAAATGTTTAATGTAGTATTAATATGAGATGAAGTAAAAGAGCCCAGCAAAAGAATGCACTACAGGGAGCCATGCTCCTTCTCTCTCTGTTCCAGCCTGGGTACTTCTCAGATAACTCAGTATGCTCAAGGGTCCAGCAAAGTAATCCTAATATGGAACCCTTCTCCCAAGCTGTCTGCCAATGCAACACTCTTCTTTTCCCCTCTAAGATGTACAATGTCCCACTATCTCCACATTCTTGGAAAATAACCCAGAGCCTTCTATCCACTATTATCCTCAGACCAATCTCCCTTTCCAAAGGTCATTGTGTTGTCTTCTACAGCATCCCCTGGCCCTTCCCCCCACTCCCTACACACATACATAAGCACCTACTAGCTATAGGTAGATAGATAGATAGATAGATAGATAGATAGATAGATAGATAGATAG
>NW_027186296.1:82047279-82052391 GCF_028583685.1 Petaurus breviceps papuanus
AGAGAGAGAGATATGTTTACTCATACTGTTTGGATGAGCAGGAAATCATTAACTACTGGACTTTTTCATCAGTCCTGCCACTGTAACTACAGGCACCTGCATAACCCTTTGACCAGACAATGCTTCAAAAGGAAACCTGGACCTTGCCACCTACTCTGTCTTTGCATCCTAAGTACCACTATGAATTTCTATATATCCTGCAGATGAACTTATCATTATGTGTGCTATCTTCCCTAATTGAAAAGTGAAATTTTTCATTCACTCATTCATATGTTCACCCATCGAGAGAAACTTTTTTTTGGTCTAGCCAATTATTTAATGTATGTTAACTATACGCTGCTCCTTTTGTTTTGTTTTTTTACCCTCACATGAATCACTGTTTGCCGGAAAAGTGAAGTTTTTGCCCCTCAAGTGGGTGTCATAGAATCAGGACAGAACAAGTACCAGACAAGAGTACAAAGTGTGTGGCATAAGAAGGCAAAGCTGTTACTCCCAGTATGACAATCATATGACGCAAATTTAAGTTCTGCCATAATGCTGGGCACTCTTCTAGGAATTCAAAGACAAAAATGAACAGTAGCTGACACCATAAATATACATTGTATCAGGGTAGATAACATGAATAACATTGAAAATTATCCTTAAAACATTAAAGATCATAGATTTTGAAAAGACCATTTCTTCCCGAAGAACTTGGCACAAGAATCATGAGCATACCCCCACAGTCTCCCAAAACCAACAGAAGAAACCTTCTTCCCTTGCCAAAATTATGGAAGATGCAGTGTCACTTGAGTAGCGTTTTCTAGGATCTTTGGGATGTGGACTACTGAGGAACAGGGAAAGTTAGAACATTGGATGGTGTTATTGCAAGGGGCTGCTGTATCCCTATTTAAATATTAGAAAATGATAGGATTGGAAAATGAGAAACTGAAGGGGCCCTAAAGATCAAATAGCCTGCTTTGCCCCCTCACCCTCATACTACATAGTTGAGGAAACTGAAGTTGAAGAAGTTTAATACCTTGCTCAACATAAAAGAGGTAGCCAATATCAGACCTGTGAATTGAAATCAGGGTGTCTGACTGAGTCCAGTTATCCTTTCCACTAAATCACACTGCTCATATGAACCAAGGGAAAAACAGATTAAGCACACCAGACTGCTGTTTAATGCTAAAGTTTCTGATCTTTCTGATTTCCTATAGTTGTTATGTTGTTGTGTTTCAGGGTAGAGCTTTGCAGCATTAAAGCATTGTCATCTCAAAAGTCTGTTTGTACCTTGACTATTTTTGCTGCCATCCACTATAGAACTTTTAATATTTGTTAATCCAAAGAATGATTGGGAACTGTTTCAACCATGCTGCCCAATAAGTTCTTGGGGGAAGCTGTTGACATACCAGGTGAAGCAGCTGATTCCCCACATTTAGTCATTTCTCTTTTTCTCTACATTTGACTCCACATTTGTAATGTTTTTCCATCCATATTAGATTACCTGATAAAGCCCACATATCTCTTTTGCGGTCTGTATTCATAGGCAAACAGCAGTGCACACAAATACTCTATTTCTGACATGATATTTACACAGCATCATCAACAAAAACTTCAACATCTTTTGCCTATCTTACACAATTACATTAGTAATACACTTTGCCATGCTCTCAATAAATCTGCTTTCTTATTTTGCAGAGGTAGATGTCACTGAGTGACAAAGATTCATAGAATACTTGATTTTACAGATCCAATCTTGTGTCTCTCAAAATTGTCTCTTGGGTGATCTCTTGGGAAATGAAGAAAGGTTTAAAAAAAAACTTGACTGATAGGGATTCTGATATACTGCATCTTGCTTTATTCTCTTCCTTCAATCCTTCCTTGAACTTTTCCTATTTCTCTCCTCTAACTACAATCCTTATTTGCAACAGTGGGTGGCAATCATAGATATGCATTTGGTGGCTCTTTGTGGGTAGGAGTTACCTCCCTTAGAGAGAGCTCAACATAGGCCATGGCCTGCTAGGTGTCTAAGCTACTTCTTCAGTGAAAATTAGGCACAGTTGGAGGGAAATAACTTGCTTTAGACTGAGAAAATACAGGGTATAAGTATATAAATATTGATTTATTCAGGACTCTTGTCCTCACATTTTCTTCATGTCTATTAGCTCTTTGACTATAAATGCCAACTCATGCGGACTGTGTTTATGTTGCTTGTTTTACCTTTTAAGTCTTCCAGGGAACGGAGCATTTCTATTTACCCTATTTGCTCAATGATAAACAAAGTGACTTCAATATATGGTCATTAAATAAAAGCAAATAGATCAATGAATTTCCTATAAATTTCTGCTTAACCATCAAGGATCAGTCTAATTAATAAAACATCACTTCAGTTGACAGAATGCCTGGCCTTTAGTCAGGAAAAGCCAAGTTGAAATTTTACTTTAGTTCCTAGGTATATGACCCAGAGCAAGTCAATTGCTCTTTGCCTCAATTTCATCATTGTAAAATGAGAATAATAATAGCACCTACCTCACAAAGTTTGTGTGAGGGATCAATTGAGATATTTTTAAAGCATTTAGTACAGTTTCTGGCACATAGTAGACACTTTATAAATATTAATTCCTTCCTTCTTTCCTTTCTCTTGTTCCAGTTAAAAGGATTCTTTAGTTTGCAAATTTAAAAATTAGAATCACCACCACAACAAACTATATAGTATATTCTGAATACCAGCTTTCTTAATAGTTATAAGTAGGAATTATTGCTCAATGGATAGGGTGAAAATCAGGAAGAAGCTCACCTTGAGTGTGTCCACCAAGGGGAGACAAGACTACTAGAGGACAACTTGATTTTTCTATTCAGCTGAAAGCATTAGAATTAATAGAGAATGAGGGTTTGAGAATGTCCAAGGGATAGGATACAAAGAGGGGGAGCAAAATGTGCTTTTCTTACCCTATATATTTTTAAATTCTTTGAGAAATCCTAAAAGACTTGTGTTAACTATGAGACAAGAATACTGCCCAAGCACAACAGAAATGCTCAAATACTCTTTTTTCTTTTTTGGGGAGGGAAGACAAGACAATTGCGGTTAAGTAACTTGCCAAACGTAACACAGCAAGTAAGTGTCAAGGCCAGATTTGAGCTCGGGTACTTCCTGACTTCAGGCCTGGTCCTTTATTCACTGTGCCACCTAGCTGCCCTGAGAAATTCTTTTTAAATATTATTTTATTCCCCCCCCCCACTTACATGTCCAGACAATTTTTATAATTCTTTTTTTTCCCCTTTTATTGGAGGGCAATTGGGGTTAAGTAAGTTTCCCAAGGTTACATGACTATTTGTGTGTGTGTGTGTGTGTGTGTGTGTGTGTGTGTGTGTGTTAAGTGTCTGAGGCCAGAACTGAACTCAGGTTCTCCTGACTCTGGGACTGCTCTTTACTCACTGCGCCACCTAGCTGCCCCTATAATTCTTTTTTACAAGATTTTGAGTTCCAAATTTTTCATGCTCCTCCCTTCCCCTCTTCCTAAAATGATAGGCAAACTGATATATGCTATACATGTGCTATCATGTAAAATACATTTCCAAATTAGGCATCATTGTGAAAGAAGAAAAAAGATCAAAAGAAAGAAAAACACAAAAAATGAAGAAAAAAAGTAGTCTTGGATCTGTATACAGAATCCATCAATTCTTTATCTGGATGTAGGTAGCGTTTTCCTTTGGGAGTCTTTCGCACTTTTCATGGATCATTGTGTTGTTGAGAAAGGCTGAATCATTTATAGTTTATCGGCACACAATGTACTGTGTACAATGTTTTTCTGGTTCTGCTAATTTCACTTTGGATCTGCTCATGCAAGTCTTTTCAAGTATTTTTGTCTGTCTGTTTGTTTTCCCGGAATCTACCTGTTCATTATTTCTTATTGTACAATAGCATTCCATTGCATTCACATACTACAACTAGCTTAATGATTCCCCAGTGGATGGGCATCCCTCAATTTCCAATACTTTGTCACCACAAAAAGAGGTGTTAAAATATTTTTGCACATGTAAGTCCTTTTCCCTTTTTTATAATTTCTGTTGGGTATATATCTAGTAGTGTTATTATTGGATCAAGACATATGGTCTCCAAAAAGGTTTGATCAGTTGACAATTCCACCTACAATGCATTAGTGTCCCAATTTCCCCTCATCCTCTCCCACATTTATCATTTCCTTTTTTTTTTTTGTCATATTAGCCAATCTGATAGTTGAGAAGTGGTCCTTCAGAGTTACTTTGATTTGCATTTCTCCCATCAAAAGTGATTTAGAGCACATCTTATGCCTATAGATAACTTCAATCTAGATATTCTTGATTATTAATTTTCAAAATCATCAAAGAAGAGCAATTGCTTTTTTATTTAGGATTACCTGAATATATAAGCATATGCATATTTTAAAACACATACATATAATATATGTGTTCATGCAAATATAAAAAAGAAAAAAGTTCCAGGGTCTATAGATCCTCTGTATTTAGATGTTTGAAGACCAACAAGTTGAAAAGAGTTTTAAAATTTATTCTTCTTAACTTTATAGAATAGAACTCAAATGGATAATTACATGGATATGATTTCCCATTCATTTTTTTTTAAGTTGGAAGTGATGTGGAAAAAATTGACACATTAATTTGGGACACTAACTGATCTAATCATTTTGGAGAATATTCAAGAATTACACCCAAAGAGTTAGTAGGCTGCCTATACCTTTTGACCCAGCAATACAACTACTAGGTCTATTTCCAAAGATGATTAGGGGGAAAGGAAAAGAACCTATATGTTTTAAAATATTTATAGCAACTCCTTTTGTGCCGTCAAAGAACTTGTAATTGCAGGGATGTCTGTCAGTTGGGGAATGGCTAAACAAGTTGTAGTTTATTATTGTGATGGAATATTACTGTGCTATAAGAAATAAAGAACTCTCCAAATAAGAATAGAAAGAAAGTAGAAAACTGGCAAACAATATATACTGCCAGTATTTCTGATAAAGACTTCATTTATAGAATATACAATGTAATTATATAATGTATAATCATATATATATATATATATATATATAGAGAGAGAGAGAGAGAGAGAGACAGAGAGAGAGAGAGAGAGAGAGA
>NW_027186296.1:82052491-82112242 GCF_028583685.1 Petaurus breviceps papuanus
GGGAGAGAGAGAGAAGGATAAAGGGAGGGAGAGAGAGAGAAAGAGAATGAGAATGAACTGAGTTAAATTAATAAGAATACAAGTCATTCCACAATTGATAAATGATTAAAAGATATGAACAGGCATTTTTCAAAAGAAGAGATTAAAGCTATGTATCATCATATGAAAAATGTTCTAAATCACTATTGACTAGATAAATTCTAATCAAAATAATTCTGAGGTACCACATCACACCTATCTGGCTGACTGATGTGGTCAAACAGGGAAATGCCAAATGTTGGGGAAGATGTGGGAAAATTGGAATACTAATACACTGTTGGTAGAGTTGTAAACTGATCCAACCATTCTGGAGAGCAGTTTGGAGCTATGTCCAAAGGGCAATCAAACTACATACCCTTTGATTCAGTAATGCCACTACCAGGCTTATACCACAGTAAGATCATAAAAAGGGTAAAAGGACCCAGACGTATAAAATATTTATAGCACCTCTTTTTGTAGTGGCCAATAATTGGAAAATGAGGGGATGTCAATCAATTTAGGATTAACTAAATAAGTTGTGCTATATTATGAGCAGGGGTGGCTATGTGGTTCAGTGAATAGAGCACCGGTCTTGGAGTCAGGAGGACCTGAGTTCAAGTCCGGCCTCAGACACTTAACACAAAACCTTGCCATGTGATCTTGGGCAAGTCACTTAGCCCCAACTGCCCTCCAAAAAGCAAAAAAAAATGATAAGCAGGCAGATTTCAGAAAAACCTGAAAAGTCTTACATGAACTGATGCTGGGTGAAATGAGCAGAACAAGGCGAACATTGTATACAGCAAAAGCAACATTGTGCAATGAGTATGATCACCTTACCTCTTCTCGGCAATACAATAATCTCAGACAATTAGACAATTCCAAAGGACCGATGATGGAAAATGCTAACCACATTCAGAGAAAGAAGTATGAATTCTGAATGCAGAATTATGAATTCAGAATTCAAGGGCACTATTTTCACTTTAATTTTTTGTTTGTTTGTTTGTTTGTTTAATTTTTCTCTCTTGTGGTTTTTACTTTTTGTTCTGATTTCAACTCCCTCATGTTACAAATGATGAAATTGAGCTACAAAGTGGTTAAGTAACTTGACCATGGTCACACAGCTGGTAAGTATCCTAGGTAGAATTTGAACCCAGATATTCAAAAGTCCAAATCCAGTGCCCTAATTAGCATACCACAATAACCAGTTGAAATTTGATGCCCTTTCCAAATCTAGAATTCTATGGTATTTCCCAAATTACACCATGAAATTAACATTTTTCCTTTTATATTACATGATGCTTATCTATTCCCTGATACTCAGAATCATGGAAAGTTCCTATACTATTCATGTTCAAAGTAATCGATCTTTCCTAAAGTTACCATGGCAATTTTTTGTCTCTCATAGTCATCTACTGTGATTTATTATGACAATAAAGCTTATTCTGTTTGATATTAAGAAAATCCATCAGTGCAACAAGTTCTATCACACATCATTTTATAAAAAATACATTGTAGGGGCGGCCAGGTGGCACAGTGAGTAAGAGCGCCAACCCTGGCGTTGGGAGACCCAGGATCGTTTCTGGACTCAGATACTTGCCACCCACACAAAATAACTGGCTGTGTAACCTTAAGCAAGTTACTTAACCCCAACTGCTTAAAAATACATTGTCATCATCATTATTACTGTTATTATTATTATTATTATTATATTTACCACCCCATGATTTTCAAATTAAGTTTTCAAAATGAACTGCTTCTTCCTAATTTTCCCCCCCAGTTTGTTCATGTTTAGCCTTAAGTTACCTACCACATTGAGGGTGTGGGGTCCATTTAGAAGTTAAATGCCTTTCTTGGACAGCTCTCTTGCCCACACAATTTAAAGGAATTTTCACTCCAATGTCTCAACATAGGTACTGTATTTTTGAATGGCCATTTGATTAACTATAATAAAATGCATGATTCACAACATATTAGTGTTCTCTGGTTCTTTATTCATATAAAGTGTATCCCAGGGGAATTTTAACTGTATCTGCCCAATGTAGGAGCTCAGTCTCCTCTGTGGATAAGTGCTTTGAAACTTCAATGAAAAACTTTATTTTTATAGCTTTTCAAGAGGGGGGATATGCTGATCAAACGTCTACTGTTAAAATCACTGAAACACTTACAAACCTCTTATTAGGGGAAAATGACCTTTTCTCTCTGCTTTTGCAATCAGATAATGGTGGATATGTGAACATGGGCTAGTGTTTTAATCAGGGCCGAATATTACACATATTTATGTGTGTAAATATTAGGCAGCTAGGTGGTATAGTGAACAGAGTTCTGAATTTAGAATCAGGAAGAAAAGAATTTGAATCTTGGTTAGATGTGTGGATAAGCTACTTCAACTGTCAGCTTTCATTTCCTTAACAGTAAAACAGGGATAATAATTACACCTATGACCCAGGGTTGTTGTAATGATCAAATAATATAACATAAAAGACTGCGACTATTAAAGCACACTAAGTTAGCTATAATTTTTGTTCACAATAACTGTAACAATCTTGATCAGTCTGTATTGTTAAAGTTCAAAATGTCATTTTTAGGGACTAGAAAGTAAGAGTCAGTGAGTTCTGATTTTCTCCAATCTTCACAGTAAGGGGCAATGGCTTCATATGACATAAATGATACTGGTAATGACTGGGATCATCAAATATATTCATTAAACAACACAGAAGACAAAAAAGTGCTATCTCTACAGTGGTGCTAATCTTAAACCACAAATTGCTAGATGATAACTCTTAAGAGAACTCATAAACAAGAGAAAATGTGGTGGCTTTTTAAGAAAATTTTACCAAGAATCAATAAATCTAGGTTCTCGTTTCAAATATGTCATTAACTAGCTTCATGACCTTGGACAAAGCATTTGACCTCCGTGAACTTATCTACATAATGTGACTAACAATGCATGTTGGCTTCATTTAATATATGGTGTTATTGATATAATAAAATAGAATAATAGGTGTGAAGTTGTTTTGAAAGCTATAAAGTGTATTATAAATGATTATTAAAAGTGGGATGGCGACATTTGCTGCTGTATCATTTAGCCAGGCAGGGAGAAATTTATGTATTGATCTCTTAAAATATGGCTGATAGGTTTCCTGAAGAAATTAGATATGAAAGCACTCACAATTCCTGAGATTTTGGTGTGTGTGTGTGTGTGTGTGTGTGTGTGTGTGTGTGTGTGTGTAATTTTTCCCCCTTTTCTAAGAAGATACAGAGATTTGTATTCCAGGAACACCAGACACATCAGATGAAGGTCTATGCTTTAATGTGACCTTTACAGACACCTTATATTCCATCCATCTTGTCACTGTGAAAACTGCCAGTATCCACCTGAATTCAGACACTAAACACTTACTGGGAGGAGGCTATCAATTAAAATTCCTGTTGCTGGGGAAATGAATGGCATACTCTCTATCTGTCTAGCATTTTTTTATACATATCTGCATGAGCACCTATCATTTTCTGTTAATCCTCATTCACTTCTACATAGCCTGGATCTCAATAAACATACTATGAGAATTATAAGTATGATCTCAGGGGATACCTGTTTCTGAAAATGGTTCCAGACAATAACTCTGATAAACTGTAATGACCAATAATTGATCCAGAAGACACATGAGAAAATATACTGCTTTCCTCTCAGTAGAGAGATAAGGATCTGTGGGTCTATAATGTTTCTTACACGGTTAGACCATTTAAGCTACATCAATTGGTTTTACTCAACTATAAGAAGAGTTCAGTGAGACCGGGAGTATATTAGGAAATGACAGGTGTAAAAACATGACATCAATAAAACTTCTTTGAGGATATGCCTGAATGGCTCTTGCTCCTTCAGTTATGGATGTTAAAACTTTATTTTCAGCATAAAAGAATTCATACAGCAGCCCAGTTAACTATTAACACTATTACTGTGTACCTCACGTCTCTTACAATGCTCTTCAAAGCTTAGTCTAGACTGGTCTATCAGGTTGAGAATGAGCGAAAGCAAAGTCTTTCCCTCCTCCTGAAATTATTAAATCTTACAGACACTATTGAATTCTATCAATAGTGGTGGTTGGACAACTGAACATTCTAAGTTCATGTCTTACTATGGAGTAAAGAAGGAAGAAGGAAGAGAAGAGGGAAAGAGAAGAAGGGAGAAAGAAGGATGAGAGAGAGAATTAATAACTTACTATTTGACAATCACTTTGATATCTAAAGGTGTTTAAATTTTTATCTCCATCCATCCATCACAGCATTATTATATGCCTTAATTACTGATTAACATAGTCTTTGATGCACACGCATGAAGCAGATTTAAGTTTTCCTTAAAGTTTGAAGCTTGATTCACTCTTCTATCTTCTCCCTTCCTTGTCCTGATTCCAAGAATGGAAATAACTGTGACAATTATGTAGGATGAAAGGTTCTATGTACTGGTTGCTTTGGTCCAGTCCACCATAACCTGTGTGCTTAAAATATTATTTCCATGAGTGTTAATATTCACAATAACACCACTGCAACTGGAAATAATTGCTAATTTCTGAAAACCATAGAAAAGAGGAATTTATTCTCTCTCATTCAAGCACCTTCTTAATACAATCTTAACTATATCATTACAGGAAATGTGATAACAATCCCACAAGATTATTTTGGGAGGTAGTTAATGTAGTGGTTAAAGGAATGGAAAGGGGGCTAAATAAAAATGTGGCACCCTGTATCAGCTTGAACTGGGTAAACGGTTTGGGGAAATGTACCATAAGAGAAATTTAAAACAAGGGCTTTAACCGGATTTCAGAGAAATAAATTGAAAAAGGTGACTTAGCAGAATGGGTATGATGCATGAAAAATAGGAGATTAACAGAGATGTTAGTCTCATGCATTGTGTTCACCACTCTTGAACTTTTGCTGCAAGAAATGAGTTGCTCTGGTATTCTTTTTGACTGCTCCTCCTTAAGACCCTTACTATATGCCCTGCTACTTCACTAATCAACCTTTAGAGCTTTCCAGCTTTTCTCAAAGCTGAATTGCCCTATTTGTGTTATCTCCCCCATTAGAATGGGAGGCAGCAACATTCTCAGTTTGTAGTTGCATTCCTAGGGCTTAACACAGTGCTTGGAACATTTTAGGTATTGATCAATACCTTTTATTTTGCTGATTTCTGGGGGGAGGGAGGAGGGAAAGGAATACAAAATTTGACATTTAGCAGGTGATTATTATAGTTGTTAAATATCACATTATCTTAATCATTCTGGGATGTGACCCATATTGAGATCTCAAAATACCTATATAAGGTTGAATTCTCAGGAAAAGACATCCCCAACCTTTTATCCAAATATGAATTTTCTTCCTCCTCTCCCCAAGCCAGAGAATAAATTACCACACATTCCAACTATTATACCATGAGGATATATGATCTGGTCACCAACTCAGCAATAATTCATTACTCTCTCTTTTTCATTACGACTCCTAGGGAGTATAAGGCAATAAGGAAAGAGGAGGAGAATAATCAATCCTATATTCAATTTGAGTCAGGGGATATTTGTTATGGCCAACTGTGTATTTCTGTTCCAGGTGATGGGAAGACCATCCACAACCTGCTTACCTAGTTCAAACATACTGGGATATACAAAGATAAATAAAAATATGTCCACCATCTTTGAACCAAGTAATAGAAAGAATAAAATATAGAAGAATAATCAAAACAAGAATATGATAAGTACCATGTGTTAGCTACAAACAAAGAGATTTCAGAGAGGAACCACATTAGATTTTACTGAGGACATCATCAAAACCTTTATGGAGGAAATTACATATAAATATGGGCTTACACGCACACTTCTGGGAGCCAAGATGGTGGAATAAGCAGTAAACTGCTGTAACTCTCCTATACAAATTTTCAAACAACCATTAAATAGAGCCCCCAAAGAAATACTGGAACAGCAGAACTAGCAAAAAAAGAGATGGGGAAACAGTCTTTTATCCAAATAAACTTAAAGGATCAGCAAGAAAGGTCCATCACACTCAGGTTCAAAGGGAATGCAGTCCAGAATAGGAAGAATCCCATCAAATCAGCAGCATGACCCACCTCAGCAAAACAGTGGGATATCCTGAGACCCAGTGTGACCTAACAGGCAAACACCATCACCAGGATCCCCCACATGCCTTGGCATAACTAGGGGAACTTACAGACTTCAGCTCCTAGAACTACCACATGCTTCACTGTAACCTAGCACAAATAGGAATACTACAGTGGTCAGACTCCACATACTTCAGCAAAGCCCTGAGCAAACTAGTAGACTCAAACCCCATGATGCCTAAGCAAACAAGTATTTGCCAGGCAGCACTGGCCTGCCATGAATCAATGTAGCCCTCAGCAAATAGGCAGCCTCAAGGGGCTTGACAGACATATGCTTCAGTGAAGCCACAGGGAAACACAGAAACACTCCACTGGGCCTCAGCATCCATCAGACACCACCACTAGGACCCCAACTCAGCACCGAGTAAGCTGTCAGACCCTTATAGCCTGCAGCATTACCAGGCAATCTTTACCCCAAGCCTGAACATAACACAAGACATGAGGGTCCCTGTGGGCCTCAGGGTAATATCAGTGTCACACAAGAGAAACAGCCAGGACCTGTAGCCACTAGCACAAGAAGTCAGATAGTTCCTCTGCCACCCTGGGAGAAGAGTTCAAATTTAAAAGAAAAGAAAAGTGCCAAAAAAAAAAGAAAAAGCAGAAAATAACAACAACTAAGTAATTTGACCTTAGAAAGTTATTGTGGTGACAGGGAAGACCAAGACACAAACTCAGAAGAGGACAACATTGTCAAAACTCCTTTGTGCAAAAAGCCAAAGAAAAATGGGAAGGGGTTTCAAGACTAGAAAAAGCTCATGGAAGAGCTAAAAAAGGAGCTTAAAATCATTTAAGAGAGATAAAAGAAAAATTTGGTAAATAAATAAGAGTGATACAAGAGAATTATGAAGAAAATAGACAACACACTGAAAAACTGTTCAAAACTAGAATTGGCCAAAAGGAAAAGGAGAAATAAAAAATCCACTGGAGGAAAAAAACTCCTTAAAGAATACAATTAGCCAAATAGAAAAGAAAGTACAAAAACTAATAAAGAAAAATGATACCTTAAAAGTTAAAACTGGGGGCAGGCAGGTGGCGTGGGGAATAGAACACTAATCCTGGAGTCAGGAGTACCTGAGTTAAAATCCAGTCTCAGACACTTAACACTTACTAACCATGTGACCTAGGGCAAGCCACTTAACCCGAATCGCCCTGCCTTCCCCCATCCAAAAAGCAAAAAAAAAAAAAAAAAATAGAGATAAGCAAGTGGAAGCTAATGACTCTATGAGAACATTATGAAGCAATAAAAAAAAATAATGGAAAAATGGAAGAAATGTAAAACAATTCATGGGAAAAATAAAAATTGGCCTAGAAAATAGATCCAGGAGAGGTAATATCAGAAAAATTGGACTACCTGAAAGTCACAATCAAAATATGAACAGAAAGTTTTCAAATGAAATATTCAAAACTATATGCAGGCATATGAAAAAGTTGTCTAGATCACTTTTGAATAGAGAATTGCAAATTAAAACCACTCTGAAATATGCCCTTACACCAAATGGATTGGCTAATATGATAAATGTTGGATAAGATGTGGGACACTGATTGTGACACTGATGCACTGTCGGTATAGTTTTGAACTGATCAAACCACACTGGAAAGCATTTTGGAACTATTCCCAAAAGGCAACCAAACTACATACCCTGAAATCCAGCAATACCACTACTAGGTCTGTATCTCAAAAATATCATAAAAAGGGAAAATGACCTACATGTGTGAAAAGGTTGATAGCAACCATTTTCATTGTGGCAAAATTTTGGAAATTGAAAGGATGTTCATCAATGGGGAAATGACTGAGCAAGTTATGGTATATTAATATAAAGGGATACTCTAACTTAATAAGAAATGGTAAACAGGCAGATTTCAGAAAATCTTGGAAAGATTTGTGTGAACTAATGCAGAATGAAATGAGCAGAATGTAGAAAACATCATACACAATATCAGCAACATTATGTAATGGTCAACTATAAATGACTCAGCTCTTCTCAGCAACACAATGAGCCAAGACAAGCACACAGGATTCAGAAAGGAAAATGCAGCCCATATCCAGATTAAGAATTGATGGTCTCAGAATGTTGATTGAAACATATTTTTCTCACTTTATTCTTTTTCATTTTCTTATTTCTTTTTGATCTGTTTCTCCTTCCACAACAGTGATAAATATGGAAATATGTTTTACATGATAGCATACGTATAAACTATATTAAAACACCTGCCATTTTGAGAAGGGGGTGGGGAAGGAGGGAGAAAACTTTGGAACTCAAAATCTTGTAAAAATGAATGCTAAGGAGGCATACAGAGGCAGGCCTGAAAGGCAGGGGTGCACAGAGGCAGGCTCCAGAGGAGGCCTGATCAACTCTGGGAGCAAGGCATCCCACAAGGGCCACTACCAAGCATATCATCAAAGGCCTGGAACTGGAAAGAGTAAAGTAAGAACCAAATGCAGGGCCCCTGTCCAGGACAGCAAATAATCCTGGGTCTACCACTCCACAGCCCAGAAATTAAAAAAAAAAAAAGCCCCTATCAGGACCTCGAAGGACCAGAATGGTAGAGTGAACCCTGCCTGCTCCAACACCCCATACACCCCCCCCACACACTGAAAACATAGTAATTATTGCCCCAGGGCAAAACCCTCAATAGTAAAGGCTTTGGAAGCTTAGAGGAAGGGTGTGGCTAGCACCCTGCCTCAAAATGGGGAGAAAGCAGACTAAAAAGATTCTGGAGTCCTACTATCCTCAGAGGGAGGAACCAAACTCAGAGGGAGACAATGTGGACTCCACACCCACAGCTGAAATATCAAGAGGGAATGGGTCCCAAGAACAGAAAGCTCTCCTAGATGAGCTCAAAAGGAACTTTGAAAACCAAATGATAGAAATAGAAGACAAAATGAATCATTCTTTTAAAATCAAAATGGCAGAATTATAAAAACATTGTAATGAAGAAAACCTTAAAAAGAAAAGTTCCTTAAAAAGAAAAGTGTATGATAAGGAAAAGGAGATCCAAAAACTAACCAAGAAAAATGATTTGCTAAAAACTAGAATCAACCAAATTGAAACAAATAACTCTATGAGGAACCAAGAATTAGCCAAACAAAACAACAAGAATGAAAAATTAGAAAAAGGGGTAAAATATCTCAATGGAAAAATAATTGACCTGGAAAACAGATCCAGGAGAGATAATTTGAGAATCATAGACCTACTGAAAAATCATGATGAAAAAATGAGCCTGGACAACATTCTCCAAGAGCTCATTAAGGAAAATTGCCCTGAGATATTAGAACCTGAGCATAAAATAGAAATTGAGAGAATCTACTGGACACCTCCTGAATGAGATCCCAAACTGAAAAGGACTAGAAATGTTGTGGCCAAACTCAAGAACTACCAGGTAAAAGAGAAAATAATTCAAGTGCACAGAAAGAAACAATTCAAATATCGAGGAACCACAGTAAGAATCGCACAAGATTTGGCAGCCTCTAAACTGAAAGATCAGAGGGAGTGTAATGCAATTTTCTGGAAGGCAAAAGAGCTCGGGTTACAAAAAAGGATCACCTACCCAGCGAGACTGAGCATATTCTTCCAGGCAAAGAGATGGTCATTCAATGATATAACAGATGTACAGACCTTCCTGATGAAAAAGCCAGAGCTCAATGGAAAATTCAATCTCCAATTATGAGATGCAAGAGTGACATAGAAAGGTAAACAAGGAAAACACACACACAGCCTGTTATTTAATAAGAGCAAACTGTTTATAGACAAGTAGAGCGTATGATTATAAAAAAAAAGAAAATGATGATTAAAAAATCTTATTAAGGGCTACCAAGGGACTGCAATGGAAGAAGAGGAATGAATGAAGTGGAAAAGGGTATATTATGCCACACAAAGAGGCATAAAAACAATATAGCAGAGGAAAGTAGGGAGGGAGATGAGTATTACATGAGCTTTTCCCTCATTGGTTCTGGTGCAAGGATGGAATAACAACCAGTTAAGCATGGGACTCTATGGAGAAGAGATGCAAAACGTATTATATTAGAGGAAAAGAGGGGAGGGAGAGGAGCTTCACATGAGATTTCTTCCTGTCACCCTTGGTACAAAGAAGAAAAACATACTTCATTAAGTATAAAATTATCCTACAGGCAGTAGGAGGGGTTAAGGGCTACAAATGGGGTGGGTGATTATTAGGAAAGGAAGAAGTAAGGGGGAAGGGGAGGAAAAATGAGGGAGGCTTATAAGGGAAAACTGAGGGAGGCTGTGGTCAAAAGGCAAACTATTAAGAAGGGGAAGGGAGAAGGGGAGAAAATATAAGCATTAACAGGGGAGGGAATAGGATGGAGGGAAAGAAACAGATAATAATCATAACTGTGAATTTGAATGGAATGAACTCTCCCATAAAGAGGCGGCAGATAGCAGAATGGATTAAAAATCATAATCCTACAATATGCTGTTTACAAGAAACACATCTAAAACAGAGGGATACACACAGGGTAAAGGTAAAAGCCTGGAGTAAAATATATCATGCCTCAGCTAAAGTAAAAAGAAAGAAGGGATAGCAATTCTTATCTCAGATAAAGCAAAAGCAAAAATTGATCTAATTAAAAGAGATAAGGAAGGAAACTATATCCTGCTAAAAGGCACCATCGAGAATGAAGCAATATCATTACTTAACATATATGCACCAAGTGGTATACCATACAAATTCCTAGAAGAGAAGGTAAAGGAATTAGAGGAAGAAATAGATAGCAAAACAATGCTAGTGGGAGACCTTAATCTGACCCTCTCTGAATTTGATAAATCCAACCACAAAAAAATGAAGAAAGAAGTTAATGAGGTGAACAGAATTTTAGAGAGGGTAGGTATGATAGATCTCTGGAGAAAACTGAATGGGGATAAAAAGGAATATACATTCTTCTCAGCGGTTCATGGCACATACTCAAAAATTGACCACGCATCAAAAGCTCAAAATTCTGTGCAGTAAAGCAGAAATATTAAATGCATCCTTTCAGATCATGATGCAATAAAAATTATATGCAATAAAGGGCCATGGAATGATAGACTAAAAACTAATTGGAAATTAAACAATTTATTCCTAAAGAATGAGTGGATTAAAAAAGAAATTATAGAAACAATCGGTAATTTCATTCAAGACAATGATAAAACTGAGACAACATAAAAATATTTGTGGAATGCATTAAAAGCAGTTCTTAGGGGAAGTTTTATATCCCTGAGTGCATACATGATTAAGTTAGAGAAAAGGTAGGTCAACGAATTAGTCATGCAATTGAAAAACCTAGAAAAAGAACAAATTCAAAATCCCCAATTAAACACTAAGTTAGAAATATTGAAAACCAAAGGAGAGATTAATAAAATTGAAATTAAGAAGAATATTGAATTAATAAATAAAACTAAGAGTTGGTTTTATGAAAAAAAAACAAAAATTTTTAGACCCTTAGTCAATATTAAAAAAAAGAAATCAAATTATGAGTATTAAAAATGAAAATGGTGAATCTACCTCCAAAGAAGAATAAATAAAAGCAATAATTAGGAATTATTTTTCCCAATTGTATGCACATAAATTTGACAATCTTAGGGAAATGGATGAATATTTGCCAAAATACAAGTTGTCCAGATTAACTGACGAGGAATTAAATTACTTAAATAATCCCATCTCAGAAAAAGAAATTGAACAAGATATCAGTCAACTCACTAAGAAAAAAATCTCCACGGCCAGATGGATTTAATAGTGAATTCTATCAAACATTCAAAGAACAATTGATTCCAATACACTACAAACTATTTGGGAAAATTAGTGAAAAATTATTCCTACCAAATTCTTTTTATGACACAAATATGGTACTGATACCCAAATCAGGAAGAGATAAAACAGAGAAAGAAAATAATAGACCAATCTCCCTCATGAATATAGATGCAAAAATTCTAAATAAAATACTAGCAAAAAGACTACAGCAACTTATCTCAGGAATAATACACTTTGATCAGGTAGGATTTCTTCCAGGAATGAAAGAAAGGTTTAATATTAGAAAAAACCATCAGGATAATTGATCATATCAACAATGAAACTAGCAGAAACCACATAATCATCTCAATATATGCAGAAAAGGCTTTTGACAAAATACAACATCCATTACTAATAAAACATTATAAAATATTGGAATAAATGGAACCTTCCTTAAAATAATAGGTAGCATGTATTTAAAGCCATCAGCAAGTATTATATGTAATGGGGAGAAGCTAGAGGCATTTCCCACAAGATCAGGGGTGAAACAAGAGTGTCCACTATCACCCTTCTTATTCAGTCTGGTGCTAGAAATGTTAGCAGTAGCAATTAGAGAAGAAAAAGAAATGAAAGGAATCAAATTAGGCAAAGAAGAGCCCAAGCTATCACACTTTGCAGATGATACAGTGATATACTTAAAGAATCCTAGAGAATAAAGTAAAAAACTACTTGAGACAATAAATAAATTTGCTAAAGTGGCAGGATATAAAATAAACCCACACAAATCTTCAGCATTCCTATATATTTCTGATGAAATTCAACAGCAAGAGATAGAAAAAGAAATCCCATTTAAAGTTACTGTAGACATTATAAAATTTTTGGGAATCTACCTACCAAAACAAACCCAGGACCTATATGATCACAACTACAAAACACTCTTCTCACAAATTAAGTAAGATCCAACTAAATGGAAAAATATTAATTGCTAGTGGCTGGGTCTAGTTAATATAATAAAAATGACAATTTTACCTAAATTAAATTATATATTCAGTGCCATACCAATTAATTTACCAAAAACCTACTTAATAGAGCTAGAAAAAATAGTAACAAAATTCATTTGGAAGAATAAATGATCCAGAATATCAAGGGAATTAATGAAAAGAAATGCTACAGATGGTGGATGAGTTATACCAGACTTCAATCTGTATTATAAAGCAGCAATCACCAAAACTGCTTGGTACTGGCTGAAGAATACAGTAGTGGATCAGTGGAATAGATTAGGCACACAAGATTCAGCTGTCAATGACTATAGTAATCTATTGTTTGATAAACACAAAGTCCCAAGTTTTTGGGATAAGAACTCACTATTTGACAAAAACTGCTGGGAAATTATAGTGAATTATAGTATGGTGGAAACTGGGCATAGACCATTATCTAACACCATATAACAAAATCAAATCTAAATGCATGCATGATCTAGGTATAAAGGTTGATACTGTAAGCAGTCTTGGAAAACAAGGGATAGTTTACCTGTCAGATTTGTGGAGAGGGAAAGATTTTATGACTAAACAAGAATTAGAGAATATTATAAAATGCAAAATGTATAATTTTGATTACATTAAATTGAAAAGCTTCTGTACAAACAAAGCCAATGCAACCAATATTAAGAGGGAGGTGGGAAATTGGGAAAAAATTTTTATAACCTAACTCTCTGATAAAGGACTCATTTCTAAAATATACAGAGAATTAAGCCAAATCTATAAGAATACAAGTCATTCCCCAATTGATAAATGGTCAAAGGATATGAACAGGCAGTTTTCAGAGAAAGAAATTAAAGATATCTTTAAGCACATGAAGAAATGCTCTAAATCACTATTGATTAGAGAAATTCAAATCAAAGCATCTCTGAGGTACCACATATCACCAGTCAGATTGGCTAAGATGATAAAACAGGAAAATGACAAATGCTGGAGAGGACATGGATAAGTTGGAACACTAATGCATTGCTGGTGGAGTTGTGAACTGATCCATCCATTCTGGAAAGCAATCTGGAATTATGCCCAAATGGCTATAAATAATTTCATATCCTTTGACCCAGCAATACCACTTCTAGGGTTGTATCCCTAAGAGATCACAGAAGTGAGGAAAAGACACATATGTACAAAAATATTTATAGCAGCTCTTTTTGCTCTGGCAAAGAATTGGACATTAAGAGGGTACCCATCAATTGGGGAATGGCTGAATAATTTGTGGTATATGCATAATATGGAATACTATTGCGCAATAAGAAATGAGGAACAGATGGACTTCATATTTACCTGGGGAGGCTTATACAAACTGATGCTGAGTGAGAAGAGTAGTGCCAGGAGGAATTTGTACACAATTACAGACACAACATATGTGTGACAACCAATTTTGATAAACTGGACTTTTCTCAGCAATCCAGAGATATAAGGCAAACACAAACGATGGAGAGAGATGTTTACATCCAGAGAAAGAACTGCGATTGAAGCAAACTACCTGCCCTTTTTCATCTTCTTGTTTGATTTTGTTTCCTCTTTCCCATTCTTCTTTCCATCTGTTACAATCCTTCTTTATAACCTGACTCATTCCTAATATGAAAGCATTTGCAGATACTATACTTGATTGTATGTCGCCATGGGGGACGGAGGGGGGGAGAGAAAATATGAAATTGAAGGAATTGTGGTAATGAATCTTGTAAACTAAAAGTAAACAAATTAATAAAGGGCAAA
Source organism: Petaurus breviceps papuanus (assembly GCF_028583685.1). NCBI lineage: Eukaryota > Metazoa > Chordata > Mammalia > Diprotodontia > Petauridae > Petaurus > Petaurus breviceps. The sequence goes on from NW_027186296.1 coordinate 82,067,150, forward strand.
AAAATTAAAAAATGAATGCTAAAATTTTTTCTTGATATGTAATGGGGGGAAATAATATACTATTTTTAAAATATATATATATTTTTTAAAGAAGGGGCTTAAATAATGTGTAAGATGAGAGTGGCAGATCCAAGATGGTGGGGTAAAGCTAGAGACTGTCCTGAGGTTTCCCCATATTCCTTTAAATAATAACTCTAAAAAATCTAGAAGATTGAATTAAATCAATTTTCCAACCCAAGACAATTTAATAGCTTGGCAAGAAAGGTCTGTTGAACCAGGGTGAGAGAGGCACACAATCTAAGACAGACCATGCCAGTGCAGACTGGGGCTTGCAAACCAGCAGCAGGTCTTGGGGCAACTCAATCATTGGCAGGAGTGCCAGTTTCCAGACCTCTCAGCCAACAGACAGTAATGGGATTGGACAATGGATTAGAAGGAGATTTGTAGGAGTCCCTTTCCTGGCACCAGGGGCAGGACTCTCTTGCATTGCCTATACTTGCTCTGGGTCACAGTCCTGGATCTTAATCCCAGGGGGAGGAGGGACACTAACAAAAATGACTTATGTGTACAAGAATATTTATATCAACTCATTTAGTGGTGGCAAAGATTAGGAAATTGAGCTGATATCCATAAAGTTGAGGAATGGCTAAACAAGCTGTTGTTTATGATTGTGAGAGAATACTATTTGTTCTTTAAGAAATGATGAACAGGGTGCTCTCAAAAAATACATACATATACATATATACACATATACAAACACATATACACATATTTACACACATGGACACACACACATACACAAGATATATATATGGAAAGATGATGAATTGATGCAAATCAAAAAGAACAGAACCAGGAAAACACTGTTCACAGTAATAGCAATATCATATGATGATAGTTATTCTCAGCAATGTGATGATTCAAGACAATTCTGTAGGATTTATGCTGAAAGGTGCTGTCCATCTCTAGAGGAAGAACTGACAGTCCCTAAATTCAGATCAAAGATACTTTTACTTTGCTTTCTTAATTTTTTCGTTTTTATTTTGTCTGCATTTTCTTTCACAGTATGAGTTATGTGGAAATGTGTTTTGCATGACTATGCATGTATCATCTATGTCAAATTGCTTGCTTTCTCAATAGGGGGATGAGGGGGAGAGAATTGGGAAGTCTAAATTTGAAAAAAATGTTAAAATTATTTTTACATGTAATTGGGGAGAATAAAATAATCTTAAAAAGATTTGGTAGGGTCTAAGAAGTGGATAGGTAATGTGGGACAGAATTGAAGAGAGGCAAAACAGAATCTGTGGGATATGTTTAGAGAAAGGAATTAGTACAGTTTGATTGGAGGTCTAATCACATATAAGGTAGAAGTGAGAGATAATGTTGGTTGAAGACACATCTCTACCATTCCTGGCATAAGAAGTGACCCATAGCCATGTTTGTAGGGTTGGGGGAAGTATGGAATAATATCATGTGACAATTGATAGTATAGTTTGGGGATATACATAAAGTACATGAAAGAGAGAAATGTGATTTAAGGACAGAAATTTTAGTTAGAATCAGTTGTTGAAATTATGGAGAGTCTGTAAAGACAGGATTAAAAATGTGTTCTTTTACAGCTTAAAATAGGGAGATACTTAAGGTTCTTGAAGAGGATAGTGACATGATTTACTGAGGTCAAAGTGGAGGCAGAGAGATCATTTAGGACAGTAAGTGAAGGTGATAGGTACCAAGAGGTTGAGTGGAGTGAAAGGGATAAATGTGGGAGAAGTTCAGAGACAAAATTGAGGTTGTTATTTTCCTAGAGATTAGAGAGAGGAAAAAGTCAAATAAGACACCAAGGTTTTGAGTCTGGGTTTCTTCAAAAGAAATATAAATAGACTTTTTGGGGAGAGAAGGTTATAAATTAATTTAAAGGACATGGTGGGTTTGAGGTATTACTTCTGGTCAATCACAATGGAAAGAATGCAAAAAATGCTTATTAAAGCAAATAGAATTAATCAGGAAGCCATAAGGCATAACTATATAGGTTTGGGAGTAGTCATCAGAGAGTGAAGAATTTGAATTTTGAAAATAAAAGTAATTTCCGCTGGACAAAATGTAGCAAAATGTAATAATTTGGAATGAATGAATGAATGAAGCTAGGAGGGAAGATAATTAAGGACAGGGATGTAAGAATATACACATGGTATAACAGAAGGAAAATGTACTAGGAAATGAGGCTAAAAATAGACAGGAAGGAGAACTAAGAGGAAGTTTAAAGTTGAAAAAGTCTAACATGTGGGATGATAGTGACTAAATGTCAAGGAAGCTGAGAACATAGAAAAGGAAGATAAATTTTGATATTAAAAGGCCATTTCAAGCAATTTCACCAAAAGAAGGAATCATTCATGAGTTTTAATGGGGGGCTTTTGAAGAAGTTAAGACAATGATTATAGTATTTACTATGGCTCTGAAAGAAAGGAGAAGTATAGAACAGTGGCTTGAGGAAGTAAGAGATTCAAGTGATTGATAGTAGTTTTTGTTTTAGATGCTAAAAAATAACAGAGACTAGAATGTATTTGGAGGTTAACAAAAAAAGAGTCAATGAGCAGTGATTACAGATTTAGAAGTGAGAATTCAATGGAATAATTTGAGAATGAGTAGGACTAATGATCAAGGAGGAGTTAGGTTTGAGAAATGAGAAGACCCATTATGTCCTAAGAAACTGGAGGAAAGTCCAAGTATTGTCCATGGGGGGATTTTGATGTATGGAGAAAGGGATATAAGGAATCTTCAAAAGGTTGGCAGATGGCCTCATTCCTTTTTAGAAAAATTGATGTGAGTGAGTGTGGGATGAACATTACAGTGGAAAAAAATCATCAGAACCATGGTCAGTGGTTATTATCAAAAAGTTTAGTTTTGTGATTCAACAGAGTGGACACATAAAGTGGATTGGGGAAAACATGGGTAAAGATCAATGAAAGCAGAAACAGAAGCACTGTTCCCATGACAGAACATTTTTGAAAAGCAGATTTCAAAGTGTTCAGAGAAAGGCTAAATAGGATCACAAAATCATGTTATTTCAGAGGTAGAAGAGATCTTTGTGGTATTCCAATCCAATCCAATTCCAACATGAAAAGATAATTCTCTCTTCAACATAACTGACTTTTTTTGTAGCATAATTTCTTTTTGTTAAGTAGTCTCATGACTAAGTGTCATGGGTAGAGGGGGAAAAAAGCACTACAAATGACTGACTGGCATGAGACAGAGAACATCCTGAGGTGTGACAGCATTCAAGCCATTTTAAGCTCTTCATACTTATACTATTGTTGGAATCAATTCATAAAAGATGTACTGCACTCATCTCAACTCTTTCTTCAGGTTCAGAAATTTCAAGAAAATATAAAACACAAGGGGCAGACATAATGGACAACTTCCCTCACTGTCAGAGCCAAGTGAAAGGATAAAAGCCCATACTTTGTCAAGAGGCTGGTTGATTGGAAAAAAAGGAAAAAAAAAGTGGAGGGGAGAAGCAGACCTATTATCCAACATCTTCTAGGGCCTCAGATTTTGAGAATAAGAGAAAGGGCTTCCTACAAAACTGAACCCTTTAAGACCTCTGGGTTTTAGTGTGATGATGGGTTAACAGGTACCTAGTTATGCCTTTCTTCAAGAGCAGAATTATCTTAGGGGAGGATCTCATAAATCTGGATCTCTCTCTCTCACTATCTCACTCTCACTCTTGCTTTCACTCTTGGTCTCTCATTCTCACTTGCTCTCTCTCCAAAAACACACATTATATACACACACTCACAAATATATATTATCCTTCTTTCCTTCCTCCCTGTCTTCTTTCATTACTCCATTCTTTCCTTCCTTCCCTCTTTCTCTCACTCCATACTCATAGAGAAGCATGACCTCACCTGCAGATGCTCTACCAAAGGAATATAAATGTTGATTGTTGAAGCCTCACAAGTTATCTCAGGGTTCACAGACTACATTTCTTTTTTAAGGACTGTGTCTTAAGCCCAAATCACTCTGGTTATAGATAGATAGATGATAGATAGATAGATAGATATAGATTGATACAAATATAGCTATAGATAGATATGCTATGATATAGCTATACTATCTATATACTATCTGTATCATAGACTATGTATCTCTTTCTCTCTCTATATATATATATCATATACATGCATACATAATTAGTGAACAGTAGAATATTGTGACAATATCCATTGGAGGCCCTTCCAACTCCTAAATGTTGAGACCATGGGAAAGAAGAAGTAGTATGGTAGAGCTACATTACAACTTTGATGCCTTTTTGTTTCTGTGATTAACAAATGTGAGTGGATACTTATCATTTAACCTTTGCTTGACAATGTTGTTTTTCCTTCATTCTCAATAAGAACCATGACATCAGGAAGATGACATCATAACTTGCAAGTGACTTGTATTTAAGTGAGGCAGGGCTTTGCAGTCACCAGTCTCTCTCCCTTCTCCAGAGTCTTCAAAGTTCAATTGCAAGATATAAATAAGGATGACTGGAGATGGCCCAAGATACAGTAGGAAACCTTGACCTTTCTAAGCTCACATCTCAATTTATCTGAGGTAATGTCTATTTGATGATTAAAGCTAGGTGAGAAATAAGGAAAATAATGGACTCTTTCATCCAGTCAAAAAAAATCAGTCAAGGAGGGGAAGATGATCAGGATTTCTGGTCAAAACAGAAAGAATTGCTATTTACACTTGCTCTGAGCCATGAAAATGATGCCATCTTATGCATCAAAACCATTTGCTGAGAATGGAGTGATAAAATGTTTTAAATATTTTATAAAATAATCAACATAAATTAACCTGTGTCCATATCTGCTAACTTAAATACAAAAGTGTTTAAAGCACAGGTATGGGAGAAATACATTGGCAAGTGTGGTTAAGGAGAATAAAATGAGAATAGCTGAAGACTCACAGAATATACATTCCTTTATATGATACATACTTTCTCCCCCCCCCAAAAAAAATAAATACAAAAATAAAAACAAAATTAAAATATACTATGTGGCAAAGATCAAACAACATTCCCCCAAAATGATAATGACTAGATTTAAAGTGAAAGAAAATTATTTAATTAGTTTTTAGTGCATAAGTCATGAATTCATCTGAGCTAAGATCAGAATTTATCATAAGCATCATAAAGGGAAGAGGACTTATCTTACTGGGATGTGTGGGGATCAAATGAGATTATATATATATATATATATATATATATGTGTGTGTGTGTGTGTGTGTGTGTGTATGAACTTTAAAAGTTTTAAAGTCCTCTATGAATGCAAGCTATCATGACTACCATTACCATCACCGCCATCACCACCATCACCACCACCACCACCACCACAATTCAGTATGTCACCAGTACTATAGGCTGCCAAAAATGAATTCCATGCAACTTCAATTAAGAGAAATAAGGCCTAGATCATAGAAGGTGATAGTCATGCTATAATCACACCTTGTCTTTACTAAGAAACTTGACTATTGAGGAATGTCTTCAGTGATACTAAGATATCAGTTGAATGTTCTTGGAATGCTTAGTATGGAAGAGGGTAATTGTTATTTGTGTATTTGAATAAGTTTTTTTTTATTTTAGCAAAGAGAGATAAGGCTTTTTCTTCTTCCTAATACAAGACGAAGCTAGAAAGCAATGAGTAGAAGTTGTAGATGTAGACTAAGATTCAACATGAGAATAAATTCCTTGATAGTAAGAACTATGCAAAAATTGAATGGGGGATAATGTATTGTTCTTAATTTGATATCTTAAAGTAATAAGTACATATAGCATTAATTATTATATGGCACTATTTGGATACATTATGATTCTTTGCCACTTATGCATTGGACTAGATGACTCTCAGTTCACTCTCCCTCTAAGATTCTGGGATTTTTCTCACAAATATTTTGTAAAGTATTTAAATTGTAGAATTAAGTAATTACCCTATAAGTTTTCTTGAACTCACTTTTTCAGGTTATCATTTTTTTATTGAAGCCTTTTTTATATACATCATCATTTCCATACATAGTTGCTTCCCACCATTGAATGCTACCATATAACTCAAAAATGTTTAAAATATCATGAACAAAACACTTTCTTCTGGTAAGGAATGCAGCATTCCACAATTATGGTCTCCTTTCTTTCTACAGAAGAGAATGATGTATGATGGATCTTCTTTTCATAGGGTCATGCAGCTTATCTGAGCCCAGTTCTTTTTAACTGCTTGTGTTTACATTGTTATATTCATTGTCTCCTGAGTTAGCTAATTTTTCTCTGAAGCCCATTTACACAAGCATGCACCTTTATTTTGTATTTAGGACAAATAAAATGTCTCCTGAAACACTCACAAATCACCTTGACTTTTCATCAGAACATTGCCAGGTGTAGAAGTTTGTAAATGCCTTTGAAACTAGGTGGGTTTCACAAAACTCTACTAATTAGCAATTCTCAGAACGATGTCATTAAATGTATTTATAAGTAGAAAGCTCTTTCTCATGATTGGAACAGGGATGGAAAGAGATAAAGTCCTGGTATCTATTTCTGGCTCTGTCACTGACTCACCCTGCATTACACAGGGAAGCCAATTAACCTCCCCCAGTTTTCCCATTTGTGAAATAAAAATTTGTTCACAGAGATGTTGGGAAAATGGAGGTTTGTGGAGTGTTTGAGATGTGTGGATAAAAGGTGTCATGTAAATGTGAAATCTAATATTTCAAGGGATGGGTTTGAGCAAAAAAAAAACCTTTTGATAACCTTCAAAGCCACTTGTAGCAAGCTTGAGAATTAGAAAAAAAAAAACATGATGCAATCTCTTATTTCTATTCCATCTTGCCTCTGAAGATCCTAAAGTATCTCATAAATATGTATTTGTATATATGTGCAGAATAGTGAAGGGAAATGAAAATTCATTTGAAAGCAGATATTTGAGTCTTACCTACCTCTATACTGACTGTGTGGCCACAGATATTCTACCTCACCCCTTCAAAGCGTGACTTTACTCATTTGTAAAGTCATTTCTCCATCTTACAAGATGGTTATGAGGATGCCTTGTGATAATGCAATGTGCTTTGTAAACCAAAAAGTTTTAAACCCTGAAGAGAAAGAAGGTAATATACACCATGTGACTGAAGGCACCTTCACCAACTTGATCATAATCTCCCTATAGACACTAATGGAGATAGTACAGGACCCTGAGCCCAAGAACTTTGGAGATAGTCCAGTGTCCTCACACATCCTCCTGAGAAACTCTCACTGTTGAGACACAGACTGTCAACTGTTTCTTCACATGCTACAGTCATATCTAAAGACCCAAAAAAAGAAAGCTCTTGTCATTAAAGTCCTTGGCACTGTCAAATGATTCAACATAAAAAACTGATATGCTTTTTCCCCTATCAGTTGAAATGACATTTTAAAAAATCATTAACATCTGCTTTGCTGCTGCATTATAAGAACCATGGGACTTTTCCTTAGGATTTGCAGCTGAAGCCTTCCCTATGTGCTGCCTCCTCTATTAGAATGTGATCTCCTTTTGAGCAGGTACCATTTGCTTTTCTATTTGTATCCCCAGAACTGAGCAGAATCCTTTGTACATATTAAGTGTTTACCAAATTTGTATTTCATTCAATAAAATACTCTATAAATGCCAGCTGTCATCATTATCATCACTGTGAAATCCTTACCCTATCTGTACTCCAAATTCACATGAGATTGGTGAGATCTAGTGTAAGATCTAACAGTGCCTTGAACATAATTGGAGGTTAGTAAATGCTTGTTGAATTGAGTTGACTCTCTCTGCTCTTGTGATTTTCTTTCCAAAATTCTTTTCATTCTTTCCCTTTTGCTTACTTTCTAAATCCTGATATTACTCTGATACTGTGAAGTTAGGTGATAGCAGTAAAAACAGACTAATTCATTGAGGCAAGAGTGTCATCCATCATATCTGTGGTGAATGTTCTTAGCTCAGTGTCAGAAGGAATTGAGATAAGGTCTGAAATGTTTTCCCAGTTGGGTAGATCTCTTCACACTTGGCTTTAATCCCCTTTCTGTCTTAAAACTCAGGACAACATAGCTCAGCAGAGTTAAAGATCAGTGTGTGGCCATGAAACTTCCAATCTAATTATCCCACATAGACTTCATACTTCTTGTGTTTTTATTAACTCTTTAATCTAAGCAAATGAACTAACTTGCTCACAAACAGTAATTTGTTGCCCTCCTTTTGAATCCTCCTTCATCCTTTCATGAATTTAAGCAGATGCTCTTGGTGAGCCACATTAAAGTGATCACATAAATGGATATATCTCTTTAAAACTTCAAACATCCTAATATAAAAAGTTCATCTAGTTCTAAGCAGCAACAAAATTAAAATTTAGGAAATCCAATTCTAGGAATAGTTTAATAGGAAATGATCAAACAAGAAGATTTAATCAAGACGATTATTATAGACAAGAAGATTTAGTCAAGATCATTATAAATTCTACATGTGTATGTAGGAGGGGAAGAGTCACTTGAGTTCTGGGAGGTATTTGCGCAGTTTCTCATAAAAGTTTGACCAAGTTGAATTATAATTAGGTTGGGAAATACCTCAAAGACACTTAATGGGCAATTGTTGGCTCCTTCTTTCATTAAAAACAACAGTTTCTTATTTTAAAAAAAATTGGTCTTTATTTATTTGTTTACTTTTCATTTACAAGATTCATTTCCAAAATTCCTTGAGTTTCAAATTTTCTCTCCCTCCCTCCCCCTCCATGGTAGCATACAATCAAGTATAATATCTGCAAATACTTTCACATTAGGCATTAGTTAGTTTATAAAGAAGGATTGTATCAGATGGAATGAATAACGGGAAAGAGGAAACAAAACCAAACAAGAAAAAGAGCAGGTAGTTTGCTTCAATCTGGATTCAAACTCAGTTCTTTCTCAGGATGTAGACAACTCTGTAAATGATGAGACTTTTGGGGTTAACTTATAACCCTAAATTACTGACAAGTGATCAGTCTATCAAAGTTGGTCATCACACATACATTGTGTCTTTAATGGTGTACAAATTTCTCCTGACTCTACTCTTCTAACTCAGCATCAGTTCGTATAAGCTTCTCCAGGTAAATATGAAGTCCATCTGCTGCCCATTTCTTATTTCACAATAGTATTCCATTATATGCATATACCACAACTTGTTCAGCCATTCCCCAATTGATGGGTACCCCCTTAATTTCCAATTCTTTGCCACCACAAAAAGAGCTGCTATAAATATTTTTGTACATATGGGTCTTCTTCCCACTTCTACGATCTCTTTGGGATACAACCCTAGAAGTGGTATTGCTGCATCAAAGGGTATGAAATTATTTATGGTCCTTAATTCCAGATTGCTCTCCAGAATAGTTGGATCAGTTCACAACCCCATCAGCAATGCATTAGTCTTATTAACAGACTTAATGGAAATGATTTCTTACCAATGGATGATCGAATTTGTTTCTGTGTAGTCAGCTTACTGTATCAACTGGGGTTCTTGAGATTAGAGACTTTGTCTCTCATATTGTCAATGTTGAGGAATTGAATGGGCATCTTGTTCCTGAACACCAATCCTTGCTCCCATGACATTACAGATTGAATAATGACTCACAGTTCTATACATGTGATTTCAATGGTTTGAGAGACTCCTAGTAAGGAAACTACCTCTAATAATGTAGATCAACAATCTCCCTGCAATTAAAATTTTGGAAAGCTAACTAGGGCCTGAAAGATAGCAGTATTTTCCCAGCTCCACATATTCAGTATGTTACAGAGTCAGGTCTCTCCAACTCTGAGGCCAGATCTCTAGCCACTACCACATGCTACTTCTCATCTCACATTTGTATATTGATTGCAGGTAGTACAGTTGATAGAATGTCAGGCCCAAAGTCAGGACAATCTGAGTTCAAATGCAGCTTAAAACATTTCCTATTTGTGTGACCCTAGGCAAGTCACTTACTCTGTGTTTGTCTCAATTTCCTCATCCATAAAATGGATTAATTATAGGACTAATTCCCAGGGTTGTTGTGAGAATCAAATGAGATCATAATTGTAAGGTGCTTAGCACAATGTCTGACACATAGTAATTGCTATAGAAATGCTATCTATTAATGCTCTAAAACTTGAAAAAACTTTTCTTGTCCATGTCACCTAAGCGTCATAATCATCCTAAATGATAAATTCTACAAACATTATCATTTTCATTTTGTAGATAAAGACACTAAGGCTCATTGAGGCTAAATGACTGGTATATTATAAAATAGTAAGTGTAAGAGGCAGGATTTTAACTCAGGGTTTTTCTGACTTGACATTTAGTATACTATCCATTATATCACAGTGCCTCCCATCAAAACAGGCTCTCAAATCAAAATGTAACCTAAGAATATATCATCTACTTTGGAATTCTTACAAAATCCAACAGCTTGGAAAGATTTGAGTTCAGTAGCATAATGTCTAATAAATGGCCTCAGTTTAGTAATCCTGCCTCTGGCTCCTCAAATGACCCCTGATAGCCCACAAACCTTAGGAGGATATTCCAAAGTGTGTCAGGTGAGGTGTAGAGCCCTACATAATTGTTTCATCATCATCCACTATGTCTCAGTGCCTGTAGGAGCCCAAGTACATTTGTGCCCAATTCTTTTTTTTTTTTTGCCTTTTGGAGGGCAATTGGGGTTAAGTAACTTGCCCAAGGTTACAGGGCTAGTTTTTTTGTGTAGGTGTTAAGTGTCTGAGGTCAGAACCAAACTCAGGTCCTCCCAACTCAGGGGCCAGCGCTTTACTCACTGCGCCACCTAGCCACCCCCCAATTCTTGATGTTTATAAGATCTGCAATAGGACAAACCATATTTTTTTTTATTTTGTCCATTTGTCAGTAAACAAGTACTTTTTTCAATACTATGTAGTAGGCACAGTACTTCTAGACTGTATTTCCAGTCTCTCTCAGGGGCACCTTGTTGTTTATGTTGAGTAGGGTCTGCCTCTTTGTGATCCCATTTGGGGTTTTCTTGGCAAAGACACTGGAGTGGTTTGCCATTTCCTTCTCCAGCTCATTTGACAGAGGTAAACAGAGTTAAGTGACTTGAGGCCAGATTCGAACTTAAGTCTTCCTGCCTCCAAGTCTAGTGCTCCAGCTATCCCTGGGGAAAATTGGTAGATATATATTAGTGATGATGATGTTGGGAGTTTCTTTTTCAATGAATCACAGATTTAGAGCTTGAATGGACTTTAGAAGTAACAATTTAATCTCTTAATTTCATAGATTAGAGAAGTAGATTCTAGAAAATATCATCTATGTCATAAGTGGCAGAGACTGAATGTGAACCCAAACATTCTAATTTCATATTTGGTCTTTTTGCTTTTTCAATATACTGGCTTTCATAGAGAATAGCCATAATCTTTGCCTCATTTCTCCCCTTCTTTATGGAGAGATTGAGTAGACTTGTTCTTTTCTTCTGTGAGAGATAAGTAATTGCAATATCTGGGGGTAGGGTTAGGAAATGTTAGTTTGGACAATGAACATTTTCTTCCCTAAAGGTATACCAAGTTACAGCATAGTAACCAAGACTTTTTGACTATCAGGCCAGTGTCTTGGCACCTGTCACTGAGTAATGACCCAAACGCATAATTTCAGATCTTAAGAGTGATTGTAACTGCATAAACCATCTAGTTTGAAAGGCAACAGAACTGTTCAGGATCACTGAAAATAAAGACAGTGACATTTAGGAAACAACAGGAACCCACTACTTCGTGACAATATTTCATTCCACTGACAGGTACATGCTCAATAGTGTGCTGTGTGCACAGAAAATGCCAGCCAGTGCAGCTTCCTGAAGCTGAGTGCCTTTGGGATTCTGATGGAGGATGACAGCTACATTGCCACTCCCCACCTTGGTTATGACACCTACAATGACAGGGTGTGATAGAACACAAGACGGCTCACCAGCAACACTTATGACAGAAAAAGGAAATAATGAAGGCTAATGAGAAACAAGTGTTGTTGCCAAAGTCCACACAACCTTAGCCCACTGAACAGCCTCACTGGGGGCTTTCTGTCTTAGGTTGGGTTCTACCCCTCCAGTAGTCCACCACAAATACTGGAAGAAAGAAGAAATAAGCATTTATATAGAAGCTACTATGTATCAGGTACTGTATTAACTGCTTTAAAAAAAACATTATCTCATTTGACCCTCACAACCACCCTAGGAATTAGATACTATTAGTATCCTCATTTTCAGATGAGGCGAACTGAAGTTAAATGATTGTCCGGGGTCACACAGATAGTATGTGTATGGAGCTGGGATTAAACCCAGGTCTTCTTGCCTCTAGCCCCAATGCTCTGTCGAATGTGCTAATAGCTACATAAGAAGCACATGGTGCACCAGTAACAGAAGGCCAGTATCCTGAGCAGATAGATATGAATTTTGGATGGTTGTGATGTGAGATTAATGATCCTATTCAGGCTCTAAGCAGCCCTCTGGGTAAAGGATCCTTTCAGTCCTATCTACACATAACCACTCTCACAACCATTTGGAAATCAACTCAGTTCAGTCAAGGTTGGAACAATTTGCTTATACTGTAATCAGTGATCTTGCATACTGATTTTACTGATCTTGGCTTTAGACTAGCTGCTTCACTCTGGTTACACATCAGTATTTTGCACCTCTGGTAATTAGTCTGTTGTAGGTTTGGATCCTGGGATTCTGGAACATGGAAATCATGAGTGTATCCCTCATCATAATGATGTCTTTACATGACTTATTTGTGTTGTTCTTTGGCTTCTAAGAACTAGTCCCCAAACTAAAATGTTTCCTTGGATCTCAGAAAACAAAGGAATGAAGGCCTCAACCTTGACAGCGGCTTCTACTGAACATAGTTTGATGCTCACTTAGCACCTGACCTTAGCTCTCATCCACCCCTTCAAGGCTGTTTGTAGAACAACTTCACCTATATTTTAGGTTGACCCTTTGTATGCTGGAACAGTTCCATGAATCCCCAAGCCAACTTCTGTCAGATTTTACTGATTCTTTGATGAAAAAATAAAGTGGGGTGGAACACCACTGGTAAACGTCATCCTGCTGTTAACAAAGGGTATGAGGACAGAGGAGTTCAGCTAGTCCCATAGGTTAACTTTGGAGGATTCACCTGAAACTAGGTCTTAGAAAAGGTGGCATTTAAAGTAGCTTCATCCTCCATTCAATTCTGCTTATACACTGATCAGGCTGACCTACCTTTTGTGAAGCTCAGGAACCAGTAAGTGGCAGAGGGTGGTAGTGAAAGGCTAGTAAAGCTCTGGGAATTTTACAGCAGCTCAGTTATGGTGCTCTGGGCCTTCCTGTTCCCTTTCTACATTAAAAAATAAATGTTTAGTATGTATCTATTCTGAATGGAGCATTGTATTTGGCTCTGGGAGGAGAAGATAGGGTGTAATCACTTTATGGAGAATGACATTAGAGCTGATCTTTTAAAGACAGGCAGGAAATCAGCAAGTGAAAAGGGAGTGAAAACCATTTAAAGCAGTGGTATCAAACTCAAAATGAACCAAAGCTAGTAATCCACACTTAAGGATCCTTGTTGGCACCATATTTATTTGGTCTTAAAATGTAATATTATCTATTGCTATTGTATATTGTTATTTATTTATTTTGTTGCTATTTCCCAACTACATTTTTATCTGAATCAGGCCACATTCAGGAGTGTTGTGGGCTGCATGGGGCCCCAGTGCTGAATGCCTGACACTTCTGATCTAAAAAAGAAAGTGATTTGTTTGTCCAGAGGTGTGCAGGAATCAGCTCAAATGTGCACTTGAGGTGACTGTTAAATTTTCAACCTGAGCATTTATATCTCAGAAATAGCATACACTATAAATCAAGGCTCCTTTTTTGGTTTGTTTTATTAATTCTCTAGACTCATGAAAGTGATCAAGAAAAATGTTAATAATACAAATTAAACTTTAAAATGTGTAGCTTTGGAGAGTTGATTGTCAAACATTTGTGAACGTATTTATTTGCCTTACTTAGTCACTTATTTTGAATTGTTTTTGAGGTAGAATGTATGAAAAGAGCTCTTCTGGCTACTCTATGTGGTTGAACTAACAGCACTACAATCTCAGTCAAAACCAACTGCAATTACTGCAGGACCTAGTAACCCTAAGTCATGAGTTCTTTTGTATCCCTGTTTACAAATTGGACCTATTTTTCTCTTTCAGAGGACCCCTTCACTCTTATCTAGTTTAAGGATATGCTTTTATACCATCTTAATGTGTGATTTTCTTGGCTCATTTTGCCATTCCCACAGGATCTTAATCTTTTTCTTGACTTTGATTGACCGGAAAGGATTACTCATTCATCTAGGTTACAGTTGTTGGGTTTTTTTTTTTCAGTCATTTTTCAGTTGTGTCTGACTTTTCATGACTCCATTTGGGGTTTTCTTGGCAAAGATACTGTAGTGGTTTGCCATTTCCTGCTCCAGCTAATTTTACAAATGAGGAAACCAAGGCAAAAAGCATTAAGTGGCCTGCCCAGGTTCACACAGTAAGTGTTTGAGGCTAGATTTGAATTCAGGTCCTCCTGACTCCAGTACCAACTCTATCCACTGTGCCACCTAACTGCCCCTTTTAGGTTCTAGTACATTTGTTAAATAAAATCAAAAGTGAGATGTACAGTAGTAATAACTTCTATGGCTTAAGTAAGCCACAGTTGCTCTAGTTAATCTCAATTTCCAACTTCCAAGCTTTTCTTCTTGCTTTATGACTTATATTAATCAGTATTTGGCTTCATATTACAAGTGTGTGGAGGCCAATGGAGGAAGGAGGAGAAGTAAGTTTCTTTTATCACTATTCATTTCACCTTTGCTTTTTGTTTAGCAGGTGATGGAAATTCACTGACCACACAACTCCTGTGTGGACAAGCCTGGAGAAACCTGTTTTATGATGCTTCTGTAAGCTGGTCACCCAAGGTTCTGTTTTTAGTTGTTGTCAAGGTATCTTCTCCAAGGAATATTACCACAGCTCCTTATCCATAAAGCATGTGCTTATTATAGAATACCATTAGAACTAACTTAGGGACTCTGTATTAACATAAAAAAACAAACATTGCCCACTCCATCAGGGCCTTCAGGCAATAGAATGAAAATGTACCATCTGCAAACATGAAGCTATTACAGAAAAGACTGTACAGGTATAAGGACCAATATGAGAATAAGCAGAGAGGCGAGAAATTGTAAGGCATGTTAATGAGATAAGGAATGGTCTAGTATGGCTTGAGCAATGTGTCTGTAAGGGAAAATAATAAGACTGAACAGAAAGATATGATAGCACCAAATTAGTGTGCAGAGAGAGGGCTTGAGTTCCAGGGAAAAAGGGGTTTGAATTTTTACTCAGACTCCAATAAATAATAAAAATTATTTATTTATTAGGTAATGAGAAACTACACTAAGATTTTGAACAGCTGACTAGCATAATCATATCTGTGTCTGTTTTGTGTGGTCATGACTTCAAAACCTCTTGGGTAATCAATCAGAAGTGTCCAGTTGTGTGTTCAACAAGATGGAGGACTAGACAATTTTTCCAATCCACATTAATTCTTGAAAAGTTCCCAAAAGGAGGAAATAGGCACCAAAGGAAGAAAATAATTACAACTGTCCATTCTGCCAAAACATGAAAAAGCTTAAAAAGGTAGGAATCTTACGAATTACAACAAAGATAATGGACATGAAACTCACCCACTTAGCACTTCTGCTACCAGCTCCCTCTCCAGCATTCTGAACAGACAAAACTTTTGGCTTGTGCTCCGGGCCCTACTCAGCGATTTCCCAGCTACTGTTTCAGCATTGATCAGTACACCTTTTCCCTGCACTTACTCCATCATTCTGAGGTAAGAGGTAGCAGACTTCAGCTCTGCCCACTCCCCTTGCAGAAATATAGAAAAGTGTCAGCAGGCTTTTCCTGGGGTTTCCCTGTTTGGGGAAGCAGCACTCATCCAAAAAAACTAAAGAATAAAAGTAACTGGATCAGGATGTCACCGTGCACAGAGGACTTCACCAGGCTTAAAAAAAAAGAGAGAACTCACATGCAGCTTGGAGGAATCTTGTTCCCCTAGGTGATTAAGGCCAATGAAAAGTGTTCCCAGCATGAAAAGAGATTTAGACTACTTTGAGATTCAACTCTGAGTGGACCCCCTTTTAAAGCGCATCAGAAATTCAGCATAGGGAATATAAGGGGTGGGAGTAGGGGATGGGAAGACATTTTTGTTATAAACCTAGAGCACAAGCAGAAAAAGTAAACAAGGAAGATATTAAAACAGAAGGGAAGATGGCTTCCAAGCTATCTAAATGAGAACAAATGTCTCTAAATATATATTGCAAAATAAATGAAATTTCACTGATCTTTGATGAGACAGAAGAGCCTGTGCACTCCCTAAGGAGCCTAAAGCCCTACTAAGATGTTCTTTAATTGTTCAAGAAAAGAAAAAGTATCTTGAAAGAAGTTTTAAAGTAAAAATTTGCAGAATTCATGGCCTGTGTAGCAGAAATATTTAAAAACACTATATATGAGTGTGTGTCTGTGTGTCTATGTCTGTGTGTCTGTGTGTGTCTGTGTGTCACACACACACACACACACACACACACTGTGGCTAGTTTCTTCAAACAAAGAAATGAGAGTTAAGCTATTCAGAGATAATAGGCTATGTCTCTACTTTCCCAAGGCCATCTTTAAGTAACATCAAACATGATTTCTGTTTCTGACAGTACAAAGGACCTAATGTCCTTTATTATTGTCTACTCAGAAAATGGCAGTTAACTTTCATGACTTTGGCTGCAAAAAGTTATGCCCTGTCTCATAAATCTGTCACTTTTAATAATCTATAACATATATCATACATGGATTTACACAACCCCTATTTAACCTCATTTACATTTTCATTCTAAATAACCTCTTAAATAAGTTTCCTGTCTACTGTCTAAAATAAGATTTAGGATCTCTTTTTTCTTCCATGAAATTTTCTTCCTTCTTCTTTCTCTTCTTTTTCTCTTGTCCTCTTTTTTTCCCTTTTCCTCCTCCTCTTCTTCTTCCTCTTCTTTTTCTTCTCCCTCTTCCATCATCAGTCATATTAGTATCACTACTATTACTACTACTACTACTACTAACTACTACTAGTGCTACTAAAACTATCACTACTAATATTACTGCAACTGCTACTTCTACTACTACTACCACTACCACCTCCACCACAATCACAACTACTACCTCTACTTACTGCCACCACCATCACCACTGCTTCTACTATTACTACTACTAATAATCTTAGCAATAATAATGATGATGATGAAAAACTAGCATTTTATAACACTTTAAGGTTTGCAGAGTAATTTTTAAAAATATCTTATTGTATCATCCCAATCACTCTGTTGGTTAGTTATTATTATTTCTGTTCTATAGTTGAGGAAACTGAAGCCGATAGGTATTAAATGACTTTCCTAGGATCACATAGCTAGTAAGTGTCTAAAGTTGGGATTTAATTCAGTTCTTCCTGTATTCAGGTCCTGCACTCTGCTGTACCAAGTAGCTGCTTTCAAGCTTATGCTAGTGCTTCCTAATGCCAGTATTAGTAGATTTGATGAACAGCATATACTTGTTCTATTTAACCTTCTTGAATTTACCTACTAATATATTATCATATTTTTGGTTGTTTTTTCCACGTACTAAAGTATCCAAACCATTATTTTCTATTCTTTACCCTCATCTGCAATCCATTCCATTCTTTCAATCCCTCTCAGATGCCCTTCAATAGATGTTGAAATGAATCATAACCACCATTTTAAGTACAATGCTACTATTCTGAGACAGTTGTGCTCCCTTGGAATGCATTTATAAAGTAAAAATTGCGCCTCCTCCAAGGTCACTTATTTCTCTTAAAGGTACTAACATTTTTCTAGTCACCTAGAAGTGTCTCAACTTCCATGTCATCCCTGACTCCCACCCCACCCCCATCCTAAACATGGTCACTATCTCTAGTCATTTGTGAGAACTGTTTTTTCTACCACATTATTTCTCACATCATCCCTTTTCTCTGCTCACACCAGAAGCACATTAATTCAGGTCCGAATCCCCAATTTCCTGACTGAAAGCAATGACCTCTTAACTGTTTTTCCATATATACAATTTGCCTCTCCTTTTCCTTTTCATCATTACATTGTTCAACACCTGCCCAAACTGTTCCATATATTTTTCTCTATGTATATTTTTTTCTACTTATATACATACTTGTTTTTTGTCTTGGAATCCCCAGTGCCTAGCACAACATGATACTTCACAGATACATAGCACTTAAATGCTTATTGATTTGAAGTTAATAGCCTCCTACGTGGTCACCCTGACTCCAGCCTCACCCTCTGCCATGCATCTAGCATGCCACTATCAAACTGATATTTTGAAAATATAATCTAATCCTGCAACTATCCTCCTTAAAATTTTCAGTGATTCTTTACTATTTCTAGGATAAAATAAAATTTTAAAAAGTAGCCTGGCATTTAAAACTTTCCACAACATCACTCTCAACCTTGGCATTCTTATTTCCTATTATTCCTTTTCATGCACTCCCCATCTAGACAAATTGGACTTCTAGATGTTCCATTGACACAAAAATATTTCATCACTTCCCTGCATTTGAGCAAGTACTGCCCAAAATCTATATCACACTCCCTTCTCAGACCTGTGTCAAAAAATCCCTTATTTCCTTAGAAGCACATTTCAGGTATTCTCTCCTACAAAAGACCTTTTCAGATGCCTCAGTGGTTCATGATCTCTCCCTTTTGAAACTGCTTGATATTGCCTTGTAAATAATTCACATTTACTTATCTATGTACATCTTTTTTTCTCAAATGTTTTATTAACTTCTGGTTTACTTCATTCATTTCCACCAGATTTTGGGTTACAAATTTTCTCCCCATTTTTCTCCTACCTACCTCCCCATAATAGTGGTCCCCTAGGATATCCCCTCCTTATTTCCCAATTACGTGTAAAATAGAGTTAATAATAGTATAAATACATTTTTAAAAATTTGGTTTTAAAACTTTGAATTCCTGATTCATTCCCTTCCTTCTTTATCACCCACCCTTACTGGGAAGATAAGCAATTCAATATAGGTTGTACTAATGCAAAACATTACCACAGGAGATATATTGTAGAAGACTGATTATATTTCCCTCCCTCCTATCCCATCTCCCACTTGATCTCTTCTCTACTTTGGTCCTGTCCCTTTTCAAAAGTGTGTGCTTTCAACTTCCCTCCCCACCACCCAGCCTTCCCTCCCTTCCATCATGCCCCCTCTCATCCACTTCCCTCCTACTCTCCTGTAGGGTGAGATACCCTATTTAGTGTGTATGTCATTCTCTTCCTGAGGCAAATTCAAGGAGTATAATATTGACCCATTCTCTTATGCCTTCCTGTTCTTCCACTCCAATTTACCCATTTTCCCTTGCATCTTCTATATGAGATAGTTTGCCCCATTCTGTCTTTCCCCATCTCCTCTCATTATATTCCCCTCTCACCTCTTAATTTCACCTTTTAAGTATCATCCCTTCCTATTAAATTGGCCCTTTGCCTTCTATCTATAGATACCTGTAAACATATATAGACATTTACATATGTATTCCTATGCCTATATACGCTCTGATAAATACTATATATATATGTATATATATGTATATGTATATGTATATGTATATGTATATATATATATATATGTATGTTCCCTTCAACTATTTTCATATTGAGAAAAAGTTTCATCAGTTACAATTATCATTTTTCCATGCAGGAATGTAAATAGTTCAACTCTGATAAGTTCCTTATGATTTCTTTTCCCTGTTTACCTTCTCATGCTTCTCTTGCTTCTTGTATCTGAGTGTCAAATTTTCTACTCCAGTTTGGTTTTTTCTTCAAGGATACTTGAAAGTCCTCTATTCCACTGAATGACCATATTTTCCCCTGAAACATGAAACTCAGTTTTGCTGGGTAGGTGATTCTTGGTTTTAACACCACCTCCTTTGACCTCTGGAATATATTCCAGATCCTTCGATCCCTCATTGTAGAAGCTTCCATATCCTGTTTTATCCTGATTGTGTTTCCACAATATTAAAAATGTTTCTTCCTGGCTGCATGTAATATCCTCTCCTTGATCTGGGAATTCAAGACTCTGGCTATAATATTACTAGGAGTTTTCTTTTTGGGATCTTTTTCAGGAGGTGATTGGTGGATTCTTTCAACCTCTATTTTGCCTTCTGGTTCTAAAACAACAGGGCAGTTTTCCTTGAGAATTTCTTGGAGAATGATTTCTAGGTTCTTTCTTTGATCATGGCTTTCAGGTAGTCCAATAATTTTTAAATTATGTATCCTGGACCTATTTTTCAGGTCACTGGTTTTTCCCCTGAGGTGTTTCACATTGCCTTCTATTCTTTCATTTGTTTGGATCTGTTTAACAGCATCTCGATTTCTCATAAAGTCATTAGCTTCCCTTTGCTCCCTTCTAAATCTGAAGGAATGATTGTCCTCAAGTGAGCTTTTGAGATTCTTTTTCCATCTGGCAAATTTGGCTTTTTAAGACATTCCTTTCCTCATTGCCTTTTTGAGCCTCTTTTGCCATTTGAGTTAGTCTGTTTTTTAAGGCATTATTTTCCTCAGTCAGGCTGTTGACTCTCATTTCATAATTTTCTTGCATTGTTCTCATTTCTCTTTCTAATTTTTCCTCTACTTCACTTATCTGCTTCTTAAGGTCTTCTATGGCCTATAACCAGCTGATATTTTCCTTTGAAGCTTTTGGTGCAGGAGTTCTTACTTCACTGTCTTCCATGCTTTGATCCTTTTTGTCCCCAAAATAGTAGTCTAATGTTTGATTTTTCTGTTTTTTGTTTTTTTTTTTTGCTTCCTTTGCCTGGTCATGTTGCCACTCAATTACTTGACTTTTGGGCTTTTTGCCACAATAGTTCTCTGCTACAAGACAGGGAACTTCTATACCAAATGCTGGGGTTTTCTCAGCTGCTGGAGGTATCAGTTGGGTGCCCTCTCTGAAGCCTGCACAAGCTCTGGCGATCTGGTCACATACCCCAGGACTTCTACCCTAGACTGCAATCCAGATCCAAGCAGGTTAAAGCAAGAGTGATTATCCCTCAGACTGGTTGCTTGGTGCCTCTATAGTCTGCAGGCCAGGAGCTGAAGCTGCAATGTGATTCCAGCTGTGCCTAGGCATCTCAGTGTCTTCTTGCCCTGGGGGCAAAAGCTGATACTCTACCAACTACTGGTCCCAAAGTCCACACTGCACTGACCTCTAACTTTGTCCTTCACATCTATGTATTGATAGTTCTAGAAAGGCCACAGCTGCTGGTGATGTGGAGTCCCTCCAGCCAGTGGATGATGAGGCCTGCCCTGGGGCTAAAACCTCAGTGTGGAGCTGGGCTCAGCTCCCAGAGCACTGGGCTGGCCGATTCCTGCCAGCCTGCCGGGCTGTCCTCAGTGGGAGGTTTACTTCTCTCTTTCATTTTGTAGGTTCTGTAGCTCTAATGTTTGTTCAGAGTCCCCTTTTACATGAACTAGGGAATTTGGAAGCTGGAGCTGCACAGAGGTCCTGTTTCTACTCTGCCATATTGATTCCATCCTCTATATATGTACATTTTGTACTGACTTCTTCCTACCCATAGTGGAATGTAAGCTCTTTTAGGTCAGCTCCTAAATTATTTCTTTCATTGTTTTCCTATCACTCAGAATCATATATTTTATAATGTAAGGTCTTACAAGTGTTTAATTGAATTCACTCTAATTGCATTCAGAATTCTAATAATAATGCTAATGATGATAATAATAAAATATAGACCTTAGATCCAAAAACTGTAATATGTGGTTCTAAGTTTACAGGGGAATTCTACTTGTTACCATTTTTATTTTTCATTTCTTTTTATTAAGCCTAGCTCCATATATTTGTGATCTCCTTCTACTATGCTAAACCAAATTTTTACTGCTAAGACAACCTCTTGCAGACCACCAAAGGACATTTCCTAAGAGATCCTGAGAAATTATATCTATGATTCCTTTGGTCAACTCATCATGTAAGGGGCACAAGGAATTCTGCCAAGCTACTTGTGCAGACCCTTCCTTCTGTAAATTCATGCAGACCATCATTAATCACTTTCCCTCTCTCAGAAAGTTTTCCTCAGGCATGTCTCAGATTAAGATAAAACTTGATTTCCTTCTGAGCCAACTGTATTTCCATCCCCCATTTGTCCATGATTAATACCTAACAAGCTAAGGACTTTATTTGTTCAAGTGCTAATTTCAATGTGGAAGGCTCCCTATAGTCTACAGCCTTTTGCCAGTAGAGGTTCCAAAGCAAAAAGAATTTAGGGATAATGAAGATTAACTGTTTCTTGTTTCCTCAAAACTGACTGAATATGGCTAAAGGAAGAAAAATGATACTCTTTTTCTTATTTATCTGATAGTAACTTCCTCTGCTAAATATCTGGGCACAGGCATATTGTTATGAATATTCAAAAGATTTTTAATGGCTTAATAATTTTTCTTCCTTTGTTTCTACGAACTAGAAAGTCATAACACACTCTGAAATAGAGGATCACACTTGTCAGAAACTGATAAAGTAATTTATCATTTGGAGATCTCTGTATCTTGAAATCATAGCACTAAGGGCAGTCTAAGCACCAAGTAGTGAGTCACTTCTTCCATATGGGTGAACAGAAGAGAAATCAGGCAGATGCATCTTAGCATGGATTTGCCTGGTTGATGTTGCTGTTTCTCAGTTCTGAGAGGGTCTTATTTAATTAGTATTTTCAATAGCATTTATTAATGACTTACTTGCATAGTATGTCATGCCAGGAGTATGTCTTCAGAATCTAATCTTCCTGTTCCAATCTTCCTGGTTGTTGTTGTTTAGTCATTTCAGTCATATCTTCGTGACCCCCTTTGGGATTTCCCTGGCAAAGATACTGGAGTGGTTTGCCATTTCCTTCTTCAGTTCAATTTATGTACAAGGAAAACAAGATTAGATGACTTGCCCAGAATCATATAGCACTTAAGTGTCGGAGGCCAAGTTTGAACTCAGGAAGAGGAGTCTTTCTGATTCCATACCTGTAACTCTATTTACTGGGTCACCTAGCTGCCCAATCTTTTTTTTTTTTATTTATACATTAGTCATTTTGTGAAAGAAGAATCAGAATAAAAGGGGAAAAACACAAGAAAGAAAAAAAGGGAAAATCATATACTTCAATTTGCATTCAGACTATCCATACTTGTTTCACTGGATGTTGATATTTCCAATCATGAGTCTTTTGGAATTGTTTTAGATAATTGTATTACTGAGAAGAGCTAAGTTCATAAAAGTTTATCATCACACAATATTATTGTTAGTTTGTACAATGTATTCCTGGTTCTGATTAATTTACATTGTAACAGTTCAGGTAATTCTTCCCAGATTTTCTAAAATTTGCTTGGTCATCATTTCTTAAAGCACAATAGTATTCCATTACATTCATACACCAGAACTTCTTCAGCCATTACCCAATGGAAGGGTATTCCCTCAATTTCACATTCTCAGACTACTGTGAATAATGATCAATTGCACAGTATAGTGAACTCTCTATTTATTCAGCAATAAACTAAAGCACAACATTGGCAACAATATAACAACTTATTACTAATGTGGCTACATAGACTTAAATGAAAAAGTTCTTTCATTAAGTCACAGTCTCTTCAGTCAAAATAGAGTACCCAAGTAAAGTCTCCTTTCATCTTAACTGAGGCTGACTTCCAATCATCCTTAAGCCAATCAGGTTGTAGTAAGTCATAATCTCATCCGTCAACATAGAGTACTCAAGTTCTCTTTTAGGTCTTCTCTCTAAAAACAACAGAAAGAGTGCCAAAATCACAAGTATTCTCCTCATTCTGCTGGGTCTCAGCTCGTGCTCGAGCTTTCTCTGCTCTGCTCCTTCCTTTTCCACCCTTCCTGTTCCCTCTCTTTTGGCAAACTCCTCCCATCATGGCTTCCATGTGATGTTAGGTCTATTAAGGGAAACACAATGTATACTGTTTCCAAAAAGTATTGATACAATCAAAGGCAAGGCTCAAAGTCACTTAAATAGCTGAAACAAACTGCAAAGTACTACTTTGCTTGCCAATGCACATTACTCTGCTTACCACAAAAAGAGCTGCTATAAATATTTTTGTACACGTGAATCTTCCTCTTTTTATCATTCCTTTGTGATACAGATCTAGTAGTGGTATTTCTGGATCAAAGAATATTCACAGCTTTACAGCACTTTGGCCATTGTTTCAAACTGATCTCCAGAATGGTTGAATCAGTTCACAACTCCAACAACAATGCATTAGTGTTCCAATCTTCTCACACCTTCTCCAATATTTATCAATTTCCTTTTTTGTCATATCAGCCAATCTCATAGGTGTGAAGTGTTTTTTTTAACTCAGAGTTGTTTTCATTTGCATTTCCTCTATCAATAGTGATTTAGACACTTTTTTCATATTGACTAAATACTAGCTGCCCAATCTTAAAAGTAGGCATCTAGTAAAAGTCAAATTGAATTTTATATTTAATATACTTCCTTCCTGAGGTTATGTGTAGTTCTAGAGAGTCAGCTTCAGCATTAGAAATACCTCTGGCACATATTGACTATAAGACCCTTGACAAATCATTTAACCTCTTACTGTTCTCTTTTGTCATTGTTGTGACATTTCAGTCATGCCCAACTCTTCATGACCCCATCTGGGATTTTCTTTGAAGAGATACTGGAATAATTTGCCATTTATTTCTCCAGCTCTTTTTGCAGATGAGGAACTGAGACAAAGAGAGTAAAGTGATTTGCCCAGGGTCACACAGCTAGTATCTGAAGTCATATTTGAACTCAGGACGATTTCTTCCTGACTCCAGGTCCTGTGGTGTGTTCACTGTGCCACCTAGTTGCCGCACTGTTCTCCAAGAGTATACAAATTGCAGAGATGGTCCCAAGTTGCTTTGACAGATGGGGTTTCTTCTAGGACTTCCCTAATACAATGAAATGATAAGTTTAGTATTTATCCTTATGTCTCCTTGTACCTGAAAGAATGCAAATAGAAATTTGTTGATTGCCTCCTAAATATCAAACAAATTTATCTGGAAATGTGAGGTAAGTAAAAAAAAAAACCTTTAGTTCATAAGTTTCAAGAGCCTTCATTTTTCATGTGGGCAGCATTAAACAATGTGGTTCTTTATGGCTATAAATAAACTGGGCATGATTAAGTATGAACTGAGAGGGAGTGAGCTTTAGTAGAAGTTGCAGACAGTGTCAGGGAACTTGACTTCTGATCAGGTCCCTAATTAGCCCAGTGATGGTCCAAATGTTCCTATCTCTCAAATAAGCTGGTTGGATTCAGTGAACACTGAAATCCATTCTAGTCCAAGGATTCAATGGAACATAAAGTATTTCAATGGTGGAGATTTTTGTCTTTGTTTTGGTGAGATAATTGGGATTAAGTGACTTGCTCAGAATCACATAGCTATGAAGTTTCAAATATCTAGTCTGAGATCAAATTTGAACTCAGGTCCTCCAGACTACAGAACCAGTGCTCTATCCACTGTGCCAACTAGCTGTCCCAAGGTTTTTTTTTTTTGGTTTGTTTGTTTAATTAGTGTGTGCCTAGCGTATTTCTGAGCTTGTAACTGATGCCTAAAAATGCTTGTTAGAGTAAATTAAATCAAATTGTATTCAATTTATTTCAGGAGTCCACTTTCTCTGAAGTAGATGCCAATCATAGCCCTTCTACAATTTGTTTTACCAGTCTGATGCCTCCTCAGCCCATTCTTTGACTGCTTTGGAAGAAAGGCAACACTGTGTTCTTTAGAGCCATGGATTGGTTAACAATCCTTGAAGTACATTGGCTCCTAGCACAGATTGGTTGGAATCCGCTGTTGCTCTGCAATCATTGTTTTTGGGGCTTTCAAGATTCACCTTGTGACTTTCATGTCAGAGTAGATAAACACATATCTTTAACACAGGGCATTATGTGTTCTGTCAATAACAAGAAAAACAATAGTAGTGAAAAAATATCAATGAATAATTCTAACTATCTGGATGGTCAATCGAAACTTTACAAAATCATAAAAGTGGTTAGTGTTAATGTGTTAGACCTCAGAAAAGTCTAGTTTGATAGATGAGAAAACTGAAATCCAAACTGCTCAAATGACTTGCCCATAATTATAGAACTAGGGAATGCTGGAACTGAGACATGAAGCCAGATCTAGAACACAGATCTGCACACTCTCAGTCCAGTTTTCATTGTACCACTGGTTCTTCAGGAGGCCCCAGTCAAGCCCACATTCCTTCCTCTGCCATAGGATTAAAAACTATGATAGAGGGACCCAGAGCAGGTTTGATTTTTAATTTGGGTCCATAGGTCTCTAATGAATCCATGAAGAGATTGTATAGAAAAAGTTTATCCTTATTTTTGTTATGCTTTGTTTCCTTTATAATCTTTATTATTTAATTTATTTGAAAATATTATTCTGAGAAGGTGTCCATAGGTTTCTTCTAATGACCAAAGGGAATCATGAAACAAACAAATAAAAAAAGCTTAAGTACCAGTGACACAGAGTCTAAAATGCTTCTGTCAAAATCAGGAACCATACATTACATCACATATTTAGAGCAAGAAGGAACTTTTGAGGTCATCAGGTTTAATTCTACCATTTTGCAGATGGTATCATCTGAGTACAGTAATATATGGAGGAAGTGGGAGAGGAATTTCCATTTTATCAGAGTAGGATCTCAGGTCTGGTGACACAGTAGAAAGCAAACTAGTTCTGGTGTGATTCTGGGCATTGGGCCTCTTTGAGCCTTAGTTTCCTTATCTGTAAAATAAGCAAATTTGGTTAAAAATAACTCTAAAGCCTCTTTCTATTTAATTACCCCAGAAATTACATTAATTGAATTTTTCAACATCATAATAAGCCTTTTTAGTTTCATATTTTAGACTTCTAGCAGATGAAATGTCTGACCTCCCCCAAAACCTAGCAGCCTGGAAATTTCACACATAAAACAGTACGGATGGTATTTCTTTCTCCAAATAGTTCATATAAGCCTCAGATAACCATTCAGACTTGCATGTATTTGTCTCCCAAACTTTGGATTTCACCATCTGTTCACCATATTATGACTAATTAGGAAAATCATCACATACTATATTTTGAACCACAAAAACCCCAGCATGTTTTGTAAAGACCTGGCTTGGCAAATCAGTGGATATTGCTAAAGTTAACTGCTCAGGCTTAATGGGTTCAACATTGCATGTACATTTCAACAACTTTACAGATGAGCTGTTAACTGGGAGGTGGGTATGGAAACTAAGTAATCCCCCCTTTTCCTAGATGCCTCCCTCTCTGTGACAGTTGCAATTATGCAAATGAGAACCCTGAAATCAGTATTGTCGCAAAAAGCAAAATTGGACAGCAGAATAAATTAAATGTTAATTTATAGCAAAACCCCACATGGCAATATCTTTGCAAATTCACACTAAGAAAATCATGGTAGAACTGATGGCAAAAACCATCAGTTAGTCAAGACACTTACTATGGGACTTGCCTAATATTTATCAAATGATTCTTTTAAAACATGAGAGGTCCTTCTAGTTCCAATGCAAAACTGAATGACCTTTTATTAATCCTCAT
The DNA here is from genome assembly GCF_028583685.1 of Petaurus breviceps papuanus. Classification (NCBI taxonomy): domain Eukaryota; kingdom Metazoa; phylum Chordata; class Mammalia; order Diprotodontia; family Petauridae; genus Petaurus; species Petaurus breviceps. The sequence continues at coordinate 82,094,900 of NW_027186296.1, forward strand.
CCTTGCACTTTCTGCAGCTTTAACACTACAAAGCAGCCTCTTCTACTATACTTTCTTCTGACCAATCTTTATCAGTCTCCTTTGCTAGATATTTATCCCCCCCTCCCCATTTAAAGGTCTGTCCTGGAAATTCTCTTTATTCTCTAGTCAATCTCATTTGGTAATCTCAACAACTCTTCTATAATTACCATGACTGAGAAAATTCCTATATAAATATACATCCAGCCCTAAACTCTCTCTTGAGATTCAGTCTCATATCACCAACTGGTTTTTAGATGACTCTAATTAGATGTCCCTAAATATCTCAAATTCAATATGTCCAAATCAAAATTTATCAACTTGACCCCTAAATCCTTCCTTCTTCTGAACTTCCCTATTTATATTTAGGGCATCACTATTATTCTAGTCATCTTTATTTGCAAACTGAAACTTATCCTTGCCTCTTCCTTCTTTCTGACACCACCATATCCAATCAATTGCCATGTCCTATTGATATTCTCTATGCAAACTCTATGATATCTACCCCTTTGACTAACATAGACATAGTTCTGGTTTCACTTAGCTCCCTCATCAATTTTTATCTGGATCACTGCAACAGAATTCTAGTTGGAATACTCCTAGTTTGATCTTTTGTATCTCCAATACATCCTCTAGTTATCTGTCAAATAATCTCCCTGAAGCAGAAATCTTATCATTCACTCACCTTCTCAATAAGTCCCAGTGGCTCCCTATTTCATACTAGGATAAATTCACCCTCCTCCGATTGGCCTATAAAGAACTTTCACAATTTGACTCCTGTCTGCTTTTCCAGCTTTGTTGAATATTAACCCCCTTCATTTCCTTTATATTTCAGGTAAACTGGTCTACCTTCTCTGGTGCAAGGACATTCGCTCTTCCATCTAATATTCCTTCTCAAGCTGCCTTCCATGTCTGAAAGGCCTTCTCACTTTACCTTTTTCCTTTACAATTCTTGGTTTCCTTCAAAGCTCAGGTTATATGACAAGTCCAACTGGAATCTTTTCTTGATTCCTTTTGCACTCTTTCTTTTCATTAAATCTCCATACATACAATATTGCCCCATAGAATAAAAACATGGATAAAATTAAAAAACTGTGGGGTTTTTTGTTGTTTGTTTGTTTTTGTTTTCCTCCTATGTTCTAGGCTCAGCACAGTGATTTGCACATAACAGTTATTTCATAAAAGCTTGTTGAATTCAAATGAATTTGATTGGATCAGCTCAATACTTATTCCATATAGTTTCATTTCATGATGTTATTGTATGGCTTATTTACACTGTATACATATTGTTGATTTTTTTTTATATTTACCAATGTCACATGATGCAGGGCATGGCTTTGCTGGTTAAGTTGTTGTTCTTGAATTGTGTAGTGGAGAAACAGCATGGGATATTCAAAACCATCATGAATATGGAACTAGGGACTTGGGTTCAAACCTCAAAGCTGCTATTTAACTAACTACTGTGCATCTTTGGAAAACTAACTTCTCTTCTATGGTCTTGTTTACCCATCTATATAATAAAAGGATTAGTCTATGGGATCTGTAACATCTCTTTGGACTAAAATGTATTCATAATTATAATGGATCTTTAATAAAGTAATCATCTGAGATGACTAAATTCTGTCAGATATGAGGCCTTCATTAAAAATCACCTTATGTGCATCACTAATATTGGTATTAGCAGCAAATTAATAACTGCTAGCATTTATATGTACTTTAAGTTTTGAAAAGCACTTTACATAAATGATTTAACCTGAGTCTCCCAACAACTTTCTGTAGTAAACACTCAAGATTTTATTGCCACAATTTATAGATGAGGAAATTGAGGCTTTCTTAGACTGGTGTAGCTCTGCATGGGGTACTTGAGATTTCCACAGAAAAAATAAACCAGCCAATAATACTAAAAAGTATTAGGCCTTTATCATAAATACATTTTGTCCCACACAATGGAAATCAATTGAATTTAGATTCTGAGGGAAAGATTCAAGTGTGGGAAAGGGGGATCAAGTATACATTGGAATCATAATCAACCAAAAGACCAGGATTCATTCAATTTATTTTATTCAATAAACATTTATTTAGATATCATATGCCTGATAATCATGCTATGAATAAAAGACAAAAAAAAAACAGTCCTTGCCTCAAGGAGTTTTTATTCTAATGGAGGTACTGATAAGTACACGGAAAATTCAATCTGAAACACATAATAACAAAAAATGTAGTGCTACAGATGGGGTCTATAGGCAAAGGGCAATATAAACACCCAGAAAACACATCTTTGCAGCACTTTTTTCATGGAATTTGATGACACTCTTTCTCTGAGTTTGCCTAATTCTCTAACTTACTCATGCACTGGAAATTTCTAATTGTCACCACAGTTACAGGTTACGTGCAAATTTTCTAGATCAACCTAGATCAACCCTTTTGGGAAAATCTACTTGTTTATTCATCACATTAGTTCCTGAGCAATGATTCAATGTGTTGTTGTTGTTATTGTTGTTGCTGTTGTTTAATCTAGGGAACCAGGCATTTATAACACAATACATCCCCACAGTGAGTACTGTTTATACAACCTGACTTTCATAATCATGACACTTTTCAATTATAAAGTAACCATATTTTCTTACAAGAAAGCAAAAGAAATAACATCATGGATACTAATAGGTTTAAGAAAATTCATAAATTATAAAATAGAATAAAACACACAAATGTATCCACATCTCACTCTCCCCAAAATACACAAAGTATTCACAGTGAAGAGAGGACACAAAATTGTAAGAACTTGACCAAGAAACGCATGTGCTTTGAGTAACTTAAAATTCTGACCTGGATGTTTCAAGGTCCATTCAGTAACATCTGAACCATGTGAAATCACTTCTAAGTTCTCTTCTTTCTTCAGATCCTGATATTCTTCAGCTGGGGGGGGGGGTCCTAGAGTCAGGATGACCTGAGTTCAAATTTGACCCCTCAGACATTTGACACTTAACTAGCTATATGACCTTGGACAAGTCATTTAACCCCAACTGCCTTTAAAAAAACTGAAAAAATTCTCTTCACTTTCTTACCAGGACATAGTATTCAGAAGCTCATTTATTTAACCATAACCCTTAAAAGGTCATTTTTAAACTGAGTTCTCCATGATTTTCTTGCATCACTCTCATTTCTCTTCCTAATTTTTCCTCTACTTCTCTTATTTGATTTTAAGAATATTTTTGAGTTCCTCCATGGCCCAAAACAAATTCATATTTTTTCTTGGAGGCTTTGAATGCAGGAGTTTTGACTTTGTTGTCTTCTTCTGGTTGTATGTTTTTATCTTCTTTGTTACAAAAGTAAAATTCTATAGTCTGATTTTTTCTCTCCTCATATTCCCAGCCAATTAATTGATTTTTGAGTTGTTTGTCAAGGCAGAACTCTGCTTTCAGAGTGGAGTGCTCTGTTGCAATTTTCTTGGGTTTTATGCAGTGAGTTTTATGCAGCTGTTGTCAGAGCTACTTCTAGGCACCTGTACATTTTCAGTTTTTCTAAGGTGGTATGATCAAAGGAGAGGTATTTACTCCTCTCCTGGAGTGTGCTCTGGTCTGTGGGTGACTACAAGCACTCTTCTGCCTTGGAAATGTAAGGAAGATTCCCTCTCTACAGCTGCCAGAAGCTCTGCCACACCAGTGCTTCTCCTCACCCCAGGACCACCATCCAAGACTGCGATCCAGATCCAACCAGGGCAAAGCAAGAGAATCCTTTCTCAGTGCCAGCAAAGAGATCCATACAATCACTCTCTGATAAATTCCTTGAACCCCCCACCATCTGTGGGCCTGGAGCTCCCGAAGCAGCTCCTGCTTCCCCTGCTGCTGCTGCCACCACCCATCCACTGCCCTGGAGCTAGAGCTGGACCCGCATTCTTCTTTCACCCAGTAAGACAGAGTTTTCCCACTGACTTTCTACTTTTTCCTTCCTATTTTTGAGCTGAGAAGTCTGGAAACTGCCAAAACTGCCAGTGATTCATGAAGTTAGTTCTTAATAGGAGTAACAATTTTCTTTAAACTAGATAAATTCACAGCTCTTCAAATTGCCTATTTCTGGGGCATAGATTGACTGCCCAGATGCTTCATTGTCCAATAAGAAAAGAAAGTTCATAGTAACATAGCTCAGGCTGACTCTTTAAGCTAGGTCACCAGGATACTGAAGGAGCTGAAAAGTCTCCTCTGCTTTTCCTTCTCAAGCCAGAGGTGGCAGCAGAAGTGATTATCTCCCACAATCAGGGGCAAGGTCTCTAGATAATCCCTGGTCCTGCTCTAACAGTCAGATGCAAGGGCAGAACAAGCAGCCTGATGATCAAAGCCAGGTGCAGATCCTGACTCATAGTGAATCATAGGGAGAGGGAAGGAAAAGGAATTATGTGTGTATGTGTATATGTATGTGTATGTATATGTATGAAATGTATGTATATATAATCTTATTGTATGACATAGAATGCGCTAAGTGCTTTACCAATATTATCTCATTTAATCTTTATGACAATACTACAAAGTAGGTACCTTAAATAGTACTATTTTACAGTTGAGGAAACTGAAGTAAATAGAATGAATAATTTTCCCAGGATCACATAGGTAGCTAATAACTGACTAAGGCCACTTTTCAACTAAAATATTCCTGACTGTAGGACCTCTATTCTAATATACTACATGTAACTGAATTATTGAAATAGTAGATTTATACATCCTCCAAAGTTAGCCAGGTCACTTCTGTCCCAGAGACATTTGATTGTTGAATAGTTTTTTTTCCTTCATTTTGGGGTTTGGAAAGGAAATCTTTGGGATATACCCTAACATCTAGATCATTGGAGGGGCAGGGAAAAGCTGAATGGAAATCTGGGCCTTGGAGCAGATGAGTTTAAGAGCAGTGTTAGAAAAAAGGAGAATTATGGTCTTGAGATAAGTACTCTCTGGATTTGACACCCAGATTATGTCAGGCTTTGATCATTCCTCCCTAGTTAAACCAAGTCAACCCTGTGTTATTTTCATACATTAAATGAAAACAGGCAAAATAGAACCGTTAATTTAATGGAAAGAGATAAGGTCCTTTTCAGATGCATTTTGATTCATTCCCAACCTCTGATGTCACATGCAGGTACTTCAAAGAAGTCTTATGGATGATTCCTAAAATAATCTACAAGAAGCAGAGTGCTTGACAGGAGACAAGGCAATCTCTAGAGCAGACACAGGCTCACCAAAACAGAGTTTTTTTTCAGATTTCCACAGAGATTCAAGAAGTAAAACTTGTCCATCATTACATGAACTTGTGTTTTAATTCTATCCCATCTTCTCCAGAAGACTCCCCCCTCCATAATCCTACTCTCTCATAAATCTGTTTCTTCCTGTTTACCTCTGCTTTCTTACTGTATACAAACATGTCTAAAACCTCCATACCTTCGGAAAATCCCTACTTGAACTATTGCTAGCTATCATTCTATATCTTCTCTATCTCCCCAGCCTTTTTGTGTCTTGACTCCTTGAGAATGCCTTCTATAATAGATGCTTCCACTTACTTTCCTCTCCCACTCTTCTTTACTCTCAATAGTTTGGCTTCTGACCCCACCACTCAACTGAAACTGCTCTTGTCAAAGTTACCTCATTTCTTATTTATCAAAACTAATGATATTTTCTCTCTGAATTCTTGGCCATTTCCTACAATCCCCTTCTCCTTAATACTCAATAGGTTTTGTGACCTATAAGTCTCTATATTGGACCACATTTTCTCAATCTCCTTTGCTGGAATTTTATCAGGTCATGTCCACTAACTGTGAGGGACACTAATCTGCCCCTCAAGGCTCTCTCCTGGGCCATCATCTCTTTTCCCTCTGTACTATTTCATAAGGTGATCTCATCAGTTCTAGTGAATTTAATAATCATTTCTATGTAAAAGATTGTCAGATTTATTTTTTCCTACCTCTAACCTCTCTCCTGACCTCCAGTTTCATATCTCTAACTGAGTGTCAGGCATCTCAAAGCAAATATTCCAAAGACATTTTAACTCAAAATGTCCCAAACTGAACATATTACCTTTTCACTCTAACTCATTTTGTCCTAACTTCCCTATTACTGTAAAGTGTACCATCATCCTCCCAGTCACACAGTCTCACCACCTACATAATATCCTCAACTCTTCTCTTTTTCTTACAAACACATCTCTATCCAATCTGTATCCACGTCCCATTACTTTTACTTTGTGTGTTTCCCCTTCTCTTCTCTGATACTGCCACCACACTGGTGCAGGCCCTCAGTGTTTCACAACAGGATTATGTCAATAACCTCTTGTTGGTCTATACCTGGATTATGTCAATTATCTGCCTGTTGCACTACCTACCTCTAGTCTCTGTTCCAGTTCATTCCCCACTCATCTGTCAAAGTGATCTTTTAAAGTGCTGGTCTGACTGTATAATCGTGTCTTCCCCCAACACACACACATTCAATAAACCCTATTACTCTGGGATCAAATTTAAAATCATGTTTTTCACTTATAAAACCCTTCATAATCTCATCCCTTCCTGCCTTTCCAATCTTCTTATACTGTACCCCACACTCTGCCATTCAGTGAAATAGGCATTTTATTGTTTTTTTTCTTATTTTAGTGTTGCTTTTATTGTTTACATAGTTTTCCTGATTCTTTTCACTTTGATTTCTTTTTTGTTTTTTTTTTCAAATTAATTAATTTATTTTTACTTTGCAACCTGTACTACCATAAGATTTTGAGTTTTAAATTTCCTCCCCCTTTTACCCCTCCTCCCTCCCTAAAAGGGTGTGCAATCAGATATAGGTTCTACATATAATCTGATATTATATAATCTCAAATATTAAACATATTTTCACATTAGTCATATTGTAATGAAAAATTAGAACCATGGGAAGAGCCATGAGAAAGAGGAAACAAAACAAAACAAAAAGAAAGAACAAACAGTGTGCTTTGATCTGCATTCAGACTCCATAGGTCTTTAGATGTGGATAGCATTTTCCATCATTAGTTTTTTGGAGGTGTCTTAGATCCTTGCTGAAAAGGGCTAAGTCTATCAAAGTTAGCTATTACATAATGTTGCTGTTACTGTGTACCCTCTTCTGGTTCTGGTCAGTTCCCTCAGCATCAGTTCAAGGAAGTCTTTCCAGGTTTTTCTGAAGTCAGCCTGCTCATCATCTCTTATAGCACAATTGTTTTTTATTACATTCATATGCCACAACTTGTTCATGCATTCCCCAATTGATGGACATCCCTTCCATTTCCAATTCTTGGCAACTACAAAAAGAATTACTATAAATATTTTTTAATATCTGGGTCCTTTTCCCATTATTATGATTTCTTTGGGCCTTTTATTGTTCTTTGAACAGGATATGCCATCTCTGAACCCCAGTCATTTTTACTGGTTCTTCTTCATGCTTAGAATGCCCTTCCTTCTCATCTCTTCTGGCTTCTCTGGCTTCCTTAAAGTCTAAGCTAAAGTCCCACCTTCTGCAAGAGCCTATCTTAGTACTCTTCATTCTTAACACCTTTTTACTTGAGACTAGAGACTATCTCCCTTTTAGTTATTTGGGTTCGTATACATACATAGGTGTATGACCAATTGATTTTCATCATTCACAGTAGCTATATTATAGAAAGTTACCATAAACACTGAATTAATGAATACTGAATAATTGTTCCAAGTGTAAATATAGGGCTATGTTCCTGTGAGCCTCTGGTCATATTTATTTTTAACATTTTCCAGAAAGGACTCACATAGAGTTGTGCAAATATCCTCTTTCTCCTTCTCTGGATATACCATATTGTTGATTCATTAACACTGAATTCATGCACAAAACCACTATAATTCATGCCTGACTGAAACTTATCTAACACACCTATTTTTTCCATAAGGCAAATCACAACCTTCTTGCTTGGAACATTAGAAAGCACTCTATCACTATACTTGGGAATCATTTTAAACAACCTAATCATCAACAAAAAAGAACAAAAATATGAAAACATGACAGTAAATATACCTCAAAAAAGGATACTTTTTTACTGTATGAAAGTTGAAAGAAGAAGACAGAGTATGGCCTTACATTACCTCAGGTAGCAACATCTATATAGGGTGACTCAAAATTTCTCCTGCTCTAGTCATGCCCAGAAATGGTTATAAAAAAACAGTAAATATTGATATGGGGGGTTAGAAATAAATTTTAGAGGGTAGTCAAGTTCACAAATGTGGAAAATCCCAAAAAATGAAGATCAGCTATGTGTGTATATATATATACACACACACACACCCACTTGTATCTGTACACACATATACACATGTGTATATATGTGTGCAAAATATTTTATTTTTTTATATATTTTGCATGTTAAGTCTATCAATCTGTGAGTTTCTTGAGGGCAGGGACTAGCTTTTATTTATTCATTTATTTATTTATTTGCATCTTCAGGATGGAGCACGATGTCTAGTACATAGTAGGCACTGAAAAATGCTTGTTAACTGACTGGCATGTGTCCAAAGGCAGGATATGAACTAAAAATTCTAGCATTCCATAATATATAATACAATACTTCCCTCCACAAACCAAAGAAAACAAAAATATTTTAGGCACATCATTACATTTGATCCTCCCAACAATTTTGTGAGGATCTTGATTTTTAGCCGATGGAACTAGATTTGAAATCTGCCCTCATTCTGTGTGGGATATTGCAAAATTTATTAAACTTAGTTTGCCTCGATTTCTTCTTTTGTAAATGAAGGGATTGTACTAAGTGGCGTTTAATGTCCCTTCCAACTCAATGATTAAGTCAGAAGCATCTGAGTCAACTAACAATGGCTGGACAGAAAAGCCCTTTATTAGAGATGACATAGCTCTGACTAATCAATTTATCATAGGTCAAACAGTAATGATAAGCTCATGTGATTTGTTAAAAAGTTGCTTTGCTTTGGATTTACAATACACAGAACTATTGTGGCATTCTTACAAAGCCATCTTGGAGTAATATAGAATTTCTAATCTAGAGAACACCTCCAAAGGGGAAGGAACAGCATCCTAGGCATCTTTGAAATGTGGTATTCCTATTGGAGATCTGAGTGTTGGCACATCTTTGGTAAAAATAGAAGTTGTTGACTGACTATGGTCATTTATGTAAATCAGAAAAGCTTTGTGTTGATGGTGTGATGAGAAGTAATGATCAATTGGGCCTAGGTGTTGTTTGAAGTACCTCAAGATACCATTAGTATTAAAGAAATGTAAGCTGTTAATTGATTTAATCTAATGTTTCTGTGAAAGTCAATTTAACACACAGAGAGATGTCACAATGCACATTGTCTAGACAAGTGAGACACTTGGATTACCATAGTCCTACCCCTTAGAGTTACTCTCCATCTACTCACTGTGCATGTTGTATGTACCAAATTCTATTTGATATTTATTTCCTTCTTTAGAGTGTAAGCTCCTTGAGGACAAGCACTGTCTATTTTTTCTTTGAACTCATAGCACTTAGCAAGGTCTGATACACTTAGGATTTTTTTTGTAAAGCAATTGGGGTTAAGTAACTTGCTCAAGGTTACACGGCCAGTTATTTCTGGGTGTGGTGCTGAGTATCTGAGCCCGGATTTGATCCAGGTCATCCCGACACTGGAGCCGGTGCTCTTACTCGCTGAGCCACCTGGCCGCCCCTAAGCAATTGGGGTTAAGTAACTTGCTCAAGGTTACACGGCCAGGTGTTTCTGGGTGGGTGCTAAGTGTCTGAGCCCGGGATTCGATCTCCAGGTCTTCTCAACACTGGAGCCGGTGCTCTTACTCGCTGTGCTACCTGGCCGCCCCTACACTTAGGATTAAATAATCATTTGCTTGTTGATTGTTTTATAACTGTCTAAGACATAAGGAAAGCAGACAGTGGAAGGTTTGGGGTAGGAATGTATAGTAAGTTCATTGAACCTTTTAATGTACTCTCCAACTAGATTGAAGTCAAAGTGCCACCAATAATCAGTTTTTGGGAAAATTCTTGGTTACACTTGTCAATCTGAGATACCTCCTACGATTAGGCAGACCACATGAAAATAAGAGAGGGTCTTGAGGAAGGAAAGAAAAGGAAAACATTTCAATCAATTAGCCAGTTCCTCAAAGACCTTTCCATTTGAATCTAGACTGAAGCTAGCATCTTTTATTCCTGTTGCCAGGAGTGGACCTGTGTGCCTCCAGGCCATCATTTCCACTTAAATGCACTGACTACTGAGGAGGCAACCTACCCAATCAGAAATGCTGAAATGTATTTCGTTTTAAAATTATTCAATTTTTGTACAACAATTGCTGTAAGTCAAAGAAAAAAAATAACTCATGAAGAAATGAGCAAATGCCCTTAAAAGATATTGGAAGCTAGTACTTGCTAGTCATTGCTGAATAGAGAAAGAATAACTCTTATGTGCTGAACATCATGTTCCTCAAAACATTAATAGTTTCGGTTTCATCAAAGACACATATATAGAATTTGAGGTTGTTTTACTTTTGAAGATTAGAAGCATTGATGGTCTCTGTGTTATTGTACAAATGAGGAAAGTGTAGCACATAGCTATTTTATCACAAAAGAGGCCCAATGTAGGAAATGAACAAGTCCTTTTTTTTCCCTAGGTGTCAGTAATTTCACATAATTCTAGTCGAACCCAGATGAATACAATGATGAAGAAAGGGCTGGTTTTCTTTCTGCCTCATTTTAGGGATACATTGATTCCTTATGAGTGCTAATGTATTTATTTAAAGGTCACAAATACTTAATTAGTATATAATGGTGGGAAACAAGGACAAAAAATGGAATTTATATTGTGTTTTACGGAAGCTCCCTCAACATATTATCATCTATGAATTTCATGACAACCCAGAGTCTCATAAAGAATGAATGACTTGCCCAGCATTACAAAGCTTCTAATCGCAAATAACTCCAATAGGAAGTAGGATTTGGATCCATTTTTTCAACTTCAAACCCAATATTCTATCTAGTATCGCAAACTGTCTTTCACATCTGACACTACCTCAAATGAAATACTGCTGTTCTAAAATCTAGTCAGACCTTTGCCCCAGTAATTCTACTGATTGGACAGTTATCAGGTGGTATTATTTACAAAGAGATGAAAAGCCTAAGCTATTTTCCCAACTAAATTATCATGCTATAAAAATTCTACTGTTAGAAAAATATTTCCATGAAATAATATATTTTGATGCTCCATCATGACATGGATAAGGTCATGGACTTCCTAAGATTGCCAGCAAAAATTGAACTTTGAGATTCCTATTAACTTCCAAAGGATTTGTGCATTTTTCTAGTGATAGGTTATCTACTCTCTGACGCCCAGCCTACTTAGGTATAAACACATTCATCACCTTTTTTTTGACCCTTAGATGAGGACCTTTTTGCTATTTAACTCAGGAAGGATTAAAAAAATTACAAAATGGTCCTCAGTCCTATTCATTGCCCTCCTGCTTAGACAGTGTAGTAGTGAGGTGTAGAAGGTGAAAACAATGACAGTTTTTTGAGAGCCTGTAAACACTGCTTGAGTTATTGGTGCTCTAAATGTGGAGTATTTTTCTAATTACCAACATGGTAATACATCTCTGATGGAATTGAACCAGAAAGATACTGAAATTTTTACAAGATAATATGAAGAAATCATTGCTAAAGAAAAGTTATTTTACATGTTGTCAGAGAGGTAAGAATGATATTGGCAGTACTGGTTTCATTGTGACCCCAAAGGAAGCACAAGATAGGATGCCATGCAATATTCTTTATTTTGCCTTGAAATATTCACAATGAATACAGTAAAGGAGACCACTATGGAGATATTGCAGCCAACAGTTGTTGGAGAGGAAGATGTAGAGAAATCCTATGAAGAACTCAATATTCTTCATATTAAGTCAATCAAATAATAAGCAATGATGAAGCACTAATTATATATCTGACTCTGTGCCAGGTGTTGGAGACACAAAGCAGGAGAACAAAAAAGCCAGAAAGCAACCAGCAAAGAAAAAGTCCCTGCTATCAAGAATTTTACATTCAGCTGAATACAGTTATCCCTTCTACATTGTGACTTTCTCCATTATTGTTTTGATATCTTGTAGGTTGGCATAAGAAATTAAATACGAATTTTGGGGAATGCCAATGATTTAGATAAGAGGTGAGGAGGGGATAAACTAAGATCTTGAACGGATGATTTAAGGGAAAGGAATATATGACAGAAATATTATCAATGCATAATTTATGTCTTGTCAAATGATTGGCTATCAGGGGTGATTTAGAGACAGGGAAAATCTAGGAAAAACTGAGGATGACATCAAATGCAAACCTACAGTATAGATGTATGGTGGTATCCTTAAGAAAAATAGGGAAATCTGAAGTAGTGATAGATTTGGTGTGGTATATAATGATTTATATTTTAGTCTTTCTGATTTTGAGATACTATCAGGATAGTCATTCAGTGATCTTCAAGAGTAATTGATGATACAGAATTTATGCAAAGCAAAGACTAAATAGATCAGCAGTCACTTGCATATAGATGATTTTTGAATCAATGAGAGTTGAAGAGATCACAGAGAGAAAATATTAAGTCAGAAAAGGAGAGGGCCCAAGGCAGATCCTTAGGGTTTAATATTGTTGGGAGTTGGGCAATGGATGATATTCCAGTCGACTGATGAGGAGAAACTTACAGGTAGACAAAACCCAACATGCAGTTGATGTGATCAAACATTATGCTTAGCCCATTTATTTACACCACTGAAATTGACATAAAATATATTTATTGCTGATCCAACTTGCTGAACTCTCTTAAAGAAGATCCTAGTCAAGTAAGTTGGGATGAGCTCCCAAGTCAAAATTTACTTGAGTAGAATTTACTGGATACATATGGAGCTGGATAAAATACCAGAGTTTGTGTCCCCAAACTCCTCAGTTTAAAGTGGAGGAAACTCAGACCAAGCAGACAAAGATTTAATTCCATCTTGCTATATTAAACCATATAAAGCCACATACAAGCAGCTTTCCAGAGGACTGCTGCTGTGAACAGCTTACAAGGTTTTGATTACATAGTATAGTGAAAATTCTATTTATTCAATAACAAATCAGAGCAAAACTTTCACAGAGAATCAAAATACAGCATTCATAATGACTTATCTCTAAAATGGTCAAATAATTTTCACCAAGTGGTCACAATAGTTTTCAACAAAGTGAAATCATTTATTAAGTCAATCATTTAATCATCCTTAACGCGGCTTGCCTCCTTAAGAGTCACAAAATACAATAGTCAAAGTTCTCCACTCATGGGACACACTAAGTTACAAATCAGTCACTACTCAGCCATCAGTCACTATTCAATCATCAGTCACTACTCAGTCATCAGTCACTACTCAGTAATCTCTTAAGGGGTAATGGAAAATACACAGGCCATCTACCCCTAGGTCACACTAAATCATAATCTTCTCAGTCAGTACACAGTATCCAAGTAAAGCCTTATTTCAGCTTGACTAGAGGCTGGCTTTCAGCTTTCGTGGTTCCTCTTCCATGGCCCCAGCTCCAACTGTCACTTGGGTTCAAAGGCAGGCAGCTCCCAGTTCCTTCTCCAGCTCATTACGCAGTTCTTTGTCCAGTTCCTGTTCCATATTGAAACTCACAGGGTCCAGTCCACCTCAGGTTCTTCACACTTCCTGTTTCTGGGAAGGCAAATCTTAACAGCTACAGTAATATTCATACCCATTGCCAGCACCATCATCAATTCACTATCTGCCTGTGAAATCAACTCAGACACACCACAAGGTCTGAGAACTCAACACAAATCATCAACATAGAAATCAGCACATGCCCACAAACAAGGTCCAAAAAGTCAGCACAAATCATCAGTAAAGTCCCAGGACCTACAAAACCCTCCTCCAGGATTTCTGTACTCATACAACCAGAAAATCCTCTTTCAGTACTTCCAGTAAGGTCCCAGGGCTTCTGTACAAAGTATCACAAACAAACAGCAACACAGACAGAGCAGACAGAGTGCCAGAATACCACAAATTTTCTCCTTCTTGACTCTGCAACACAAGAGTTTTCCTCTCAGTTCTTGCTGTCTCTATCCCTGAGGCTCTCCTTATGTAGTCATTAGCTCCTCCAAGGAGTTCACAAATTCTAAGGTTCACAACTTGTGGAGTTCACAGATTCTATTTTTTAAGAGACTGAAACATGGTGTTAATTCAATTGCTGAAACAAGGTGTCGACTACTTCTGTGCTTGCCATTACAAATCCTCTTCCTAAAACACAGCTAAAATTTGTTATTAGTTTTTTTTCTGATACCCACCTGAGTTACACAAAATAATTACATAATGAGTATCAAATTTGGGTTGCTTTTGACAGAGGGCAAAAAATATGGCTATGCAACCCATATACTCTAAAGAGGTCTTTCAATACCTCATTCCAAATAAAATGGTCATCAAAACCATTAACTTGTAGGCAAGAAGATAAACACATTAAGCCCACTGTTAGCAGTTAAGCCTATGGCAAAGATCATTTATTCCTACCTTGCTCCAAGTGACATTCTCTCAAAATCATAGAGCACCTTGTCAGTGCATTCAAGAATGAGGGCAGTGCTACTATATTTATTCCCTTTACAAACCTCCTTAAGAATGTTAAATATTAAAAATGTAATCTTTGAAAATTATTTGAACTTTAGTAATAGAATACATGTGGTATTTAGAATATTATACACTTGAAGTTGCACCAGCCCAATGTAATATCCAGCAAACTGTTCTTTATACATAACTGGAATTCAGTCATCTATTCAATAAAGTAAACAAACATTCATAAGGCACTCACTATGTTCCAGGCACTGTGCCCTGTGTGGAGACCCAAAGGAAGAAAAATAAAAAATAAATCCTTATCCTCAAAGAGCTCACATGCTAATGACTGAAACAACAGACAAATAACTATGAATACAAAATAAATACAGAGTAAGTGAAAGGCAATCTCAGAGGGAAAGCACAAGTGAGAGTGTAGGGGAGATGTCCAACAGAATGTGGGATTTTAGCTAAGTTTTGAAGAAACCAGGGTAACCAGAAGTTTGATGTAAAAAGGGACAAATTTATAGTATGGGTGACAGCCATTTAAAAGGTACAGGCTAGGAGATGGAGTATTCTATACAAAGAGTAGCAATCAGATCAGTAAACATATTGAAGGCAAGAAAATATAAGAAGAATGGAAATTTTTAGGGCTCCACATTGTGAAGGGCTTTAAAAGTTAAAGGGAAGATATTATAACAGATATGAGAGGTAAAGAAGATCCAGTTGAGTTGATTAAATGGGGGAACAGTGTTTTAGGAAAATCACCTTGGCAACTGAGAGGGGGATAGATTGAAGTGAGCAGAGATGAGATAGGAGATCAGGCAGAAATCTATTGTAGTACTACAAGGCTGTAGTGATGAAGGTCTACACCAGAGTGATGACTCTGTTAGTAGATATACAGTAATATACAAGGAATGTAAAGGTTCAAATGATAAAAAAATAACATATTGGAAACTTGAGATAAGTGTGAGTAAACAGTCAAAGATGACACCAAGATTAAAAGCCTGGAAAAGTGGGAAAATGGTGCCCTCATGAGCAAAAAGGTTTAGAAAGAGAAATAGGAAACATCCCTGTTAAGGTATATATGGATAATTCATAATAGAAAAACAGAAGGTATAGAAAAACAGATATAAGGAGAACAAGAAGCAAGCATATCCAGAGAAGCCAAGGGAGTAGAGAGTATCTATGAGAGGAAAGTTATTGACATTATCGCAAACTACAAAGGATTCAAAGAAGATTAGATTGAGATAAAATAATTGGATTTACTAGGTAAGAAATGATTGAATAATGCCAAGAGTAATTCCCCATTAAATCAACAGTCAAAGGATATGATGTTTTCAGAAGAAGAGTTTCAAACTATAATATTTATAATTTATATATGTATATGTTTACACACATAATATGTGTATGTATATATGTGTGCATATATTCAAACTATATGACTAAAAACACACAAAAATCACCTATTATATGAAATTAAAATTAAACAACAGATTGTATGTCAAATAATTCAAATTGAAAAAGACAGGAACAATCAGAATCGAAGAGATTGGGTCACAATTATGCATGGTTAATGTAGCTGACTTTGAGTGAATAAGATAGCTATTTAAATCTTACCTATTATACATCTTAGGTGCGTGACCATGGACCCACTACCTTAATTTTCTGAGTTTAGTTCCTTTTTCTTTAAAATAGAGGCAGCTAGGTGGGGCCTAGATAGAGTGCCAGACCTGGAATCAGGAACAAATGGATTGAAATCTGACTGCAAACACTGCATAAGTCACTTAACTTCTGTGTTCCTTATTTTCCTCATCTTTAAAATAGTAATAATATTAGCACCTACCTCCCAATGTTATAAGGATAAAATTATGAGATAACATTTTTAAATATATTTAATTTTTGTTATATCATAAATCCTATGATATCATAAATGCATATATCACAAATTCTAAACTCTCTTCTTCAATCCCTACCCTGTGCTAATGAAGGCTACCATTTAACAAAGATTTGTAAATATATGGAAAACCATACTATGTTTACTTCTGTTTATCAGTTCTTTGTCTGGAGGTGGATAGCATCTTTCTTCTTCCTTCACAGATTTTTATAGCTGATTTGAGTATTTGTAAGACTCAGGATAATTTGATTGTTCACAATTATTCTTCAAACAACATTGCTGTTACTTTATCAATACTTTCTCTTTGTTCTGCTCACTTAACTTTTCATTATTTCATACCAGTTATTCCATATATTTAAAAAAAAAACCTCTCATCAAACAGCTCATCATTTATTATAGCACAGTAATATTCTGTCATAAAAGATAACTGTAAATCATTGTGTGTCTTAAAGGTATAACTATATACCAACTATTATGATGATGATTTTTAAAAATATAAAGACATGCATTTAGTATTAGGCTCATGGAATTATTCTGAGGTAAAGGAAAAAATTTGACTCACATTTCAAAGATCTGTGTTAAGAAGAAGTTACAATTAATTAGTCAATAACATGGCAGTCATGTTCAACACTAGTTTTGAATATCAGTTTATGAAAAACATCACAAAAGAGAATGGTAATACATTATGACTTATGTAACTATTTAAAGAATGGAAAGGATTTAGATTGAGACACTACTAATTTAGGTTCTTTCAAGAGATTTATAGATGTAAGATAGAACAGGGAAACTAACATTACTCCACCAAACTTTGGGGTTGTAAGATCTAAATATTCAATAATTAAT
>NW_027186296.1:82117242-82152025 GCF_028583685.1 Petaurus breviceps papuanus
GCTCATAGAGCACTGACTGATTTCTGGGGGCCTGCTGGGCTGTCCTCAGCAGGAAGTTAGCTTCTCTGTGTCATTTTGTGCATTCTGCAGCTCCAAAGTTTGTTCAGAGTCCCCTTTTTACATTGATTGGGGAAGGTGGAAGCTGGACCTGCTCGGGTGTCATGCTTCTACTCCTCCATGTTGACTCTGCCGCCCAGTCATGACATTCATGAACCCAGGTTTTAGCCTCAGGAGGGCCACAACCAGTTGCCAGCTGCAGGGACTTCAGATCACAAGCAGCTGTTGTGGTTTCCAGAAATATCAACCCATAGGTGCTAAGGACAAAGAGAGAGGACAGTGTATGTGGACTTTGTGAACCAGCAGTTTGGGAGTGTGGTCAGGGCTTTACCCCCTGGAGGGAGAAGTGGCTGAGTACTGTGGCCATGCAGCTAACTCCACTTGGTTGCTTCAGAGCTCCTGTTCTGCAGATTGTAGGAGGACTAAGTGACAATTCTTAGGGGTAATCACTCTTACTTTAACCTGCTTGGATCTGGATTGCTATCTAGAGTGGAGGTCCTAGTGTGTGACCAGTTTGAAAGAGCATGTGGAGGCTTCAGAGAGGGCACCCAACTAAGAGCTCCAAGAGCTTCAAAAACCCCAGCAATTGGCAAAAAGCTCCCCTCTCTGGCAGCAGAGTTCTACTGTGGAAAAAAGCTCAAAAGTCAAGCAATTGAGTGGCAACATGAACAAGCAAATGAAGCAGAGGAAGCAGAGCTATCTGACATTAGACTCCTATTTTGGGGACAAAAAGGATCAAAGCATGGAACAGGAGGAAAACAGCAAATTCAGAACTCCTTCACCAAAAGCTTCCAAGAAAGAGATGAGCTGGTTTCAGGCCATAGAGGAGCATAAAAATGATTTTGAAAACCAAATAACAGAAGTAGAGGAAAAATTGGGAAGAGAAATGAGAATAATGCAAAAAATTATGAAATGAGAGTAAATAACCTGACTGAAGAAAATAATAACTTAAAAATAGACTAACTCAGAAGGCAAAAGAGGATCAAAAAGGCAATGAGGAGAAGAATGCCTTAAAGAGTTGAATTTGCCAGATGGAAAAAGAATCTCAAAAGCTCACTGAAGAGAATCATTCCTTCAGAATTAGATTGGAGCAAATGGAAGCTAGTGAATTTATGAGAAATCAAGATATTAGTAAAAAGATCCAAACAAATGAAAAAATAGGAGGATATGTGAAATATCTCATTGGAAAAACCACTGACCTGGAAAATAGATCCAGGAGAGATAATTTATAAATTATTTTACTACCAGAAATACATGATCAAAAAAAATAACCTAGAAATAATTCTTCAGCAAATTCTCAAGGAAAATTTCTGATGTTTTAGAACCAGAAGGAAAATGGAGATTGAAAGAATCCACTGATCACCTCCTGAAAAACATCCCAAAAAGAGCCTCCTAGGAATATTACACTGGGTCCTGAAATTCCCAGATCAAGGAGAAAATATTACAAGCAGCCAGAAAGAAACAATTTGAATTTTGTGAAAACATGATCAGGATAACACTGGGTCTGACTCCTTCTACACAGAGTGACCACAGGGCTTGGAATATGATATTCCAAGAATTCAGGAATTTCCAGATTAAGGAGAGAACATTACAAGCAGCCAGGAAGAAATAATTTGAATATTGTGGAAACATGATCAGCATAACCCAGGATCTGGCTTCTACACTGAGGGATGGAAGGCCCTGGAATATGATATTCTGGAGGTCAAAGGAGGTGGGATTAAAACCAAGAATCACCTACCTAGCAAAACTGAGTATCATGTTTCAGGGGAAAATATGGTCATTCAATGGAATAGAGGACTTTCAAGCTTTCTTGATGAAAGAACCAGAGGTGAATAGAAAATTTGATATCCAGATACAAGAAGGAAGAGAAGCATGAGAAGGTAAACAGGGAAAAGAAATCATAAGGAACTTATCAAAGTTGAACTATTTACAGTCCTACATGGAAAAACTATATTTGTAACTTATGAAATTTTCTCAGTATGAGAATAGTTGAAGTGAATAGAAATAGAAACACACACACATACATACATACATATATGTCTATATAGGAGGGTATAATAGGTATATGAATACATATGTGAGTGTGTGTATATATGTGTACAGGCATACATTGACAAAGGGCACAGGACCAATTTAATAGGAAGGGATGATACTTAAAAGGTGAAATTAAAAGTTGAGAAAGGAATATAATGAGAGGAGATGGGGAGTAACAGAATGGGGTAAATTATCTCATATAGAAGAGGCAAGGAGGGGAAGAACAGGAAGGAAAATGGGAATGAGTCAGCCTTATTGTCACTGAATTTGGCTTAGGAAGGGGATGGCATACACACTAATATGGGTATCTCACCCTGCAGGGAGTTGTGGGGAAGGGAATCAGAGGGGAGTGATGAAGGAAGAGAGTGCAGGCTGGGTAGGGGTTGGGGGGTTGGGAAATTGGACCCACCCACTTTTCAAAAGGGACAGGATTAAAGTAGAGAATAGAACAAGGCGGGGGGGAGGGGTAAGATAAGATGGAGGGAAATATAGTCAGTCATTCACAATATATCCATTATGGAAATGTTTTGCATAGCTACACGTGTACTACCTATATTGAACTTCTTATCTTTCCAGTAAGGCTGGGTGGTAAGGGAGGAAAGGAAAGAATCTGGAATTCAAAGTTTTAAAATGAAATGTTGATAGATGATAGATAGATAGATAGATAGATAGATAGATAGATAGATAGATAGATAGATAGATAGATAGATAATTATCATTTAACATGTAACTGGGAAATAAGATATACAGGTACTGGGGCATAGAGATCCACAGTGCCCTACTGGAAATTCAGAGGGGGCATTGGGAAAGATATGGGAAAGAGCAGATTTGGGGAGGGGATATTCAGTGTGATCACTGTTTTGGAGTGGTAGGTAGGGGAAAAATGGGGAGAAAATTTGTAACTCAAAAGTTTGTGGAAATGAATGATGTAAACTAAAATATGAAAAAGAGAGAAAAACAAATGTTAAAAATTGTTTTACATGTAACTGTGGAAAAATAAAATACCAAAAATATTTAAAAAAAAATTTTTAAAGCTATGTCATTCCCCAATTGATAAATCATCAAAGGATATGAACAGGTAGTTTTCAGAGGAAGAAATTAAAGATATCTATAAGCATATGAAAAAATGCTTTAAATCTCTATTGATGTGAAAAATATAAATCAAAACATCTCTGCAGTATACATTTCATCTGTTGAATTGGCTTACATGAAAAAAACAGGAAAATTACAAATGCTAGAGAAAATGTAGGAAAATTGGAAAACTAATACATTGTAGGTGGAGTTGTGACCTGATCCAACCCTTCTGGAGAGCAATTTGGAACTATGCCCAAAGGGCTATGAAATGTATATATCCTTTGACCCAGTAATAGCACTTCAATGTCTGTATCCCAAAGAAATCATGCAAATGGAAAAAGGAATCATATGTACAAAAATATTTATAGCAGCTCTTTTTATGGTGGCAAAGGGTTGCAAATCAAGGGGATGGCCATCATTTGGGGAATGATTAAACAAGTTTTTGAATATAATGGAATACTATTGGGATATAAGAAATGAGGAACAGACTGACTTAGTAATAAGTCTTTAATCATATAAGTCTTTTATCTGGAACGACTTATATGAAGTGATGCTGAGTGAGGGAGCAGAACCAGGAGAAAATTTTACACAATTACATATATAATGTATTTATGATGACTAACTTTTATAGATTCGACTCTTCTCTGCAATGCAATGTTCTAACACAACTCCAAAGGACACATGATGGAAAAGGCTATCCACATATAATAGAGAAATAATTATGGAGTCTGAATGCAGATGGAAGCAAACTGTTTGATCTCTCTCTTTGCTGTTTTGTTTCTTCTTTCTCATGGTTCATTACATTGGTTAAAATTCTCCTTTACAATTTGACTATTGTGAACATTTGTTTAATGTGAAGGTATATGTGGAACTTATATCAGATTGCATGCTGCCTTGGGGTAAAGGGGGAAGAGAGGTATAGGGAGACAATTTGGAACTCAAAAACTTGTGGAATTGCATGTTATAAATTAAAAATAAATTTAAAAGGAAAAAATAAAATACATAAATTGAAAGAAAAAATTGAGAGATACAGAAAACCTATGATGATGTTCTGTTTGTTATTTGTTGGTTTAAAAACAAAAAAAAAGGATGTATCTGTAGTGGTAGAACAAATTGTAGTCTTAAAGCCTCTCATCCAAAATGTGGCATAACAAGATTTCCTTACAGAATCATATAAATAACTCTATTTTTAAATTGAATTTTATTTACATCACTAAACATTTCTCAGTTATATTTAAAAATACTTTTTGTAAATTCTGAAATTTAAATTCTCTCCTGCCATCTTGCTGTTTTCCAGTAAGCAAGGAATATGTCATTAATTGTATATGTGAAGTCATGAAAAACATATTTCCATATGTCATGTTGCAAAATTCTTTAAAAGCAAGAAATATAAAGAAAATGTGGAAAGGGATGACAATATGTACTGAGTTCATCAGTTCTTTCTCCACAGATGAATAGTGTTTTTTTCTCCATGGGTCCTTTGGAATTGTCTTGGAACATTATCTTTATGGAAGGAGTTGTCCTTAGCAGTTGATTATCAGTACAATATCACCATTACTGTGTGCAAAAATCTTATGTTTCTAGTTACTTCACTGAAAGAGTTCATAAAATTCTTCTCATTTTTTACACCATTATGCTCATCATTTCTTGTAGCAAAATATTATTCCATCAAAATCATATATCAAAACCCACTTGATGGGCAACTCCTTGATTTCTAATTCTTTGCCACAGCAAAAAGTGTTGCTACAAAAATTTTTGTACAAATAGGTCCTTTTCCTTTTTTTTGGGGGGGGGGGGCGATACAGACTTAGTAGTAGTATTCCTGAGTCAAAGGGTATACTCAGTTTAATAGCCCTTTGGGTATTGTTCCAAATTGTTCACTTTCATGGTTGGACCAGTTCATCACTCTCCTACAGTACATTATTTTCCCTATTTTTTTCACATTCCCTTTCAGCATTTGTCATATTCCTTTTCTGTTAAGTTAGCTAATTCAATGGGAGTGATTTGGTTTCTCAAAGTTATTTTAATTTTCATTTCTCTAATCAGTAGTGATTTAGAACATTTTTAAGTGACAATCAATAGGTTTGATTTTTCTGAAAAAAAAAGAAATTTTCTGAAAATTTGATTTCCTTTTTTTCCTACAAATTTGACTCACTTAGCTATATATTTGAGAGATATAGCCTTTACTAGAGAAACTTGCAATTTTCCCCAAACATTCCTCCTTACCTTTTAATTTGGGTTGGATCAGTTTTGTTTGTGAAAGCCCTTTTTAATTTCATGTAATCAAAATTACCAATTTCACTTCCTGTGATCCTCTCTGTGTCTTCTTTGATCACAAACCCTTTCCTTGTCTGCAGATATCGATAAAATTTCCCATGTTCCCTTAATTTACTTATGATAACACCCTTTAGGTCTTAATAATTTACCCATTTTGACTTTTTTTGGTATACAGTGTGAAATGTTTGTCTATGCTTAGTTTCTGTCAAACTGTTTTGCAGTTTCCACAACAATTTTCGTCAAATGGTAAGTTCCTGCTCCTAAATCCTGGATTTCTGGGTTTATTAAATATTATATTGCTATAATAATTTATTACTGTGTATTATGTACCTAATCAATTCCCTGACTCACTGCCCCATTCTTTAGTTTTTATTACATTGCTTTGATCATTAACATGTAACAAAGTTTAAAATCTGGTACTGTTATGCCAACTTCCTTTATATTAAAAAAATGATTCTCTTGATGTTCTTGAACAGTTGTTCTTCTAAATAAGTTTTGTTTTCTTTCTTGCTCTACAAATAATTATTAAGTAGTTTGATTGGTATGAACCTGAACATGTAAGTTAACTGAGGTAGAATTGTCATTTTTATTATACTGGGTAGGCCTACCCATAAGCAATTAAAATTTCTCAGATTATTTAGATTTCCTTTATTTGTGTGAAGTGTTTTATGATTCTGTTCATATAATACCTGGTTTGTCTTGGCAGGTAGGCTTCCAAATAGTTTATATTTGTTATAGTTGTTTTAAATGGAATGTATCTTTCTATCTCATCTGACTGTGCTATGTTGGTGATATATAGAAATCCTTTTTTTTTTTTTTTTGCTTTTTGGAGGGCAATTGAGGTTAAGTGACTTGCCCAATATCACACAGCTAGTTTTTGTATTAAGTGTCTGAGGCTGGATCTGAACCCAGGTCCTCCTGATTCCAGGGCCAGTGATCTATTCACTGAGCCACCCAGCTGCCCCAATATGTAGAAATTCTAATGAGTTATGTGGGTTTACTTTATATTCCGCAACTTTGTTGAAGTAGTTATTCATTTCAACTCAATATTTTGTTGATTATCTAGAATTCTCTAAGCATACCATCATATCATCTACAAAGAATGATAGTTTTGTTTCCTCATGGTCTATTTTTAATTCCTTCATTTTTTCTTGTCTTACTGCTATATTAATTATTAATACAATTATTAATACAATATCAAACAATAGTACCAATAATAGACATCCTTGCTCCACCCCTGATTTTATTTGGAAGACTTTAATTCATCTCCATTTACAGATACTGCTTACTCACTTGATCTTTTCTAATTTGATTTTATCAGTTAGGCTTATAATTTACCTAAAATTTAATCAATGCTACAATCCTGGTACAAATTCAAAACTGATGATAGTGCATGATCTTTGAGATATAGGGCTGTAGTCTCCTTGCTAGTATTTTATTTATTTTTTGTATTAATATTCATTAGGAAAATTGGTGTATAAATTTTTTCCCTGTATTTGCTCTCCCTTCTTTATGGATTAAGCCGATATAAAGGAATTTGTTAAGACTCCTTCTTCAACATTTTTTTTCAAATAGTTTATGTGGTATTGAGATTAATTATTCCATATTTTATAGGAAACTCATTTATGACTTGTTAAATATCTTTTTCTAAGATAAAGTTATTTAAATATTCATTTTTTCTTAATGTGAACAGTTTATATTTTTATAAATATTCATCCATTTCACTCATATTACCATATACTGGCATATAATTGGATAAAATGCTCCTAATAACTGCTTTAATTTCACTTTCATTGGTGATACATTTACCCTTTTCATCTTTTTTAGACTGGTAATTTGGCTTTCTTCTTTCTTTCTACTGTGTTATCATTGGATTGGATTACTATTGGATTAAGCAATGGTTTGTCTATTTTTTCCATAAAGCCAACTTTACTTTTATTTATTAGTTCATTTTTTAAATTTTTAATTGCATTCATCTCTTCTTAGATTTTCCGAATTTCCATTGTGATGTTTAATTGGGGATTTTAATTTGGTCTTTTTCTGCTTCTTGTTGTTGTTTTAGTTACATGACTAATTCATTGATATGTACTTTTTCTCTTTTCTTGATGTACATTTTTAGAGATAGAATTTTTCCTGTAAGTCTCTCTTTGGCTGCACCCCCACAAATTTTCATATGTTGTCTCATGGTTGTCTCCACTTCAATGAAATTATTGATTGTTTCTATGACTGTTACTTGACCCAATTATTCTTTAGAGTTAGATTAATTTCAAATGAATTTTTAATCAGTGTTTCTCCAATTCATAGTTTAATATATATATATTTTTAAGCAATTGGGGTTAAGTAACTTGCTCAAGGTTACACGGCCAGGTGTTTCTGGGTGGGTGCTAAGTGTCTGAGCCCGGGATTCGATCTCCAGGTCTTCTCAACACTGGAGCCAGTGCTCTTACTTGCTGTGCTACCTGGCCGCCCCTAGTTTAATATATTTTTATTGCATTGTGGTCTGAAAAAAGTGCATTTAATACTGCTGTTTGGTGCATTATTCCATTTTTTATGTACTATAATACATGGTAAATTTTTGTGAGGGTGCCATAAATGACGGACAAAAAGATATACTCCATTTGTTTTTCATTTATTTTTTCCAGAGATCTTTCCATATCTATTTTCCTAAATTTCATTCATCTTCTGAACTGTTTCCTCATTTATTTTATGGTAAACTTTATTTAGCTCTGAGAAAAGAAAACTGAGTTGCTTTACTAGATTGGTTTTACTGTCTATTTTGTCCTATATTTAACTTTCCCTTTAAAATTTTGATGTTATTTACTTTGGTGCATATTATTTAGCATTAATATTACTTTATTGTTTATGTTACCTTGACCAGCATATAATTTCCTTGATTATGCTTTTTAATTAGGTCTTTCTTTTTGCTTTTTCTTCGATATCAAGATTGCTAACTCTTTCTTTTTTACTTCAGTTGAAGCACAATGAATTCTCTTCCAGACTCTTATTTTAGCTTTATGTTTCTTTTTCTTGTAAACAACATATATTTGGGTTCTAGTTTCTAATCCTTTCTGCTATCCACATCCATTTTATTGGTGAATTCATTTCATTCACAATTACAGTTATGATTACTGTTTTCCTTTATTCTACTGTCTTCTGTTTTTCCTTCTCTTTCTTCATCCTGTTCTTCCTTGAAAGTCCTTGCTTTTCATGGCTGCCTTCTTTTATCTGTCCTCCTTTTAATCATCATAAGATCTCTTATCTCCTTCCCCTTCTACTTTTCTGTTTGATATAATAGATTCTTATACCAAACTGAGTGTGTGTGTCTGTGTGTACTTCACTCTTTGAATCAATTCCAAGGAGACTGAGGTTCAAGCTTTACCTGCTTTCCCCCACCCCCATCATTGTCTATTCCACTGTAAAAGTTGTTCCTTGGACACCTCTTTTATGTTATATATTTTCTTCCATTCTCCCTCTCTCTTCCACCTCCTCCACTAGATCCCTATTTTTTACTTTTACAGTTTTACATTATTCCAACACAAACAACTAACTTCTGTGCCCTCTCTCTATATAGATGCTTTATGATTGCTCAAATAATGGTAAAGTTCTTGGGAGTTGCATTATTATCTTCCCATAAGTGAATGCAAATAATTCAATCTTATTGAATCTCTTATGCTTTCTATTTCATGTTTACCTTGTATGCATCTCTTAAGTCTTGCATTTGAAAGACAAATTTTCTATTCAGCTGTTATCTTTTCATCAATAATGCTTGGAAGTGCTCTATTTCATTAAATATCCATTCTCCCTTAAAAAAAAAACCATACCCAGTTTTGCTAGATTATTCTTTAGTGTAATCCTAGCTCTTTTATCTTCCAGAATATCATATTTCAAGCCTGTATGAGCTTGACAATAGTTCCATGTTCCATGCTATTAGAAGGTCTTTTTTTTTCTGGCAATTTGAAGTATTTTCTCTCTTTGGCTTGGGAGCTTTGTAATTTGGCTGTAACCTTCCTAGCAGTTTTCATTTTGGGATCCCTTTCAGATGGTAATTGGTGTGTTCTTTCCATTTCTATGTTAGTATCTGATTCTAAAATATGGGTCCAGTTTTCCTTTATAATTTCTAAAAATATGATATCTAGGTTTTTTCTTTCACCAGATATTTCAATTTTCTTAATTTTCAAATTATCTACACACAATCTATTTTCCAAATCAGAGATATTTTACATTTTATTATATTACATTCATTCTTTAAACATTTTAACATTTTTTCCTTGATGTCTTGTGGAATCATCAGCTTCTACTTATCCAATTCTAATTTTAAAGAAATTATTTTCTTCAGTGAGCATTTGCACCACTTTTTTTGCATTTGTGCAATTCTGCTTTTTAAGGAGTTATTTTCATCACTGAAAGTTTATATCTCTTCTACTGTCTGTTCAATTATGTTTATTGTGGTTTTATGTTCTCCAATATTTTATGCCTCTTTTACTGCTAATCATCTTTTCAAAATTTTCCTGCATTGCTTTCATTTATTTTCTATTTTTTTCTTCTACTACTGATATGACTTAAAAAAATAGATCTTCCAGTAATTCTTTTTAGGCTTATATCCACTTCACTTTCATCCATGAGTCTTTGGTTATGGCTATTTAGACATCCTTGTCTTCTGAGATTTTGTCTTGCTCTTCTCTGTCACCATAGTAGTTTTTGTGGTCAGGGTCTTTTCTTGTTGCTTGCCCATTTTCCATTCCATTTCATTACTTTGAACGTTATCTTAAAACTGCAATCTGCTTCTGAGGTGGGAATGTGAAAGGGGAACTATCCTGAGCTTTACACTTTGTTGCACTGCTGTTTTCAATTAATTCTAGAGATTTGGAGGCTTTCGCTTTTTCTAAGTAGTATGATCCAGGGAAAGCTATAGTCACTGGTCTTCTAGTCTTCATTCTGTTACATATTCAGGAATGATCCATTATCCTTTGTGATCACAATAAATACTGCTCTTCAGGACCCTTGCTCCCTTGGGACTGAAAGTGATGACCTAGATTTTTTGTTTATACTACATTATCAAAAGATGATAAATACCAGCTATAGCATAAACCAGGGAGACACATACTAAAAAAAAAAGGTTTTCATCATTGTCTTATAAAATAAATGCCTACCACAAAGCCCAAATAGAAGAAATATTTCTTATATGAGGTAAAGTGATAAAATAGTTACCTCTGCTTGTATATGTTAAGTGTGTCAAAACAAAAGTCTGAGAACATTGTTGATCTCTCTTGAAGAGATCTAAGAACAGTTAACAAATATTGTTATATTAATCTATGTAGAAACAAAAGAAAGTGAATCAAAATTTCATTTTGCCCAGATTAGAACATGGAACTTGGATTGACAGTTCATAATATTATTATATCAAAAAATGTATCTTAAAGAGGTGAATCAGGTGGAGAATGAATTGTGTCAAAAAAAATGCAGAGGTGGAAGAGAATAAAATTATAATATCTTGAATAGTGAATAGTACTTTCAATGATTCCCTAGCATCTCTTTTTGACAAATATTCTCTTTTTAAAGTCAGTATATGATCATTAACCACAAAAAACAAGGATCTTTTAAGAATTAAAATTTCCCATGACCCAAAAGACAATTGAAAGTTTCTTGATGGGTTCTATTAAGATTAAAAAAGAGATAAATATGGGGCGGCTAGGTGGTGAAGTAAGTAAAGCGCCAGCCCCAGAGTCAGGAAGACCCAAGTTCGGATCTGGCCTCAGACACTTAACACCCACACAAAAAATACTAGCCGTGTAACCTTGGGCAAATTACTTAACCCTAATTACCCTCCAAAAAGGCAAAAAAAAAGAGACAAATAACAGTTTGGAAAGTTTGAGAGTTTCACTAGCATCTACAGAACACTATATGTGTGTGTGTGTGTATCATATATTTCTACACATAAGAGGGTATATAAAGATATATTTATACACAAATATGCATATATACAAATACATATGTGTATATATGGGAGAAGGAAACAGAGAGAGACAGAGAGAGAGAGAGAGAGAAAGAAAGAGAGAGAGAGAGAGAGAGAGAGAGAGAAGAATTATATAGAATGGAAAGTTATGAATTGGTTGGAGCCCACAGAAATGGAAGGGATGGATACCCACAGTGACAAGATCAAAGATGCATTGGAAAAATAAGATAATTTTGGAGTTAAAAATTTACCTGTAGAAGCTCAGAAAAAATATAAGTGGTACTTAGGAAGTTTATTGTTCCAAAACCGTAATACCTATTGTTAGTTATTGTCACTTAAGTGGTCATAAACAAGATTAGAACAAATGACAGTTAACTGCTACATAGAAAAGGGAGATAAAAAGTTTGACAGCATGGGAGAAGACAAGTACTTCAAATCTAGTATGATGGAATAGCTACTACATATTGAGTTTTTGCTAGGCTTTGAGAGGGAATGCAAAGATGACTAAGACTTGAAACCGGCTATTAGGTACATTTAAAATAGGCTACTTGTGCATGTATGCTATCACCCCTAAACTTTTATTGGAACAATAAATGACAACAAATTGTTTCAAATAAATTAATTTTTTCAAGTTCACACTAAGTAATAATAATAATAATACAACTTTTACATCTCATAAAACTTCAGGAATAATTTTAGAGAGAACTTTTATCATCCTATCAAGAAACGTTCCTATTTTTAAAAATATATGGTCCTGAGATGATTGGTATATAATATTTCATGAGTCACTGTAAATTTATCTAAAATAGATAATGACATTGATCATAAAACCACAGAATGTTGACTTTAGTAGGGAACCCAAATTGTATGTATTTTAATCTTCTGTCATTATAGGTGAAGAAAATAAATAATATAAAGGCAGCAAGGTGGCACAGTGGATACAGCACTGCACATAGAGTCAGGAAGACCTGTGTTCAAATTTGGTCTCTAGAAGATGATAGCTTATAGACAACTGAACTCTTCCAACATTCTCCTCAAAACAACTTTTAAATAATGCTACAAATCAAATTTTGGACTGGTGGAAGAGCCAAAAAAAGATCACAGTGATATATTTTTAGCAGACTAACACAATTTGGAAGTAGAAATGAGAGATCAAGAGTCATCCCAGAGCAATATATTACAGCCTCTGTGGTGGGTATTAGAAATACCTGCAAAAGCAGCACCAGCAGCACCTTTGGAAACTCTTAGCCAAAAGGCAGTAAGGGGGTCAGACAACTGGTCAGAAAGAGCTTACAAGTCACCCTATGCTGCAACTCAGTGCAGCTGGCTCTGATTAACAACTTTATTATCATAAGCAGTTCTAGGTTTCATTCCCTGGATAAAGAGAGGTAACTGTGTTTAGTCAAAAGGGAGCAGGAAGCCCAAGTCGCAGATCCAGGGACAAGAAGAATGGTAGTGCTTATAGCTACATGGGAGTAGGGACACTTCCTGGGGAAAGAGTAGAACACAGATCAAGAGAGCACTGACCACACCTCTCTCCAGATTACAATGCCTTCAAAGCACTAAATCTTTCAGACCCCTAGAACTAGCTTTGAAAACAATAGCAATCCCCCCACCTCAAATAAAAGCTTAAAGATTGGTACAGTGCCTCCCTACCTCCAGATTTGATACTTTAACATAAAGTATAAAATAAAGCAATTGATTGGAAAATGAGCAAATAAAAAAAAAGAGCTTGACCAAAAAAGCTATTATGGTGGCAGGAAATACCAAGACACAAACTCAGAAGACGAAAACATCACAACAGCTACAACCAAAACCTAGAAGAAAAATGCTAATTAAATGCAAGTCCAACAAGAAGTCCTGGATGAGATAAAGAAAGAGCTAAGATTGGCAGAGGAAAATTGTTAAAATAAATGAAAGAAAATTAATAAAAAAGAGTTAACAGCTTGGGGAAAGAGGCACCAAAAACCCAAAGACCAATTTTTTTTGAAACAAAAACTACTAGTAAAACTGGAAAACAGTATGGCAGAAACTAGGTTTAGACCAATATCTCACAAAGATATAACAACGCAATGTCAAAATATAGACATTATTTACACATAAAGGCTGATACTATACACAAGTTAGAAAAGCATGAAATAGTTTCTGTCAAATCTGTGGTTAAGGCAAAAATTTATGACCAAACAAGAGATGGAGAGCATCACAAAATGCAAAATAAATAAATTGGTTTTATATAAAAATTAAAAAGCTTTTGTACAAAAAGAACCAATGCAGTCAAAATTATAAGGAAAGCAGAAAATTTGGGGGGGGGGAGTTGCAACAATTACCTCTGCTATAGGTAAAGGTCTATCTCATTTCTTAAATATATGAAAAATTGAGTCAAATTTACTAAAAAAAAAAAACACAAGTCATTCCCCAATTAATAAATGAACTGGAAGTTTTCAGACAAAGAAATCAAAGATATCTATAGCCATACAAAAAATGCTCTAAATCACTTTTGATTACAGAAATGCAAATTAAAATAACTCTGAGGTACTACCTCACACCTATTAGATTGTCTAATATGACAAGAAAATAAAAAGAAAGTGTTGGAGGTGTTGTGAGAAAACTGGGACACTAATGTACTACTGATAGGGTGGTGAACTTATATCATCATTCAGGAGAGGAATTTGGAACTATGCCTAAAGGGCTATAATACTGATCCAGCAATATTACTACTAGGTCTATATACTAAATACACACACACACACATACACAGTGTGTGTGTGTATTTATCCAAGAGCAGCAATATTACTACTAGGTCTATATACCAAATATATGAAAATAAGGTGGGGTGGGGAGGGAGACCTATATGTACAGAAATATTTATAGCAGCTCTTTTTTTTAGTGCTTAAGAATTGGAAATCAAAGGGATGCCCATCAGTTGAGGAATGGCTGAAGAAGCTGTGGTATATGATTGCAATGGAATATTGTGCTATAAGAAATGGCATGCAGGATGATTTCATAAAAAACCTGGAAATGTTTATATGAACTGATGCAAAGTGACAGTAACAGCAATATTGCACAATGAAGAACTGTGAATGACAGCCATTCTCAGCAATGTAATGATCCAAGAAAATCCCCAAGGACCAATGATGAAGAGTACTACTTGCCTCCAGAGAAAGAACTGAGAAGAGGGAAAGAAGAGTAAGAATTGGGAAATTTGATCACAAAAAAAGAAGCATGCAAGGAAGAGTCAAGGGGAAAATGAAAGGGTGCCAAGCAATGCTTGAACCTCACTTTCCTTGGAACTGATTAAAAAAGAAAAGGGAGCATACATCTAAATGCATTTATGGCAACTCATTTTTGTGGTGGCAAAGAACTGGAAGTTGAGGTGATCCTTTTCAATTGGGGAATGGCTGAACGAGGCGTGGTATATAATTGTGATGGAGTACTGTTGTGCTATAAAAATGATGAGGGGGTGGTTTCAGAAAAAAAATTTAAAATGACAAGATGTATATAAACTGATACAAAGCGAATTGAGAAGAACCAGATCACTGTGCACAGTACCAGCAATGATGTTATGATCTGCTGTGACTTACTCTGATTGATACAGTTATACAAGATAATTTAGAAGGATTCATGATGAAATATGCCTATCCACCCTCTAGAGAAAACTGATGAACACTGTGTGAAAACTGAATTTTTTGCCTTTTTGTGATATGGTTAATATTGAAATATATATTTACTTGATTTCACATGTATACTGGTTTCATTTCGCTTGTCTTCTCAGTGGCTGATGGAGGGTATGGGAGCAAGTCTGAATTTGTAACTCAAAATTTAAAAAGAAAACAATGCTAAAACAAATTAATAATTTGCTTGAAAGATGAATTTTAAAAAACCTGGCCTTTGACACTGTATGAGAATTCATTTAAGTTCTCTTGGCCTCAGTTTCTTCATCTGTAAAATGTAGGTAATAATAGCACCTACCTGCCATGTTTGCTATGAAGATCAAAAGGGATAAGAATTGAAGAGTGTTTAGCATAGTGCTTGTCACATAGTAAGTACTATATAAATGTTGTTGCTGTTAATATAAAAGGGAAGTAATATGCTTCTGGTCAAATAGTGAATCAGTTGCAGAGCCAGAAAAAGCAACAGTACTGTCTTAGTGCTTCCAAAAGAAGATTCTTAGTTATAATCATTTCATCTGCAAGAGTAAACTGATAGGATGCTCTTGGATAAAAAAAAAATATTTGAAAGGTAATACTATATTGTATTGATGGGGAAACATCACTGCACTCATTCCTAATTACTGTCTGATAGATAATTTCACTGCTAGTAATGACTGTTCACATCATATAGCACTTTTCACCTTTATTGTAATGTTGGGTTTTAAATCTAAAAAGGCAGTGTATTATATTCTTAAAATTCAGTTCTTCTTAGCTAATTAAACTCAATTTCCAACTTTATGATGATGTGACAAATGGTGCCGTTTGTCATTTATGTCATTTTTTTTTACATTATAGCTGACAGAGAAGAAAGCTCCTCAAATCACACATTGAGAAACCAAACACCTTTCTCATCAGTTCTCACCTGTTTATTACAATGCTATATTTCAAATGATTATTCAGGCTTCATGGTGGCCAAATGTTAGTCTACTTTCTCAGTGGTAGAGTTGGACTACATTGAAAAGTGATTGACATCAGTAAACTACACAGTGTCCCAAGTTCAATGACCAAAATTGTGAAGGTTGCAGAGTTCATGGCACATACAAATTGATTGGAATAATTGAGAATATTTCAACTAAACATAATATGTGTGCATGTGTGGGGGGTGTGCACATGTGTATACATGCATGGGCAAGAGCTGTTTTTATAAATATGAAGGCTTGTCATAATAAAGAGAAAATATGCTTATTTTTCTTCTTTATCCTACAAGGCAGAAGGAGTAGCAATCAGTAGAAGGTGGCAGATTGGTCTTAATACAAGGAAAAGCTTCCTCAGTAATAGTTATCTGGAAGTGGCATAGGCTTCTCCCCAAAGTAGTTAGGTCCTTCCTGTTAGATGTCTTTAAGGAATAGTTCAATATCTAATCCTATTTATTCCTTCAAAATCTGAAATTCCTGGCTCCTGATTATAAATTAGGTCTGCCTGTATGTAAACCTACATGAACTCTTCCCTGACCAGACTACATCAAGAATATTTTGTTCAGTTCTAGGTTCCAACATGTAAAATGAATGAATGAATGAATAAAAAGGATTATATGAAATCATATAGGAATAAGTTAAAATAGCAGAAGATAATTGGCCTGGAAAAGATATGACTTATAAGGTGCTATGACAGTTGTTTTCAAGAATATGAAGAGCAGGTAAATAGTGAATAACTTGGAGAACACCTGTGATACTTCCTCGGTATGTGGCCATGGAGGACATTTCAATATATCTGAATCCAAGTTTCTCAACCTTTAAAATGTGAATAATCATAGTTGCTCTCTCACAGAATTTTGATTAAATGAAAAAAGTTACATAAAAGTATTAGAAACTTTAAAATTATATATAAATGTGAGCTATTATTATTAATAAAAAACAAATGCCCATGTGTCTTTAAGATGGTAGATTTTTGTTTGCTTAAGTTATATTGAATCTATGAGGTCCCTTTCAATTCTAAGATTCTACAAAATGTAGAATGTGTGCATGTGTGTGTATCTATATATGTATACTATAAATATATATATATATGTATAATTTGGTATATGTGTGTGTATCTGGAATTCAACCTGGAAGATGTTATTTTGGGGGCACTGACTACACATAAAGACAGGTTTATTTATTTATTTATTTGTTAATGGAAGTTGAATTAATTTCTCTGGGAATCTAGAAAGCATCTATTTGTAGTACCAAGCATCATCTAACTGGTTTAAAAGTCACTTTCCCCTCACATTGTTGATGATTGGTTCTGTGCTTTTTTATTGAAAAGTGAGCTATCTCTCTATACTAATCAAAATATGATGGAAAATAAAAAAAAAATAGAAAAAGCAAGAATGGAAGGTCTTGAAGAAAGATACCTGAAAGTGATCAGACATGCATTTCTGATGCTGTAAGACTTGATTAAATGCCGGGCAGAATTTGGTTTTCAATATATTAGCGCCAGGAGAGGTTGTTGTGTGAATGGCTAAAGCTCTAGGTACTCTATGCATCACAGGTTATAAACCATGCTGGAGACAGGACTCAGACTTGTCCCTTCATTACTTATTTATCCTGTGTCCAATTCAAACCAGTCTGGCAAGTCTTCAAGGATTACCATCCACTGCAATTCTGTTTATTCAAGTGAAGTTTCTGCAAAACAGCCTATTCAAATTGCATGTCCCTCCCAAGTACTCAAACCCTTCCTGGACCTTGTGGCTCAAATGGATTTCTGTTTAGAAGGATGCACATATTGGATCCTATTTTGAAATGAGGGGAATTAAATTATGATTACAAAGCCATCATAAAAAAGACAGATATTTCTTTCACTTTTAAAATGTTATTACATGTTACTTTCTCCTTCCCAAGGGTATTATACAGACAAGATTGAGTATGTGTTTCCAAAGTGTGAGCTATTTATAAAGCTACTCATATGAAGGTGGCAGAAGCTGAGTGAACAGTTGTCTCTGACAGTTATTGTGATCCCTTCAATAGCTTTGACAAGGACCTACTTATCAAGGATGGCATTTTTTGATGTTCCTCATATAAATGTCTACAGAGCCTTAGAGGAGAAGCCCCACATGTAAGAGAACTTGTTATTTGCAGATGTTCATGCTGCTCTAGCTGTTACTTGATCTGTTCCTTCCTGAGGTTGTGGGGAAAAGAACACATGATAGATGGTTTGGTATTAACTCTGCATTTGTGGTCTTTCAGAGACAGATATGAGCTGAATGCCCTTGTATATCATTGGCATCGATCCTAATCCCCCCTTCGTAGCTTACACATTTTAATGTTTCATTTCCTGCATTCACCAAAACAGTGCAAGCCCATATGGATTGTTGCAAAATATTAATACTGTTTTGAAAGAAGTATAGTACTGACAGGCTGCTGTCTAATGAGTGTATACCAAATACCTTAGCTGATTCTGAGCTTCCCTCTGTAGAAAATAATAATGTAGGGGAGGAACAACAACAATAACAAAATACATGTTTCATAGAAACCAAAATCTTTCAATAGAAAAAGCAATTACACATATTTAACGATTCTAGAAGTGGAAACTGAGACACAAAGTAATTTACCAAAGTTCACATGGCTTAGTTTGTCTTCTTTTTTAGAAGCCATTTAGATAGCTTTAAGCTCTTGCCTATATCATCTAAAATAGCAAGTTATTTTCTTCAAAATTTTCTTTGCACTGGTTTAATAAACTCACAATCCTCTGAGAAATCTGAGATATCTGAGAATGGATGGGGGAAGAAAAGGCAATAAGCATTTATAAAGCATCTACTATGTGCCAGACACTGAGCTGAGAATATTACTAATATTATCACATTTGAAATATATATTTAATTTCCTCTACTAAGTTCTTGATGTGTGTGTGTGTTCTCACAACATTTTGCAAGGCTCCTTGGATTGGCTACCATATATTTCTCTATACATAAGCAAATTTAAGGATTAAGCTTTCTACCTATATGTCCAGTTGACTGGAAATGGTGACCCTCTGGACCTTACTTTGGCACATGTGAGGTTTTTGCTCAGTAAAAAAATATTATTAA
This sequence comes from Petaurus breviceps papuanus, assembly GCF_028583685.1. Classification (NCBI taxonomy): domain Eukaryota; kingdom Metazoa; phylum Chordata; class Mammalia; order Diprotodontia; family Petauridae; genus Petaurus; species Petaurus breviceps. Next base: position 82,136,351 of record NW_027186296.1, read on the forward strand.
AATATAAAATAATAATGCTGATAAAGATTATGATGATCAGGATGAAAATTATAACATACTGGTACAACATTCTTCAAATCTTTTTTTTTCAAATATTGTCTGCCATAGGTCGTGTGATTATTTTTCCATTTTATAAATTATAAAACAAGAGTTGATTGAAATAAGTTGACATGTCCAATATTACAAAGCCAGTACATGACTGAGCTAAGACTCTATCTCAGCTCTTTTACCCATGATTTTGATGTAATTTTATCATAAAGCAATGCCAATTTCAGGAATTGGGCATAATTATACAAGTGCTGAATTCTTCTTTGGACACTTATTTAATTGAAATTCCAGTTTGTAAAATGAGAGAAGGAATAGGGAGAGATAGTACTTTGTTATAATTTTACACACATATGTGTTGTTAACTATAACATCCTAATACCTGAAATTACAAACATTACAAATACCCAAGTGCATTTTTGCTAATACCTAAAATATTGTTGAAAATTTTAATCTGAAGCATCTCAGGGATTTTTTTTAAAAGACAATCCTGATATTCCATAATGCTCAGTATAAATTTCTTCTTTCTATGGGAATCATATCTATGCCCTTATAAACATACTCATTGCATGGGAGCTCAAGGGATGCTACACAAGAGGAGAGAGTGATAATATTTGAATTGCAAATAGTTACTGCAACCATTCGTCTCCCTCCAACATTTTCCAGGGTGAGAAAAAAAAATTGGAATTTTTCAAGCATTTGCCATTGAAACACATTTCCTTTAATCATAAGCATCATGCAACATAGCTAACAAGAACCTGACATTTCTTGGATAGTGGTAGAGTTTGCTAAAACATAAGTCTGTCTCAGAAGCAATCTCAATATTATACATTTACTTATTTTTTACTACCTTGAGTCTGAACAAATAAAAAAAATAAAGAGATTTGGTAGAATAACAGAATTCATTATGGAAACACCTTTTGTCACTGTTCAACCTTTTTATGCTTGTTTCATCATAATGGGAAATAAAATCCAGCAAGTTGCCATTTTGCTGTTAGCACTGAGCTAGAAATATCAGTTTTGCAGGGCAAACTGGGTAGAATGTAAGCCATGTAGTTTTAGAAGCATGTTTTCAAAAGACATCTCTTTTGTTATATTGAACAGAAAAATGGTATTAAACTACCTTTATCTCTGTGATAAACTGTAGTACAAAAGAGCCAGTGATAAGTGTTTGACCACCACCAACATCATTATCTTCTTTGGACTGAAATATTGAAAGACAAATAAAACAGGAGGTAATATAAACACAATGAATGGTTAATGAGAGCAACTTTCATTCATTTGGTCTGTGGTTATTCATTATGTCCCTGAACTGCTGCACAAAATATAGGATTACTCTAACTATTGCAAAAATCACCTATATCTTCCAGGAAAGGAGCAGCATTTATGGGGCATGAACAGTTCTTTAATTCTATAGTACTTTAATAGAGTTACAGAGACAAACTATGAAAAGAAAGAGTAAGTATCTGTACCTGCTGAATGAAATTACCTTTAATTTAATTTCTTGATGCATGTTGACTGGATAATATTAAAAGTATTGAACCTACAGCAACAACCATTTTTGGGTATATAGAAAGTTGGGGGATTTATTGATCTCTATAAGGATAAAACTTCCATATCACCTCATGTGCAAATGTCCTGTTTCATGTTACATTTTGTAACATTTGACAGACAGGGGAATGTTTAGGATAGAGGCAGATAAATGTCTCAATTTTTGGTAGTACCTGGTGGTGGTATTATGGGTTGTCAGAGGGGCCTATGGGAAATCTTCAGGGCCCTCAATTACATCACACATCTATGTGTCTTTTAAGCAACAAAAATAAGGCTTTCATTTCTACAGTTCCTTTCATCTGAAGATCTCAAAACACTTCACAGATACTGACTTTTTCTCAATATGTCACTTTAAAATGGAGAGAGAAGCTGGGGTTTGATAATATCTATATTTCCATTTCATAAGTGTAACCACACAGGGAAGAGTACAATGGGACTGACCCAGCTAGAGGTCGTGTTCATATAACACTATTGAACTGACAACATGAGATAAATTTATCTATTTATTTATTTTCTTTTTAAAGGGAGTTTTTGGTTCAGTCATAACACAACCCAAATCAAATAGCTGAAAACACTGAACAACTGTGCAACTCCTGGAAGAAATTTAGGCATTTGGGGAAATGAATTCCTTTTTGTGGTCCTCTGGAAGGTTATTTAATTTGCAAGAATAATTCAGCACCATTATTATGTGAAAAGAATAGGGACAGCTGTCCTTGGTACTGATTTTAGTTAGCATGGGGTTGAAAAGAGAGGAAAGACAATCTTCTCTTTGGAACTCCATTTTTCTTAGATGGGCTAATAACAAAAAAATGGTATTTTCTGAAGACTTCATGAGGGATAGCTTCTTAAATATAACACCCACACTAAATAAATCACAGGTCCCAAGTTCTGTTCCCAGAGCTTCATGTAAAATGAATGCTGTCATGGAAGAGATATTAGTTCGCATATTCCTTCAAAGGATGAATAGTCTGTTCTGTGGTGCAACTTAAGCATGGGCTTTATAAAATGAAGCTTTGTGCTTCCTGAGCTATAGGATAAGAATAATATGAGAAGTGCAAGAAAATATCAGGATCATGGATGTAAAAAGCTCAGAAAATAATAACATAGACATGGGGGTCGTTTTAAAACCATAACATTTATCAACCTTTCTTAAAATGAGTTTTCCACTGTCACACTTCACTTGTCACATGCTCCGTTGTGTTGTAGGTGTTACAGCAATGAGGAAGGACAAGTGCAAATCTGTTTAAGTCTTTAAGCCATGTATTAATATACTTTCCAACATTTCCATCTAGAAATACACAATTCATTTTCACAGAGTTGATCAATGAGATAGTATGACCAACTTATTAATACTATTCCAGTTGATGAACTGAAATCTTCTGTCCTTGTCTATACACTCCCTCCATTATGTCTTCACTCCTAATTATCTCATTTCTAATTCAATCTTTCCTCTGAGGGATTAACCCTTTTATTTATCTATTCAGGTCAGCCCTTAACAATCTTCTTTTAAAGCTTCCCTAATCCTTTAGCATTTAAAATACATACAGAATCACAGAGAATATAAAATGTGGAAGATTTTAATATGTACAAAAAAAGGAATATGATTGTTTCTTTGAAACCTTCTGCTCTGCATAGTCCAATTAGAATAAATGGACATTCTGATTACATTAATATTTGTGAGACATTTTAAAACTAGAAATGGTAGCATATGGCTGCATTACAGTCTAGATTAGTATTTTCAAATGGTAAATGAACGGTGTGCATGTCAACCTTATTGGACTCTTTCCTCATCATTCTTAGAGATGAGTGCATAGATCTGGATACCCACTGCACTAAGAAGTTTAAGTATATGGCAAAATACTTAAATCTTTGGAAATTTCCATACATATGATATCCACTGGGATTTGCTGGTTGAAACTGAAGTGTGGGAAAATACAAACAACATTAAACAGCTCAGTTCCAAGGCTAGAGGGAATACTAATGGACTGATGAAAGTGGTGTTTTCCCATGAACACTGTAGTAAAAGACTACAAATACTGAGCCATTGGATCATTGCTATAGTTGTTAAGTTATCACAAAAATGGAAACCTAAGGACCTCACAGGAATCACTACTGAATAGATATAAATGAAGGGCACAAAGACTGAAAGAAGTAAAAGTATGAAAAGCATTTTCTCCAGAGTGATAAAACCATCAACTTATTATTCAATTCATTTTCTCAGAATGATACAATGGCACATATTTTGAATGAGAAGGCACCTGTGTGACTGTCTAGGGAAATATTGGTTGTTTTATAGTTTGGGAAACTGAAATGAAAACTAATTTCTTCAAGATTACAAATAGTTTTAGACCTTGGATTTGACCAGGACACCTGACTCTATGGGTTTTTTTTCCCATCCTACCACCACATTATAAACACCTGTCCTGTGCTATCCAACCCCAAGACAGGGTAGGAGGACCAGGAAAAGACAGATACTGGGAATGTAGCAGTTATCCATAGGTGAACATTTCATAATAAGTTATCTGTAATGCCCTTTGAAGATTAGTAAACATTTTCTTCAAAGTAATCTTGACATATGTATTATCCTTATAGTCACAATTAAACACTGATGGAAAGTAAAATTTAGAGAAATTAATTGACTCACTCAAATCACAGAGTTGTTGACAGAGGCATGATTCAAGCTTCTAACTCCAACAAATTTCCTCTATACCGTAAGTAGTCATACTGTAAGTAAATAAGTCAGTTGTATAAACCAGAGCATCATTCAAATAAACACACAGAGATCTTGAGGAGCTAGCAGATTAAATAATAATCACAGTCAAAGTTCAACTTTTCAAATGGAGCAGTAATAAATTCAACACTGTAGCACAAAACCATCATCATTTTCCAGGATCAGTAAGCCCCAAACTGTGGAGTCCAGCACTTAGAAAGCTAGTAAGAAAGTATAGCAAGATTTCATAAGTCACAGGGTAAGAACCTATCAAAAGCAGAGCAGGAATGAGAACATAACAAGAGAGTTAACTAGAATATGGGAGCACAGCACATCCAAGGAAACAATTTTGTTGTATACATTGGACAGATGTCCACTTAGCTAAAGATAGCATGGCTGTGGACTCTGATAAAATTTTGGGGAATAAGTCATTGTTTCGAATAATTTTTAATGAGACATAGAACCAATGCCCCAATCCTGGGTCTTGCCAACTGATATTAGGAATTATTCCATGTTCAGGTCTTTATAGAACAGGTGAAAAGTCCTCAGTTCCCATGCAAATACTTGGGAATACAAAGAAATATAGAATTAGTCTTAGTTCTTGGAAAGTTCACAATCTAATGGGAGAGAAAATATAGTAAAAATAGTAAAAAAAAAAAAAAGTGAATAAAAACAAAACACAAATAAGTTATGCTGGAGGTAATCACAGGAAGAATGTATTAGAATTAAGGGTAACTGATGAAGCTGGTGGGGTTTTAGCTGAGACTTGAATAAAATGAGGGAAGATCAAATGTAGAGGTGAGGAGTGAAGGAATTCCACAGGGAATTAGAGGAGTCATGATGAAAGACACAAGTCAGGAAGTTGCCTAACCTCTCTCCAGTTTCCCTTAAAACACCAATAAATCAAACCTTTAAATGGATTCTGGAACAAAAGGTCCCACAAAAAGATGGAGTGAAACATTTTCTGGTTTAAGATAACTCAAAAGGACTTCAGGAAAGATCTGTCTTACTTGGATAAAAGGGGAGCACAATCCAGAGCAAACAGTGTCTGGGCAAGCCAGCAGAAGGATCTTAACCACTGCATATATCAGCAAACAAGGCCCCTCAGTCCTGGATAAGCAGGCTGATCATACAGAAGGCAAATTGTGAGAAATGCAGCCTCAGCACAGAAGGAAAATTGTCAGACCCAGAAACCAGGCAACAACAGGCATGAATAGGCTGGGTCTTCCTAGTGCAGTGATCAAACCACCAGCACCGGAGGTCTCAGCACACAATGCCAGTGACCAGGTCCTGGTTACCAGAAAAAAGAAGCATGGGACTGTGCCCCATGTGCCCTAGGAGTATGGCAAAATTGGGAGAAAAAAGAATCCACTGAAGAAAACAAATCCTTAAAAATTAAAAATGGCTATATGGAAAAGGACACACAAAAGCTAACTGAAGAAAACAGTTCCTTAAAAAATGAGAAATGGACAAGTAGAAGCTAATGACTCTAAGAGACATCAAGAATCCGTGAAACAAAATTCAAAGAATGAAAAATAGAACAAAATGCAAAATACTATTTTGGAAAAACAACTGACCTAGAAAATAGATCCCAGAGAGATAATTTAAGAATTATTGGCCTACCTGAAAGCCAAAAAAAAAAAAGCCTGAATAGCATCTTTCAAGAAATTACCAAGGAAAATTGCTCTGACATCCTAGAACCAGAGTGTAAAAAGGTCATTGAAAGAATCCACTGATCACCTCCCAATAGAGCTTCCAAAATGAAATCTCTAAGGTTTATGTTAGTTAGCCAAATCCCAGAACTATCAGGTAAGAAGAAAACACTAGAATCAGTAGGAAAAAACAATTCAAATGTAGTGGAGCCAGTCAGGGTCACACCAAATTTAGCAGCTTCTACATTAAAAACTGTAGGACTTGGAATAGGATATTCCAGAAAGCAACCAAGAATCAATTACCCAGCAAAATTGAGCATAATCTTTCAAAGGAAAAGATGGATATTCAATAAAATAGTACACTTCAATCATTACTGATAAAAAGATGAGAGCAGAACAGAAAATTCAATCTTCAAATAGATTCAAGAGAAATATAAAAGGTAAACATGAAAGAGAAAACAAACAAGCATGTAATTCAATGAGGGAGTTACAGGAAGAAATAGACAGCAAAGCTATACAAGTGGGGGACTTCAAAATCCTGCCTCAGAGAACTTGTTAAATCTAACCATAAAAGGATCAAGAAAGAAGTTAAGGAGGTGAATGGAATTTTAGAAAAATTAGATATGATAGACCTTTGGAGAAAACTGAATTGAAATCAAAAAGGAATATAAGTTTTTCTCAGTAGTACATGGCACCTACACAAAAATTGACAATGTACTAAGACATAAAAGTTTCACAATCCAATGCAGAAAGTCAGAAATATTAAATTTATCATTTTCAGATCATGATGCAATAATAATTATATGTAATAAAGGATCATGGAAAGATAGACTGAAATTTAATTGGAAACTAAATAACACTAAAGAATGAGTGTCATACAACAAATCTTAGAGAAAATCAATAACTTCATTAAAGAGAATTGCAATAAGGAGAGAGCATACCAAAAATTATGGGATGCAGTCAAAATAATCCTTAAAAGAAATTTTGTACTTCTAAATACTTATGTGAATAAAATGGAGAAAAAGCACATAAATAATTTGGGAGTGCAACTAAAAAAGGTAGGAAAAAAACATAAATTAAAATCCCCAACTAAACCCCAAGTTAGAAATTCTGAAAATCAAAAGAGAAATTATTAAAACTGAAAGTAAGAAAACCCTTGAACTAATAAATAAAAATAAAAGTTGGCATTATGAAAAAATAGCAAAATAGATAAAATTTTGTTTAATTTGATTTAAAAAAAAAGAAATAAGAAAACCAAATTACCAGTATCAAAAATGAAAATGATGAATTTACAACCAAGGAAAAGGAAATTAAAACAATAATTAGGAGAAATTTTTCCCAACTGTATGCAAATAAATCTGACAATCTAAGTGAAATGGGTGGATATTTACAAAAAAAGAAATTGCCCAGAATAATGGAATGGGAAATAAAATACTTACATAATGCATTTATTTAAAAAGAGATTAAACAAGTCATTAATATACTCCCTAAGAAAAAATCTCGAGGGCCAGTTAGATTTAAAAGTGAATTCTACCAAACATTTAAAGAACAATTAATTCCAATAAGTTTTAAACTATTTGGAAAAGTAACTGAAGATATCTTACAAATTTTTATGTCACAATTTAGGTGCTGATACCTAAACAAGGAAGAGGCAAAAAAGAAAATTATAGACCTATTTCCCTAGTGAATGTTGAGGGGGAAAATTTTAAATAAACTATTCGAAAAGAGATCACAGCAACTTATCACAAGGATAATACACTATGACTAGGTAGGATTTATGCTAGGAATACAGTGCTGGTTCAATATTAGGGCAACTAGTAATATAATTGACCATATCTATACCAAAACTAATAAAAATAATATAATTATCACAATAGACACAGAAAAAAGCTTTTAAGAAGACACAGCACACATTCCTATTAAATAAATTAGAGAGCATAGGAATAAATGGGGTTTTCCTTAAAATGATAAGTAGCATATATCTAAAACCATGAGCAAGCATTAGGTATAAGGACATATGAGGGAAGTGTTCCCAATAAGATCTGTGGTGAAACAAGGATGTTAATTAATACTACTATTATTCAATATTGTACTGGAAATTTACTGGAGCAATAAGAGACTAGAAAAGAAATTTAAGCAATTAGAATAGGACAATGAGGAAATAAAGCTATCAGTCTGCAGATGATATGATGGTATACTTAGATAATCCTAGAGATTCAAGTAAAAAAAAACAACTTTAGCAAAGTTGTAGGATATAAAATAAACCCACATAAATCATCAGCATTTCTATATATAAATAACTAAACCAGAAGCAAAAGACAGAGAAATTTCATTTAAAGTAACTATAGACAATATAAAATATTTGGGAGTCAACTTGCCAAGACAAACCCTGGAACTATAGAAACACATTTACAAAATGCTTTTTATACAAACAATGTTGGATCTCAATAACTGGAAAAAACTTCATTTCCTCATGAGTAGGCCAAACTAATATAATTAAAATCACAATTCTACCTAAATTAATCTATCGATTCAGTGCCATACCAATAAAACTACCAAAGAAATTATTTTATAGAGGAAAAAGAAAATAATTTCAATTTTCATTTGATGGAAAATAAAAGGCCAAGGATATAAAGGGAATTAATGAAAAAATGCAGATGAAGTTTGCCTAGCTGTAACAGATCTAAAACTATATTATGAAGTGGCAATAAACCAAATTATTTGGTACTAGATAAGAAATAGAGTGGTGAAACAGGACTTCCACGGGGTTCTGTTTCCACCTCCTACAATTGATTAAAAAGGTGACTCTGAACAAACGTTGGAGCTACAGAACCCACAAAATGACACCGAGAAGCTAACCTCCTGCTGAGGATGGCCCAGCAGACCAGCAGGAAGCAGCCAGTGAAGCTTGCTGGGATCTGAGCCAAGCTCCAAGTGAGCCAAAGGTTTTAGCCTCAGGGTGGCCACAAGCAGCTACTGGCTGGAGGGACTTCAGATCACCAGCAGTTGTAGCAGTTTCCAGAATTATCAACCAATAGATGCTAAGGTCAAAGTGAGAGGTCAATTCAGTGTGAACTTTATGAACCAGGAGTCCAGGAGGGCAGTCAGGCCTTTACCCCCAGGGAGAGAAGTGGCTGAGGTGCTGTGGCTGTGCAGCCACCATGATGTGGCTGCTTAAGAGCTCCTTGTCTGCAGAGGGTAGGGGGACCAAGCGACCAGTATGAGGGGTAAACTCTCTTGCTTTAACCTGCTTGGATCTGGAGTGTCATCTAGGGAGAGGTCCTAGGGTGTGAGACCAGTTTGCCAAAATGTGTGAAGCCTTCAGAGATGGCACCCAACTAATAGCTCCAGCAGCTGAAAAAACCTCAGAGATTGGTATAAAGCTTGCCCCTCTGGTATCAGAGTTCTACTGTGGCAAAAAAGCTCAAAAGTCAAGTAATTGAGTGCCAATATGAGCAAACTAGGGAAGAAAGGAAAGCACAGTGGTATAACTCTGTATTCATTTTGGGGGGACAAAAAGGATCAGGGCATGAAACAGGAAGAAGACAGTAAAGTCATAACTCCTGAACCAGAAGCTTTCAAGAAAAGACTAAGCTTCTTACAGGACATAGAGGAGTTAAGAAGGCTTGTGAAAACCAAATAAGAGAAGTGGAGGAAAAATTGGGAAGATAAATGAGAACGATGCAAGAAGATTATAAAATGAGAGTTAAGAACTTGCCTGAAGAAAATAACACCTAAAAAACAGACTAATTCAAATGGCAAAAGAGGCTCAAAAAGCCAATGAGGAGAAGAATGCCTTAAAAAGCTGAATTTTCCAGATGGAAAAAGAATCTCAAAAGCTCACTAAAGAGAATCGTCCATTCAGAATTAGATTGGAGCAAATGGAAACTAGTGATTTTATGAGAAGTCAAGATACTATTAAACAGATCCAAACCAATGAAAAAAATAGAAAGCAATGTGAAGTACCTCGTTGAAAAAACTACTAACCTGTAATATAGATCCAGGAGAGATAATTTAAAAATAATTGGATGACCTGAAAGCCATGATCAAAAAAAGAACCTAGAAATCTTCCTTCAAGAAATTCTAAAGGAAAAATTGTCCTGATGTTTTAGAACCAGAGGCTAAAATAGAGGTTGATAGTATCCGCTGATCACCTACTGATAAAGATTCCAAAAAGAAAACTCATGGGAATATTATAGCCAGGTTTCACAGTTCCCATATCAAGGAGAAAATATAACAAGCAGCCAGGAAGAAACAATTTGAATATTGTGGAAACACAATGAGGATAACACAGCATCTGGCAGCTTCTACACTGAGGGATCAATGGGCTTGGAATATAATATTGCAGAGGTCAAAGGAGCTGGGATTAAAACCAAGAATCACCTACCCAGCAAAACTGAGTATCGTGTTTCAGGGAAAAATATGGTCATTCAATGAAGTAGAGGACTTTCAAGAATTCTTGATTTGAAAACCAGAGTTGGAGAGAAAATTTGACATTCAGATACAAGAAGCAAGAGAAGCATGAGAAGGTAAACAGGGAAAAGAAATCATAAGGAACTTATCAAAGTTGAACTACTTACATTATGCATAGAAAAACAATAATTGTAAATTATGAAACATTTCTCAATATGAGAATAGTTGAAAGGAATAGAAATATACGTATGTATACATACATATATATGTCTATATAGGAGGGTATATGCGTATATGAATACATATGTGAGTATGTGTGTGTGTGTGTTTGTCTGTACTGTTATACATAGAGAGAGCATACAGGACCAGTTGAACAGAACGATGCTACTTAAAAGGTGAAATTAAGATGTGAGAGAAAAATATAACTAAAGAGATGAGGAGAGATAGAATGGGGTAAATTATCTCATATAGAAGAAGCAAGGGAAAACTGTTACAATGGACAGGAAGAATAGGAAGGCAAAAGGGAATGAGTCAACCTTATTCTTAATGAATTTGGCTTAGGGAGGGAATGACATACACACTAAAAACTGTATCTCACCCTACAGTAGAGTAGGGGGGAAGGAGATGATACGGGGAATGATGGAAGGGAGGGCAGGCTGGGAGGGAGGGAAAGGACAAGATCAAAGCAGAGAATAGAACAAGTGGGGAGGTGGGATGGGATGGAGGGAAATATAGTCAATCTTTCACAATATATCCACTATGTAAATGTTTTACATAGGTTACACGTGTGGAACCTATATTGAATTGCTTATCTTCCCAGTGAGGGTGGGTGATGAGGGAGGTAGGGAAAGAATCTGGAATTCAAAGTTTCAAAATCAATTGTTTAAAAATATATAATTATTATTATTATTTTACATCTAACTGGGAAATAAGATATACAGCCACTGGGGCATAAAGATCTCCTGTGTCCTACTGGAAAGTTGGAGGAGGAATGTGGGAAGATATGGGAGAGAGTAGATTGGGGGGGGTTGTATTCAGTAGGATGGTTGTTTTGGGGTGCTGGGTAGGGGAAAATGGGGAGAAAGTTTGTAACTCAAAATCTTTTGGAAATGAATGATGTGCACTAATATATATATATATGTATATGTATATATATATATATATACACTAAAAAAAAGAAATAGAGCAGTAGATCAGTAGAATGTTAGGTACACAAGATATGGTAGTAAATGTATATAGTAATCTACTGTTTGATAAACCCAAAGACTCTAGCATCCGGGATAAGAACTCACTATTTGGGAAAAAACCTGCTGGGAAAAGTGGAAAATATTATGGCAAAAACTAGGCATAGACCAACACCTCTCACCCTGTACAAAGATAAGACCAAAATGGGTACATAATTTAGACTTAAAGGGTGATATTTTAAGCAAATTAGGAGAGCAAGGAATAATTTACCTGTCACATCTATGGAGAATGGAATAATTTATGAACAAACAAGAGATAGAGAACATTATGCAATGCAAAATAGATAATTTTGATTACATTAAATTAAAAAGGTTTTGCACAAGCAAAGCCAATGCAGCCAGATTAGAATGGAGACAGAAAGCTGGGGAACATTTTTTGCTGCCATTGTCTCTGATAAAGACCTAATCTCCAATATACATACATATATATATATACATATATACAGAGAGAGAGACAGAGACAAAAACAGAGACAGAGAAACAGAGAGAGACAGAGGGAGAACTGAGTCATGGAGTCATGTTTATAAGAATACAGTTATTCCCCAGTTTATTAAGGGTTGAAGGTTATGAACAAGCAGTTTTCAAATGAAGAAATTAAAGCTATCTATAGTTATATGAAAAAATGTTCTAAATCACTATTTATTAGAGAGATGCGAATTACAACAAGTTTGAGGTACCACCTCACAACTATCAGATTAACTAATATGACATAAAAAGTAAATGATAAATGTTAGAATTTTGGGAAAATTGTAACACTAATGCATGTTGGTGGAGTTATAAACTGATTCAACCATCTGGGAGAGCAATTTGGAACTATGGTCAAATGGCTATAAAACTGTGCATACTCTTTGATCCAGCCAATACTTGGTCAGTATCTCAAAGAGATCATAAAAAAAGAAAAAGGACCTACATATACAAAAATATTTATATCAGCACTTTTTGTGGTGACAAGGAATTGGAAATTGAGGGGATGCCCATCAATTGGGAAATGACTGAACAAGTCGTGCTATATGATTATAATGGTATACTATTATGCTGTAAGAAATGATGAGCAGGTGGACTTGAGAAAAACCTGGAAAGACTTCCTTGAACTTAAGCTGAGTGAAGTGAAAAGAACCAGGAGAACATTGCACATTGTAGTAGCCATGAACTGCGATGACTGACTTTGATAGCTTTATCTTTTTTTTAACAATGCAAGGATCTAAGACAACTTCAAAAGATTCATGATTAAAATTGCTTTCCACATCCAGAAAAAGATCTATGGAGTCTGAATGCAGATCAAAGCATATTATTTGCACATGTGCTCTCTGTCTCTGTCTCTCTCTGTCTCTCTTTCTCTCTCTGTCTCTCTGTCTCTCCCTCTCTCTGTCTCTCTCTCTCTCTCTTTTTCTCTCTCTCTCTCTCTCTCTCTCTCTCTCTCTGTTTCTCTCCATTTCTCTCTCTCATTTGTTTCTTCTTTCTCCTAGTTTTTCTCATTGGTTCTAATTCTTCTTTACAACATGACTAATGTGAGAACAGGTTTAATATGAATGTTTATGTAAAGTCTATATCAATTTACATGTAATTTTGGGGTGTGGAGATCAGAGAGATGGGGAGAAAATTTGGAACTCAAAATCTTAAGAAAATAAATGATGAAAACTAAAAATAAATAAGTAAATTATATTAAGTTAAAAAAAGAAATGATGAGTAGGCAGATTCTAGAAAAAAACTGAAAGGCTCAAGTGATCTGATGCTGAGTGAGGTAAGCAGACCTAGGAGAACATTGTACACAGTAACAGTCAATTTATGTAATGATCAGCTTTGATAGACTTGACTCTTTGCATCAGTACAGTGATCTAAGACAATTTCAGAAGACTCATGATGGAAAATGCTATCCACACCCAAAGAAAGAACTATGGAGTCAGAATACAGATGAAAGCAAACTGTTTTCAATTTTTTGGCTCTTTTTTCTGCTTATTTTTCTTTTATAGCATGACTAATGTGGAAATATGTTTAGCATGATTGTACATATATAGGTTATATCAGATTACTTGCTGTCTTAGGGAGAGTTAAGGGGAGAACTGGAGGACAAAAATAGAACTCAAAATATTACAAAAAAGAATTTTAAAAACTTAAATATGAACAATTTTAAAAGTGCATTACAGGCATGGGGGTGAGGGGGTGTCAGGGTTAAGTCAGTGAAAACATACTGAGTAGGGAGATGGAATATCCTGTGTAAGGAACAGGAAGAAATCTAGTGTCACTGAAACACAGGGTACATGAAAGGGAGTAAAGGGTAAGATGATTGGAAAGAGAGCTATGTAGTTCCCAAGATTTACAAGATTATTGTAGCATTGTGTATTTCTTGCAAGTGTAAATCATTGGTTATCACTGGAATACCGACATCTTTTCTCCTCGGAATTTTATAGGCCAGATTAGAGTTTTAATGAGATGTTGGTCCTGCCAAGATATTTTGGCTCTTTCAGTAGTACTCCTCCTTGACTATGACTTCTCCTTGACTTCATTATTCCTCCCATCTGTTTGTTCTAGAAACTTAGTATTACCTAGGACCTTGTCCTTTGTACCCCATAATTATTCTGCTGATCACTGATTGACTCCTTTGTTCTTCCATTGCCACTTCACTGAGGCCAAATTTATTTCCTTTAAAACATAACTTGGTCCAGAAATTTCTTACTATTCCACTGATTCCTCTGTCTGTTGTTATCTCTTGAGCTACATAATTCCCTACTTTCCTTGGACCATGATTCCCTTGTTGACATAATTCTACAAAGGGGTTATGGGACCATGTCTTTATAGAGACTGTGTTTCTTTGGTTGGCCTCATCTCATCATCTCATATTTGTTTGTCATCTCTCTTTTTTCACTTTTGGGGATTAGGCCCAAATTAATAACTTTTCAATGAAATACCATCAATGACAGGACAAAAATCCTTGATGTGGTAGTGATGCAGATGTTCATGGACTGCAGGAAGAATTGTCTTCCAAGCGAGACCAAAGATCTCATGTTTTAAACTTACAACCGTATTAAATTTCACCAGACTTGTTCTAGCCTACACTCTCTATACATCTCATTTTCCTATTCTTTCTTCTCCTCCTCTTCACCATCATCAAGGCAACATGTCAAAGTATAAAGAGAACTGATTCAAAGGTCATGCAGAATTGAAATCAAATACAAACTTTCATACATATTGGTTGTGTAGTCCTGGTTATCTCAAAACCAAAAGTACTACAGATTATTCCGTAAGCCTTCAAGTCACAGAAAAATTGGAAATTAGCATTGACTAAGATTTTTTTAAACTGAGAGTTCCCTAAATCATTATACAGATGGAATCACAGGCTTAGGCAAATGATCATGATAACAAAGGATAACAGCAAAAACAAAAAAACAAACAAACAAAAAAAAACAACCCTAAAATTTATTCTGATGATCTGGTATGTCCTCTTCCCTCTGTTTGGCTGGGCAGAGGATATGATTCTTGAGGTAAAGTAGTATCCTTCAGAATTGAGGTATTTCCAAGCCTGGGTAGCAAGGAACTGATTTATATCACTGGAACAATGTCTCACAGTGTTCCATTTTGTGTCTTTTTGTCTTCTCTGGAATGTGTGCATTCAATTTGGGCATTCTTAAGAGAATAAAGTCTCTCTCATAAAAGAGCCTATAATCACTGCCTAAAGGTAGAATATTTGAACTAGGTGCTAGACTAAGTCAATTATATTATTAAAGGAAGTTACTAATAATAAAAGTAATCTATAAGATAGGCCATATCTGCTTTTATTTCAGGGAAAAGATAAGTGATAATGATGATGATGGTGATGAGAATGATAAGGATGATGGTATAGTATAAAACCCTGTGATTCCTTTGGTATAGGGAACATCCACTGGGAAAAAAACAATGCAGATCAGCAACTGTTCTACAAGTTGTCTTTTATTCTTAAAGAGTTACTTGGGTCACTGAGATATTAACTTACTTGACTGACATCAAACAGTCAATAAGTACCTGAGACAAGATTTCAAGCCAGTCCCTCTTTCTAAGACTGGTCCTATATTCATTACACTATGCT
>NW_027186296.1:82152125-82155273 GCF_028583685.1 Petaurus breviceps papuanus
AGGTACTATGGTAATTTAGAGGAGGTAAAAAATTCATGTTTAATTTATGGAAAATGGGTCATCTAGGTGGCCCAATAAATAGAACATTGGCCATGGAGTCAGGAGAATGTGCATCATATCCAGTCTCAGAAACATTACTAACTTTGTGATCTTGAGTAAGTCACAACCCCAGTTTCCTTGCCTTCCCACTCTAAAAGGAATCTATGGTTGAGGGATGATGATAAAGGGAGATTAGGTCAAGCTTCAGGGAAGAAGTGGAATTTGAACTGGGAATTGAAAGGTGGACATGTTTTCAATATTTAAAAACAGGGGAAGGAGAACAGTGAATATATTTTAGGAAGAGAAAAGGCTATGGGCAATGATGAAGAGTGTGGCTTAGCTTCTATTTTTTGATGTGACATGATACCATTAAATATACATAACTGCAGCCAGGGAGTCGAATGAACAATAATATGAGCCTTTAGCCCTTATCTGTACCTCTTACTAGCACATATGGCACTTGATGTTGTCATATTTCTCTGTGTATGTGTGTATCCATGTATCTCCCAAATTTTATTGTAAGCTTTCGGATGAAAGGAGCAATTCATTTGTTCACAAACATTTATTTAGTGACTACTAAATGCAAGGCACTGTGCTAGACACTTAGAAAAAAAGAGAAATGACATCATCCTGGCCATCTAGGAACCAAGGATACAATAGCCTAGGCGGAAATATAGTGTGTATCATGTATTCAATAACAAACTCTTAAACTTCTCAGACTTCTTGATATCTCTCCCTCAGCATCTAGAAAATATTTAAGCAATGTTCAGATACTTTAAAAAATCATAAATTTACAGTCAAAAAGAATCTAAAAGATTTCCTAGTCTACCCACCTCCCATTTATAAATGAAGAAATTGAAGCACAAAGGGATTAAATTACCTGCCATAAAATCACAAAACAATAATTATAAGTCATGGTTCTAACTCAGATCTTCTGATTGCAAACCTGGTATGTTTTTCAATACACTTTGCTTGACCTATTTTATAGGCAATAAGAGCTTTCATCATCAACTAAGGTCATTGTATTCATAGAGTTTCCTCACCTGTCTATTATATTTTATATCCTTATTACACCATTCATGTTGAAATGGCCACTATTTAAACCCCAGATTCACTCCCACAGGAAGAATTAGACTCCACAGGCATTTAGGTCTTAGAACAATCAACTACGCTAGACCTAGACAAGTTTGTCATTTATCCTGAGTAGACTTTATGACCTTCACAAACAAATGCCAAAGGTTTATGCATGAATGGAGGTACAACTTCTGATGAGTTAGAGTGTGCCCTTGAATAAATAAATAGATGTGGGCAAATAAGCCCCTTTAGAGTCTATCAAAACTATTACCTCAGTCCTGATTTCTGCTTTTGTTTTTCCTGGCATTGTTGTAAATAATTGCACCCCTATTGATTATCTTATCATATATTTTTCTAAACTGCTATTGTGGACATTCCCCATACCTGAACCCCACCCAGTGTCCTGCTTTAATGTAGAAGATATAAAAAAGGCATTTTTTTTTTTTGCAGTTCATACTGGACTTTATTAATTTGTTTACTTTTCATTTACAAGATTCATTACCACAACTCCTTGAGTTTCAAATTTTCTCTCCTCCCCACCCCTGCCCATGCTGACATACAATCAAGTATAGTATCTGCAAATACTTTCACATTAGGGATTAGACAGGTTATAAAGAAGGATTGTAACAGTTGGAATGAAGAATGGGAAAGAGGAAACAAAATCAAACAAGAAGATGAAAAAGGGCAGATAGTTTGCTTCACTCTAGGTTCAACCACAGTTCTTTCTCTGGATGTAAATATCTCTCTCCATCGTGAGTCTTTTGGGTTTCATTATGTCTCTGGATTGCTGAGAAGGGTCCAGTTATCAAAGTTGGTTGTCACACATGCGTTGGGTCTATAATTGTGTACAAATTCCTCCTGGCTCTACTCTTCTCACTCAGCACCAGTTAATATAAACCTCTCCAGGTAAATATGAAGTCCATCTGCTCCTCATTTCTTATTGCACAATAGTATTCCATAACATGCATATACCACAATTGCTCAGTCATTTCCCAATTGATGGGCACCTCCTTAATTTCCAATTCTTTACCACCACAAAAAGCTGCTATAAACATTTTTGTACATATGGGTCTTTTTCCCACTTTTTTGATATCTTTGGGATATGACCCTAGAAGTGATACTGCTGGATCAAAGGGTGTGAAATTATTTATAGCCCTTTGGGCATAATTCCAGATTGCTTTCCAGAATGATTGGATCAGTTCACAACTACACCAACAATGCATTAGTGTTCCAATTTGTCCGCATCCTCTCCAGCATTTGTCATTTTCCTATTTTGTCATCTTAGCCAATCTGACTGGTGAGATGTGGTATCTCAGAGTTGTTTTGATTTGCATTTCTCTAATCAATAGTGATTTAGAACATTTCTTCATGTGCTTATATATACCTTTAATTTCTTTCTCTGAAAACTGTCTGTTCATATCATTTGACCATTTACCAATTAGGGAATGAATTGTATTCTTAGAGATTTGGCTCAATTCTCTGTATATTTTAGAAATTAGTCCTTTATCAGAGATATAGGTTGTAAAAGTTCTTT
This sequence comes from Petaurus breviceps papuanus, assembly GCF_028583685.1. Lineage (NCBI taxonomy): Eukaryota > Metazoa > Chordata > Mammalia > Diprotodontia > Petauridae > Petaurus > Petaurus breviceps. The sequence goes on from NW_027186296.1 coordinate 82,154,773, forward strand.
CCCAATTTCCCACCTCCCTCTTAATCTTGGTTACATTGGTTTTGTTGTACAGAAGTTTTTCAATTTATTGTAATCAAAATTATGCATTTTGCATTTTATAATGCTCTCTAATTTTTGTTTAGTCATAAAGTGTTTCCCTCTCCACAAATTTGACAGGTAAACTATTCCTTGTTTACTGAGATTGCTTATAGTATTGACCTTTATACCTAGATCATGCACCCATTTAGACTTGATTTTGGTATAAGATGTTAGGTAATGGTCTATGCCCAGTTTCTGCCATACTATATTCCAGTTTTCCCAGCAGTTTTTATCAAATATTGCATTCTTATCCCCAAAACTGTGCTCTTTGTGTTTATCAAACAATAGATTACTATAGTCATTGATGTCTGAATCTTGTGTGCCTAATCTATGCCACTGAGTACCAAGCAGTTTTCATAACTGCTGCTTTATAATACAGATGGAAATCTGGTATAGCTAGTCCACCTTCCCTAGCATTTCTTT
>NW_027186296.1:82155373-82156651 GCF_028583685.1 Petaurus breviceps papuanus
CAAATGAATTTTGTTACTAATTTTTCTAGCTCTATAAAGTAGTTTTTTGGTAAATTGATTGGTATGGCACTAAATATATAATTTAATTTAGATAAAATTGTCATTTTTATTATGTTAGCTCTACCCAGCCACGAGCAATAGGTATTTTTCCAATTAGTTAGATCTGACTTTATTTGTGTGAGAAGTGTTTTGTAGTTGTGCTCATATAGGTCCTGGGTTTGTTTTTGCAGTTAGATTACCAAATATTTTTAAATGTCTATAGTAACTTTAAATGGGATTTTTCTATCTCTTGCTTTTAAATTCCATTGGAAATATATAGGAATGCTGAGGATTTATGTGGGTTCATTTTATATCCTGCAACTGTGCCAAATTTATTTATTGTCTCAAGTAGTTTTTTTTTCCATGATTCTCTAGGATTCTCTAAGTATATCATCATATCATCTGCAAAGAGTGATAGCTTGGTCTTTTCTTTGCCTAATTTGATTCCTTTGATTTCTTTTTCTTCTCTAATTGCTACTGCTAACATTTCTAGTACCATATTGAATAAGAGGGGTGATAGTGGAAACCCTTTTTCACCCCTGATATTATTGGAAATGCTTCTAGCTTATTCCCATTACATATAATAAATGCTTATGGCTTTAAATAGATGCTACCTATTATTTTAAGGAAGGCTCCATTTATTCCTATACTTTCTAGTGTTTTAATAGGAATGGATGTTGTATTTTGTTAAAAGCCTTTTCTGCATCTATTGATATAATCACGTGGTTTCTGCTAGTTTTATTGTTGATATGATCAATTATTCTGATGGTTTTCCTAATATTATACCATCCTTGCATTCCTGGAATAAATCCTACCTGATCAAAGTGTATTGTTCTTGAACTAAGTTGCTGTAGTCTTTTTGCTAATATTTTATTTAAAATTTTTGCTTCTATATTCATGAGGTAGATTGGTCGACAATTTTCTTTCTCTGTTTTATCTCTTCCTGATTTAGGTATCAGTATCATATTTGTGTCATAAAAAGAATTTGGTAAAACTCCTTCTTCACTAATTTTCCCAAATAGTTTGTAGAGTATTGGAATCAAATGTTCTTTTAAAAAAATGCTTTATTAACTTCTGATTTACATCATTCCTTTCTGCCAGATTTTGAGTTACAAATTTTCTCCCCATTTTTCCCCTACCCAGTCCAACAGGGTATCCCGACCTCCAACCTGCTCTCTCCCATATTTTCTCCCATACCCCTTTCGACTTTTCCAGTGGATCTCTATGCCCCAGTGCCTG
>NW_027186296.1:82156751-82156953 GCF_028583685.1 Petaurus breviceps papuanus
TGTCTCCCACCCTTACTGGGAAGATAAGTAGTTCAGTATATGTTGTACATGTGTGGCTAATGCAAAAAAAAAATAACATAGTAGATATATTTTAAAAGACTGACTATATTTCCCTCCCTCCTATCCCACCTCCCTTGTTCTTTTCTCTACTTTGATCCCCGTCCCTTTTGAAAACAGGGTGCTTCCAACTTCGCTCCCCCCC
>NW_027186296.1:82157053-82170996 GCF_028583685.1 Petaurus breviceps papuanus
CTCCTAGAGGGTGAGATACCTTATTTAGTGGGTATTTCATTCCCTCCTCAAGTCAAATACAATAGGAAAAAGGTTGACCCATTCTCTTTTGCCTTCCTATTCTTCCCCTCCATTGTAACCATTTTTCCTTGCCTCTTCTGTATGGGATAGTTTACCCCATTCTGTCTCTCCCCATCTCCTCTCATTATATTCCTCTCACCTCTTAATTTCACCTTTTCAGTGTCATCCCTTCCTGTTAAATTGGTCCTGTGCCCTCTGTCTATGTACACCTGTAAACATATATACATACATTCACATATGTATTCATATGCCCATATACCTCATATATATATTTCTAATCCCTTCAACTACTTAGAAAAGTTTCACAAGTTACAATTATCGTTTTTCCATGTAGGAATGTTAATAGTTCAACTTTCATAAGTTCCTTATGATTTTTTTCCCCTGTTTATCTTCTCATGCTTCTCTTGCTTCTTGTAGCTGAATGTCAAATTTTCTATTCAACTCTTTTTTTTTTTTTTCGGCAAGATTGCTTGAAAGTCCTCTATTCCACTGAATGACCATATTTTCCCCTGAAACGATACTCAGTTTTGCTGGGTAGGTGACTTGGTTTTAATCCCAGCTCCTTGGACCTCTGGAATATCATATTCCAAGCCTTTTGATCCCTCAGTTTAGAAGCTGCCAGATCCTGGGTTATCCTAATTGTGGTTACACAATATTCAAAGTGTTTATTCCTGGCTGCTTGTAATGTTGTATCCTTAATCTGGGAATTCCAGAACCTGGCTATAATATTCCTAGGAGTTTTCTTTTTGGGATCTTTTTCAGGATGTGATTGGTGTATTCTTTCAACCTCTATTTTGCCCTCTGGTACTAAAATATCAGGGCAGTTTTCTTTGAGAACTTCCTGGAGGATGATTGCTAGGTTCTTACTTTGATCATGGCTTTCAGGGAGTCCAATAATTTTTAAATTATCTCTCCTGGATTTATTTTCTAGGTCAGTGGTTTTTCCCATGACATATTTCACATATCATTCTATTCTTTCATTTGTTTGGATCTGTTTATCAGCATCTTGATTTCTCATAAAGTCATTAGCTTCCATTTGCTCGAATCTAATTCTGAAGCAATGATTCTCCTCAGTTAGCTTTTGAGATTATTTTTCCATCTGGCAAATTTGGCTTTTTAAGGCATTCTTCTCCTTATTGCCTTTTTGAGCCCCTTTTGCCATTTGAGTCTGTCTGTTTTTTAAGGTATTATTTTTCTCAATCAAGCTGTTGACTCTCATTTCATAAATTTCTTGCATTGTTCTCATTTCTTTTCCCAATTTTACCTCCACTTCTCTTATCACCTTCTTAATGGCCTCTATGGCCTATAGCCAGCTAGTATTTTCCTTTGAAGCTTTTGGTGCAGGAGTTCTGACTTCACTGTTTTCCTCCTGTTCCATGCTTTCTCCTTTTTGTCTCCAAAATAGGAGTGCAATGTTGGAATCTTCTGTCTGCTTTGTTTCCTTTGCCTGGTCATGTTGCCCCTCAGTCACTTGACCCCTGGGATTTTTTCCAGAGTAGGACTCTGCCACCAGACAAGGGATCTTTTGTCCCAAAAGCTGGAATTTTCTCAGCTGCCGGAGTTATTAGATGGGTTCCCTCTCTGAGGTCTCCACACGCTCTACCAAGCTTGACACACAGCCCAGGACCTCCACCCTAGACTGCAATCCAGATCCAAGCAGGTTAAAACAAGAGCCTCAGACTGATGCTTGGTTCCCCTACACTCTGCAGGCCAGGAATTGAAGCTGCCATTTGGCGCTGGCTGGCTGTGCTGGAGTCTCAGAGGTTTCTCTTCCCAGGGGGCAACAGCCATGCACTCCCTCTTACTGGGTCCCAAAGTCCAGATTGCACTGACCTCTCACTTTGTCCTTTGCATCTATGTGTTGATAATTTTGGAAATGGCCACAGCTGCTAATGATGTGGAGTCCCTCTGGCCGGCAGCTGGTCAGGCCCACCCTGGGGCTAAAGCCTCACTATGTGGCTGGGCCCCCAGAGTGCTGCGCTGGCTGATTCCTGCTGGCCTGCTGAGTTGTCCTAAGCGGGAGGTTAGGTTCTCTGTGTCATTTTGTGGGTTCTACAGCTCCAAAGTTTGTTTAGAGTCCCCTTTTTACATGGATTGGGGAAGGTGGAAGCCAGAACCTCAGTAAGGTCGTGCTTCTACTCTGCCATCTTGCCTCCACCCCTTCCTCTGAATGCCTTAGCTCTTCTCAGCAATGCAAAGATCCAAGATATTTCCAAAAGTCTTAAGATGAAAAATGCCATTTACCTCCAAAGAAAGAACTGATGGAGAAAGAATGCAGATCAAAGTATACTTTTTTCACTTTCTTTATTTTTCTTATTTTGATCTTTGTTTTCTTTTACAACATGATTAATATGAAAAAATTTTTTGCATGACTGCACATGTGCAATCTGTCTCAAATTTTTTGCCTTCCTAGGGAAAGGAGAGAGAAGGGAGGAGGAAGAGAATGTGGAACTCAGAATTTAGATAAAAAACAATTGTTAGAAATTTTTACATTTAATTGGAAAAAATATATTAGAAAATAAATTACAGTAATGCTCTGAGGTCAAGAGATGCAGACTCATGTGCTGATTGTAAACTTGATAGAAAAGAAAGGGAGTCATCAACCAGTTTGCTAACTACAAGTAACTAATCAGAGTTGGACACCCTCATCATCCTGTTTGCTAACTGAATCAGAGTTGGACACCAAAATTCTCCTGCAAGATTTACCTGTGTCTGAATCAATCGTTCTTTAAATGTTTGATAGAATTCACTAGTAAATCCATCTGGCCCTGGAGATTTTTTCCTAGGGAGTTGACTGATGGCTTGTTTGATTTCTTTTTCTGAGATGTGGTTATTTAAGTAATTTACTTCCCTTTCAGTTAATATGGGCAACGTGTATTTTTGTAAATATTCATCCATTTCCCTAAAATTGTCAAATATATGTGCATACAATTGGGAAAATTAATTCCTAATTATTGTTTTGATTTCCTCTTCATTGGACATAGATTCACCCTTTTCATTTTTGATACTCATAATTTGGTTTCCTTGTTTCTTTTTTTATCATATTGACTAAGGGTCTATCAATTTTATTGTTTTTTTTTTTCATAAAACCAGCTCTTAATTTTATTTATTAATTCAAGTTTTCTTAATTTCAATTTTATTGATGTCTCCTTTGGTTTTCAATATTTTTAATTTAGTATTTAATCGGGGATTTTGAATTTCTTCTTTTTCTAGGTTTTTCAATTGCATGCCCAATTCATTGACCTCCCTTTAATCATTTATGCACTCAGGGATATAATACTTCCCCTAAGTTCTGCCTTTAATGCATCCCACAAATTTTGGTATGTTGTTATATTATTATGATTCTCTTGAATGAAATTACTAATTGTTTCTATAATTTCTTGTTTGACCCACTCATTCTTTAGGATTAAATTGTTTAATTTCCAATTAGTTTTTAGTCTGTCTTTCCATGGCCCTTTATTGCATATAATTTTTAATTGCATCGTCATCTGAGAAGGATGCGTTTAATATTTCTGCCTTACTGCACAGAATTGTGAGGATTTTATGCCCTAGAACATGGTCAGTTTTTGAGTATGTGCCATGAACCACAGAGAAGAAAGTATATTCCTTTTTATCCCCATTAAGTTTTCTCCAGATATCTATCATACCTACCCTCTCTAAAATTCTGTTCACCTCCTTAATTTCTTTCTTGTTTATTTTGAGGTTGGATTTATCAAGTTCAGAGAGGGGGAGATTAAGTTTTCCCACTAGTACAGTTTTGCTATCTATTTCTTCCTCTAATTCCTTTACCATCTCCTCTAGGAATTTAGTTGCTATACCACTTGTTGCATATAAGTTAAGTAATTATATTGCTTCATTCTCGATGGTGCCTTTTAGCAAGATATAGTTTCCTTCCTTATCTCTTTTAATTAGATCAATTTTACCTTTTGCTTTATCTGAGATAAGGAAAGCTACCCCTGCTTTTTTTTTTACTTCAGCTGAGATATGATATATTTTACTCCAGCCTTTTACCTTTACCCTGTGTTTATTCCTCTGTTTCAGATGTATTTCTTGTAAACAGCATATTGTAGGATTATGATTTTTAATCCATTTGGCTATCTGCCTCCATTTTATGGGAGAGTTCATTTCATTCCCATTACAGTTATGATTATTATCAGTTTTTTTCCCTCCATCCAATTCCCTCCCCTGTTAATGCTTATATTTTTTCTCCCCTTCTCCCTTCCCCTCCTTAATAGATTTCTTTTTGACCACCACCTCCCTCAATATTCCCTTACAAGCCCCCCTCCCTTTTCCTCCCCTTCCCCCTTACTTCTTCCCTTCCTACTATCTACCCTACCCTTTCGTAGCCCTTTCCCCCTCCTACTGCATGTAGGATAATTTTATACTTAATGAAGTATGTTTTTCTTCTTCGCACCAAGGGTGACAGGAAGAAATCTCATGAGAAACTCCTCAACCTCCCCTCTTTCTCTCTAATATGATATGTTTTGTGTCTCTTTTCCATAGAGTCCTGTGCTTAACTGGTTGTTATTCCCTCCTTGCAACAGAACCAATGAGGGAAAAGCTCATGTAATACTCATCTCCCTCCCTTCTATTCTTCTGGATATAGTTTTTATGCTTCTTTGTGTGGCATAATTTACCCTTTTCCACTTTATTCATTCTTCTTCTTCCATTGCAGTCCCTTTGTAGCCCTTAATAAGATTATTTTTAGTTGTTATTTTGTGTATTTTATACTCATACCCTCTACTTTAGTATAAAAAGTTTGCTCTTCTTAAATAACAGGGTGTGTGTGTGCTTGCATGTTTTCCTTGTTTACCTTTCTGTGTCAATATTGCATCTAGTAATTGGAGGCTGAATTTTCCATTGAGCTCTATCTTTTTCATCAGGAAGGTCTGGAAATCTGTTATATCATTGAATGACCATCTCTTTGCCTGGGTAAGTGATCCTTGCTTGTAACCCGAGCTCTTTTGCCTTCCAGAAAATTATATTCCACTGCCTCCAATCTTTCAGTGTAGAGGCTGCCAAATTCTGTGTGATCCTCACTGTGGTTCCTCAATATTTGAATTATTTTTTTTTCTGGTCATTGAAGTATTTTCTCTTTTACCTGGTGTAATGCCAAGCAAAGGCAACTTCCCAAAGTTCAAAATACCAGCATAGGTGCTCTCCATTTTATTCAGTGACAAATTAAGAACAGACAGAATCAAAATTTAACATCATTCAAAATACAGCATTTACCAAGCTGATCCAATAATCTCCAAGGACTACCCCAAAGTGTGATTTAGCCAAGTACTACCCAACCCCTGGACATTACATTCATTTAATCAGTCACAAAGTCTGTCTTCTAAATACTACTCTTCCCCTAGGCTGTACCTTCATTTAGTCCATCACAAAGCCCCTCTTCTCAAATGGAGCTTAGTTTCCAATTATAAGTAAAGTACATTCATTTGTTCAATCACAGAGCACAAAAATGTCAAAAGTTCCCCACCCTTGGATCACAATAGAATCTACTCCAGAGTTACAACAACCTTAAGCACAGCATTTAATACCCAAATGGAGGTCTTTTCTTCACCTTGATAAGAGGCAAGTTCTCAGCAATCTTTGTTCCTGGGGAGACAAAGCTTAGCAAGGCCACAAGATACATTGCCAGTCTCTTCATTAATTCATTCTCTGTCTGCAGAACAGTCCTAGGACCCCTGAAAACATTAGCAAAAACCTCTTCCAGGATTTCTGTAAACATACAACAAGAAAATCCTTCTTCAGGGCTTCTGAACCAACAGCAAGGTTCCAAATCTTCTGCAACAACATCAGTGTCCTTCACCAGTGGACAGTATTCACTCTCTGTCTGCAGAACAGTCTCAGTAGCTTTGAACCAACAGCAAGGTTCCCAGACCTCTGCATAGGCTGCCCTTCACCAGTGGACAAATCTGGCAAAACAACATCAAAACAGACAGACAAAGTACCAGCATAACAGCCATGTCTCCTCAGTCTTTGGCAGCTCTGGGTGGCAGCTCTCAAAAGTCCTGGGCAATTCAAAGTGGCCCTCAGCAATCCTCTCAGTCTCTCTCTACCTCCAAAAGGGCACTGCTTCCAAAAAGTTCTTCTGCCTCTCTCTTTCCTTGTGTCTCTCTAAATTTATGTCATCAGCTCCTCCCAGTTCAGCCCTCTCTTTTCATGTCAACAAGTCCATCCCACAAGTAGGATTCACAAGCTCTGGGTTTTAACACAATCAATTTGAAAACCAAGCCAATACAGGGGGATCTTTATATTCCATTACTATTACACCTGGTAGTTCTTGAGGTTGGCCACAACATTTCGAGGTCTTTTCAGTTTGGGATCTCTTTCAGGAGGTGTCCAGGGGATTCTCTCAATTTCTATTTTACCCTTAGGTTCTAGTATCTCAGGGCAATTTTCCTTAATGAGCTCTTGGAGAATGTTTTCCAGGCTCATTTTTTCATCCTGATTTCCTGGTAGGCCTATAATTCTCAGATTATCTCTCCTGGATCTGTTTTCCAGGTCAGTTATTTTTCCATTGAGATGTTTTACCTCTTTTTCTAATTTTTCATTCTTGTTTTGTTTGACTAATTCTTGGTTCCTCATAGAGTTATTTGTTTCAATTTGGTTGATTCTAGTTTTTAGCAAATCAATTTCCTTGGTTAGTTTTTGGAGCTCTTTTTCCATATCACACACTTGTCTTTTTAAGGAGCTGTTTTCTTCATCATAATGTTGTTCTAATTCTGCAATTTTGATTTTAAGAGACTTATTCTTTTTGTCTTCTGTCTCTCTCATTTAGTTTTCAAAGTTCCTTTTGAACTCATCTAGGAGAGTTTTCTGTGCTTGGGACCCATTCTCTGTTGATGTTTCAGCTGTGGGTGTGGAGTCCACATTGTTTCCCTCTGAGTTGGTTCTTCACTGTAAGGATAGTAGGACTGCAGAGTCTTTGTAGTCTGCTTTCTACCCATTTTGAAGCCTGGCCCTAGCCACATCCTTCCTCTAGCATTCCCAAGCCTTTACTGTTGAAGTTTTTCCCTGGGGCAATAGTTACTATGTTTTCAGGGTGGGGAGAGGTTGGAGCTAGCCAGGTTCCCTTTGCCATCCTTGTCCTTGGAAGTCCTTATAGGGGCTTTTTTTTTAATTTCTGGGCTATGGAGTGGTAGTCTCAGGAGTATTTGCTGTCCCAGAAAGGGGCATTTATCTGCATTTGTTCCTTACCTTGCCCTTTCCAGTCCCAGCCCTTTGTTGATAGGCCTGGTAGTGACCCTTGTGGTTGGTGGGATGACTCGCCCCCTGAGTTGATCAGGCCCCCTCCTGGGCCTGCCCCTGTGGCACTACTGCCTCACAAAGGCATAATTTTATAATGGAAATAGCACTCATCAATTCCTTTAGCTCTCTGAGCCACTATTTCCTCATCTGTAAGAAAGAGAAAATATTAAATCTTTTCCTGTAGATATTATGATGAACCATGGATAAGCCTCTTTGCCTAAGCAGTCTCTATCTTTTCCTCTCCCTCTCCCCCAGCCCACGAATTTTCCTATTCCACCCAGGTCATTCTCTAACAAATCCTCTGAAAAATTAGAAAATGATATAAATTACATATTGTTAGGTACAACACAGGGTTATGAAAGTATCTACTCAAGAAGAAGGGGATGCCATAAAGAAACATGGACACATGGTATTCATTCCCCTTCCATGTTTTCTGTCTAAAATCTTTTGATACCCAGTACACAAAAAGGTGACCCTGATTAAAAAAAATACTACTTCACTATTTGGGCCCCAATAATAAATCTCACTTTCTCCTGAATCTATTGTTAGTCAACATTATCCTGGCTCTTATCTGGGAGCTTATAATTATTGAAGTTGGAACAAGCCTAGGTAATACCCGAAAAACTATAAATAGTGTTTTGACGTTGCTATAAAAGCTTTCTAATTTGTTACTCTATAGCTTATTTACATTGTGCACTGTGTGTCAAAAAATGTGCTTTCTATGTGTTATGGGGGAAATAAGCAATATAGTATATGTGTAACAGTATTTTTTGCAAACAGGTCTTCCCCCAGCATCACTGGGCTACATCCAGCATGCAAAAAAAAAAAAAAAAAACAGAGAAGCTTAAAGACATTGTTCATAATTCCAGAGAATTCCAGCTGATTCTGGGAAGTAGTTGTGTGAGCATGTGTATATTTGAACAGTTGGCCAGTTATTTGGAGAATGATTGAGGCAATTTTGCAGCTTCCAGGCAAAGGTGGGTAGTAGTCCAACACTCACCTAGGGAGCCACTCCTGGGATCCTTTTCTTTCCTCCATGACCTGCAAAAGAGCATAATGACGAGGTAACTATTATGACTTACTTTTTCCTCATGGAACAATCCAGGTTCCAGGAACTACAGACAAAGGAAAATAGCAACTTTCAATCACCATTCACCATAAATTCTGTCTATAAATCATTGTGATTTATTCCTAATAGTGGGTTTGTGGTTTTATAGATGCTTTTACCACACAGACCTCTGAAGGTAGGAGCTGATTGTGAATGCTAAGTCACACTGCTTTTCAGCAATCTGAGAGGAATACAGTTTCCAAACCCTTCAATTTGCACATTCCAAAGAGGCTCCCCAGGAGCTTTATAAATCCTCCAACTTTTACAGTCTTATGACTGATTCCCTTGTCCCCTGATATAGTTACATACCCTTTAACAACTCTCTAATAATGCCAGTGCTTCCTAGATTAAACCTACTCACACATAAATCATTATTTTTCAATTACAATAGAAGCTACCACTAAACCCCAAACATGAAAGGAAGTGGTACTACAATGGAGGTAATGTTCTGCTGAAGGTCCATCAGAACAGGTCCTTGATTGTTTACCTGCTTAACTGGAGACCTATTTCTGTAACAGGTATATTAATCATAATTTTTCATTCTTTCAACTTTCCCATCAATAACTTGATTTACAGATGTTACTCTCTTCCTTTATCCCCAAGATGGTTTGTGCCCCATACCTTAAAAGTCACCAGAGGCCAGAGGGAAGGAGTTAATATTTGTAATGAGTAATTTGATTAGAGGGATGTGGTGACTACTTTTAAAAAAGTTGTCATTGGATCCTCAGCTCTTAAACCTTAACCTCAGAGCCTGAACACGTGTTGGTGGTGGTGGTGGTGGTGTTTCCTCTATTTGAACCAATCTCTTCACATAGCAGTTTGTATAGAGACTGGCTAGGCCCCAAATCAGGTAAACTCAACTCATCATAACTACACTTTTTCATTGTGTCCAGGGTCTTTTATTTCCTTTGGTTTAACTTAAAATGACATAAATATATGGTGGCTGAGATCTTAAAGGTCATCTAATGTACTCTCTTCTCATTGTACAGAGGAGGAAAGTCAGGCTATAATACAGAATTCAGTTTCCAAAGTCATGCAGTTTTCTGGTGTTTCCAACCCAAAAACCAGGTTTCCTACCCAGATATCATTCTACATCCAGTCCTATTTGCACTGATATTGTTGCCTAGATAGATAGACAATATTTTATGTAGCCATGTTCCATTTTAATTAGAAATTCTTTGTACATTCTTCAATTAACTATGAACCACTCCCACTTCTGCCTTCATACACCATCACCACCATGACCATGACCAATACCATCACCATCACTAATATCATCAACAAATTAAGGTTCTATGATGATTGAAATCTTTTTTGCTGAATTAAATTAATAGAAAATAATAGCTAAAAATTCAGGTATGTCCCTGATCTGGACACAAAATATCCGTCTATTTTTATCTCATATCATGGATAAGTTTATACTCTGTTTTATAATCAAACTTCTTATTAGTCCCTAAGCAAACTACAAATTTTAAACAATAGCCTTTGCTCATAACAGTTTCTCCTCTTAGTATATATGTCTCTCCTCTCCCATCTGGACCCACCTTTGAAGGACTAATGCAAATCTTATTTCATTCTTGAAGCCACTCTTCATTAATCCAACCAGAAGAGAATCCAAAAGGGACCTCTCCAGGACCCAAACTCCCATATCATCATCTATACATTTCATGTGACACATAGCATAAGCTGTCTCATATTTTAGTTATTTGCAGTCTACATCTTCTGCCTTGTGGTGCATTATATGCCCTTTCAGGGCAGACATCATGTCATATATGTATTTGTCATACTCAGCATACTGCAAAGGCACTCTAGGGAGATTCTCAAATAGTGTTGTTTTGAATGGAAAAGTGGATAAAATAAAATAATTTAGCTTCAACTTAAAAAAGAGACTTCTTAAGTTGTTCTGATAAACAACAAATAACCTGAATTCAGACTTTATCACTGCCTTTTCATCACAAACACACACACACATACACACTCATAGTCTCTCTCTCTCTCTCTCTCTCTCTCTCTCTCTCTCTCTCTCTCTCTCACACACACACACACACACACACACACACACACACACACACACACACATGCACTCACACAATGTCACCATCAACAACTACCACCAGCAAGAATAAGAACGAAAGTTTTGGGGGTACATCATATAAATTAGTCATTGAAATCAATGGTCTTTGAGTGTCTCTAGGGATCACTAAAGTTTTACAGGACTGATCTCATATGGTATAAAAGTATCTAATGTGTGTCAATTATATTTTGAATGTATGTAATTATTTAAGATGGTTTAATTAAGACCAGATATCAACTTACTATTTCATACAGTGTAGTAAAACCCTCCTTTCAATTTTGAACAGATTATGTTCCCAAGTGATAACTGGAACAAATGAGGTAGAACATTATTTCATGAAGGCAGCAAATATTTTTACCTAGTACATACTATGTGGAAGGACTATTACTTTTTTCCCCTTATCAAATCAGGTAGTATAATATCCTGTGTTGTCAATGTTCCAGGCTTCATTCACTACTAAGTAACCGGGAAGCTCTTCTGCTTCTTATTGGTTATGTAAGCCATCTCAGGCTAGGTGCTAAGGAAGCTTGGTGGCTGAATGGATAGAGTATTGGACCTGGAGGCAGGAAGACGAGAGTTCAAATTCATCCTCAGATATCTGCTATGCAATTCTAGACAAGTCATTTAATATCTGTCTCAGTTTCTTCAACTATAAAATGGGCATAATAAAAACATCTACATCCCGGTTAATTATGATGACCAAAAGAGATAATATTTGTATAGCAATTAGCACATTGCCCAACAAATAGTAGGTATTTAATAAATATTTCTTTTTCCTTTCCCTTCCCCCTTTTTCTAGTTTTTGTATTGGAAAGAGTTGGGTACTATGGATAAGACTTAAGTCTTTTCTCTGGTGCTGAACAATCTATTTAGACTAGAGGGTGGATCTGAGGGTCAAAAGAGGGCATTTTAAGAAGAAGACACAAACTGACAGATTTAGGGGGCTCAGGAAAGTGCTGGAGGAAAAAGGAATTATTGGCAATGACTGTAATGTGTGATAATGTATTTTATTCTACTGGACTCTGCCAAGAGAAATTCATATGTTGAGCCAACCAAAGGAACTACAGAACACAAACCAAACCAGCTTTTAAGAAGATTATTACTAAATCTGAATTTTAGAGAGAGGAGTCAGTTCATTTGCTTAAAAAGTAACTGGGTTGACAAAATAAATGTGAGAGCTGAACAGAATTTATGAACTTCATGAGAATGGAAGGCCATTTCTAGTATAGTAGGTATAATAAAGGGATTGTTAAATGAATAACTATTTTATGTGGTATTTACTTGTATTCTTTTTCTGGGTGTCAAATCTATATCTTGTCTGCTAATGAGTGACATGGACAACATATAACTTATTTTCTGACTAGTGTTCAAACAAATCCATTGCATAAACATAATTTCAGAATGAAATTATAAAAATGTGATCATTACACTGTCCATGGCCAATGGAAAGTATAGGAGCGACCTGGCCTATGTATGTGGCTCTGCTCTATCTCTGATACTTACTAGCACTGTGACTATAATCAAGTCACTTAACTACTTTGAACCTCTATTTTCTCATCTGTAAAATGGGGAAGAGAGGCAATATAGTTTAATAGAATAAAGATTTTTCTAAGAAATCCAAAAGCCCTGCGTTCAGGCCAATCTAATACATACCAGATATGCAACCCCAAGCAAATGACAGCCTCCCCCAGTACCTCCTGAAAAGCACTTTAAGGAGCCTCTAACACTGATAAAATCACAAGTCTCTACCAAAGCGGGAGAAATGGGTATAATAATACTTGAATTGTCTGCCACAGAGGATTTCTATGAAAGAAAAGTGCTATATAATTGCAAGTTGTGCATGTTTTTATACATACCAGTAAGGCACTATGTATTTTTTAAAAAAATTTTTGGATGATATGATAATAGTGTTACTGTGAATTCAGTTACCGATATTGTTAGATGTAGTCATGGACATAATGTCAACATACATAAGTCTTTGGGGGAGGGGGGGTTAACTGTGGTCTGACTCAAATTTTTCCCATTTACTTGACTACATCTTTGCTTCATTCTGAACAAATATTGCTAGCAGTTACAGTTACATTTGACCAAAATTATGTATATACTATTACTTATGCCTATTATAAGATAGTACTTATAGAATATGGTATTATTTTATATTATGGAGTATTACACATAGCAGAATTAGCACCAGTCATGTAATTTCATTGATATTAAGTTGAATCTTCCAGGATAAGGAAATATACTCTACGCTGTAGATCAGCACTTTCTCTAAAACTTGTAGCATATTCTCAGTAAATAGCCAAGGGCACACAAAGGTTAAGTTAGTCACCCAAAGTTTCATAGCTATTATGTGTCAGAGGAGAGACTTGAACCCAAGTGTTCCTGACTTATAGTTCCTCTCTGAGTCTATTACAGTAGAAATTTAATATTTTTCTGTTGTTGTTCAACTGAATTGATGTGGAAAACTTGAACCTGTCTGCTGGAAATAGATGATTTAATTTAGCAAAAGGCAAAATTTTAAATCAAGATGTTTAAATGTCTCTGAAAGATTTCATGGAGCAGTTCACCACTTCTCTCCTAAAATGTAAAATTTAGGGAGGCAAATGTATTCCCTAAATTCAGTATTGTCATCATATACTTTCATACTTCCAAAGACATTTCAATTGAAAACATCTTAACAAAATTCGAAGTGTCAAGTATCAAAGACCAGCGAGGACGGTGTTCCTTCCTTTCTTCTGGTCATGAAATAGATAGAACTTTAAGATGCAATTGGCAAGATATTAAACTTCTGTTCAATGCTCAGACTTACCCTAAATCAGTCAATTTGTTTTATTATCAAGTTATACAGAAGTCCAATCTTTCCTTGACTTCCCTAGACAATCTTCCTTGAATTTTAGCATCTACATAAACTTGCCCTGAAACCAAACTTCCTTCATAGAACTGAAAAGAGGCCATCATTTTCTTCTGCTCTAAGCAGAGTCTGCCCAACACTAGTTTGAAAGTGCATGCCATATCTAAACTTAAGTTTGAACATATAGATGGAATAGATTTATGCAGTGAACTATTCATCTTTAACAAAGGATGACAGATTTTCCATCAATGATTTTCATCACCTTATTGTTCACCACTGGAAGAATGTAGTGGTATTGTAGGGGATCAATTCCATAGTTTAAAAAGTAGTCAGTGGATAAAAGGAAGCTATTTGTCTTTAAACAACCATAGAACCATGACACTTATCATGTAACATGACAGTTTCTGATCAGGAGAAATTCAGTACTTCATTTCTTCAATTTGATACTGTAATATTTTTTAACAGGTTGGATGAATGATTATATGTAAAAGGAAAGAAAGGAAGGAAGAATAGAAGGAAGGAAGAAAGGAAGGAAAGATGGAAGGAAGAAAGAAAGGAAAGGGAAGGAAAAGGGAAGGGAAAGGAAGGGG
>NW_027186296.1:82171096-82207513 GCF_028583685.1 Petaurus breviceps papuanus
AGGGAAGGGAAGGGAAGGGAAGGGAAGGGAAGGAGGAAGAGTGGAAGAAAAAAAGAAGAAAGAGATAGGTAGACAGACAGACAGATAGATTGATGGATAGATAGATGATAGATAGATAGATAGATAGATAGATAGATAGATAGATAGATAGATAGATAGATAGTGACTAGGACTGAAATTTCATTGCTATAATGAATATCAAGGTATGCAAACATCCTCTACTAATGCAGGTTAGAACCTTCTCTGAAACTTGTAACTTAGAAAATTGCCTGGGACACAGAATTTACCTGACTTGAATAGTCACATGTTAGAGACAGGGGTTGAACTTAGGTTGTCATGTTTTCAAGGTTAATTTTCTACCCATCACACAATCCTGCATCTAGTTGTTTTTTATTGTTGTTATTGTTTGGTTGTATGACCATTAAACAAATCGTTGAAATTCTGGGAGTCTTTGTGGTTTTTTAATCTATAAGAAGAAGATGTCAATACCTTTATATTAGTAATTCCTAGAGTTGCTTTGCAACCCAAATTAGCTAATGTATTTGCATTACCTTAAAAAAAAACCTTAAGACAATATATAAATTCTGGCTAGTGTTTTGATAAACTACCTAGTTATCTTATATTTGTTCATTTTATTGAAGTCCATTTTACTGAAAACAAAGGAAGATATTTTGTTTCTGGAATGAATTATTTTCCTCCTGTGAATGTCAGAGAGAAGCATAGCATGAGGATGATGATAAATATGAAGATCATGATGATGATGATGAAGATGATGATGATGATGATGATGATGATGATGATGATAATTGGGAGTCAAGAAATATGAATTTTATTTCTTTGGCCCTACTCAGTTGTGATATCAAGCAATGGTCTTCACTTCCCTAGACCTCAGTTTCCTCATTTCTATAACACGAACTCTAATGACTCTATAAATTCAAAACTATCTGATTTACCCTGTTATTAGGGACATGCTTCTATGATTGATAAGTAGCTTCATTGAATGTTGCTTCATTTAAAAATCAGACCTACAGATGAGTGATGAGTTTTGGTAGCCCTTAAAAATGAGGAACCTTGTGAAAAATGAAGTAACATATTTCCACTTTGTGAACACTCCACCTAAGGAATGGTTGTGTTTTAGGCACAGGTTTTTCATTAGCTCTAATAACCCAAGGTTCCCAGACTCATCTTGGCTCATTTTTCAAAGCCAAAATTTCACAATCATTATATATTCATTCCCACTCATCCTGGATAGTTGCAACACCTCCCAATATTGTGTTCTCCACAAATATATTGAAAGGTAACTGTTGTTTCTATTATTCCACTATATTAATAGGGAATTCGATTTAGCTGGATTTCAGCTAGATATAAATTATAAATGTGTGTATACATATTAATCGGGATTAGATATCTAGAAATATATACATATGTGTTTATATATATGTGTATACACACATATGAATGTATAGAAACATATGAGTGTTTCTGAATGTATTGTATACAAATATATACAAAAACACTTAAAAGGGCCAAGGTAGACCCTGCATCTTAGGCTATCTCCAGTCATTCTGATTGATATCTGGCAGCTGGACACAGATGGCTGTGGAGGAGAAAGTGAAACTGATGATTTTGTACAGCCCTCCCTCACTCATATCAAAGTCAACTGCAAGTCGTGTCATCTACCTGATTTCATGGTCTTCTTTGATCACAAAATACAAACCACACATATATTAGGACAAATTTGAGAATTGAGTACCAAGTACATTTACAGTGAAACATCAACTGAGCATCAAGTGATGATACTAATGCCAGGAAGAGATGTAATGAATAACTGTCTATTACAATGCTTAATCCTCTGAGTTGTTTTTCTATATATGGATATGGTTTGTGATTAATCATTCTACCAGTCTCATCTATTCTTTTCCTTTTTGATATCTGGCTTGGCTGGCGGTGGAAGTATATTGTCTACCCTGCCAAGTGAAAGCGAAGTGGCCCATTGTTTAGGGTCTATTGGGATGGTGAAGAAGGCATTTGCCAAGTCAATAACTGCATACCAAGTCCCATCATATTTCTGGATCCTTTCTATTAAGGTGATGGTATCTGGAACAGCAGCATACAAAGAAGGAGTCACCTTATTCAACTGTCTATAATCCACAGTCATTCTCCATGTCCCATCTGATTTTCTTACTGGCCAGACAGGATTATTCCATCTTGTGTTTGTAGGGACTAACACTCCTGCTTCAACATATTCCTTTATAGTAGTGGTAATTTCATCTTGCCCACCTGGCACACGATACTGTTTTAAAGTAATTACTTCAGAAGGTTCAGGTAAAGTGATTGGGTCCATTTTTAATTTTCCCACTAAAACTGTATTAATTCCTATCTTCCTCACAGCAA
This sequence comes from Petaurus breviceps papuanus, assembly GCF_028583685.1. Taxonomy (NCBI): domain Eukaryota; kingdom Metazoa; phylum Chordata; class Mammalia; order Diprotodontia; family Petauridae; genus Petaurus; species Petaurus breviceps. The sequence goes on from NW_027186296.1 coordinate 82,173,491, forward strand.
ATTGGTATCTTCCTTCAGGTAAATTCAGAGTCATGCCTCTCAATACATCTATTCCAATGATGTATTCAGGAATGGGTACAACAACCACAGTATATTCCTTCTTAGGTAACTGCCCAATTTTCATTGTTATTTTAACCTGTCTGGCTGATATTTCAGCGCCTCCTAGACCTGTGATGGTAATAAGAGTTCCATGTTTAAACTTATCAGGGTTTCCATAGATAAGTGTGGCCTCAGCCCCAGTATCAATCAGTGCCCTAGTCACAGTAGTTGATCCATTCTTCCAATATATTGTTAAACCAATATGGAGTCTGCAATCTCTTCTGCATATTTCTTTTATCTGGGCTGGGGCTTGGCCTATCTCCTATTCCCCCTGAAGGTGGGGCAAACTTGGATACAAAGATTCAGATTCAGAAATACCTGCAGGGGTGGTTCCTGCTTCCCTGTTCATTCTAATGCTAAGTACCTTTTCTTGGTACAGCTTATGCAGCTCTTCAGTTGGAATACCATCTATTCTTCTAAAATCCCTCCAGTTTGCTCTTCTGAGTGCTGTGACACAGAAGAATCCTCAGGCAAACCAGCTGACTCCCTAGCCATCTGAGCTCTTTCCTTCAGCAGCTTATCCCTACTTTTACACATAAGGCAATAACTTGTTAGCAGCACCCAGCCTCTCCTGCACACTCCTGCCTGTTCTTTGCCTGGTTCTATGGGTATTGCTTTCAAACATCTTTCCAAATCTCCAGGTTCTCCCTCTTTTAGCCTTGGTTCCCAGTTTTCACAGGGCCCTGTGCTTTCAGCCCATTCTCTGGCTAGAGAGGAATAAGGCAAATCCTCCCAACCTGGAATAGCCATTTCTCCCTCTAAAGCCCCACTGCTTCCAAATAGAGGCCTGACATTTTGTGATCCCATCCTGGTCGCCAAAAGTATCAGCAATGCCATATTCACAATGCCTATGGAGATTACAAATATGCTGATATAATTATCCATTACAAAATACGTCATGATTGCCATATGGGGAAATAAACTAGAAAATTTATTAAGATACCAAAAGACTGAGTCCCAAAACCAGAAAGTGAAAGCCATCAGAGTAGTTATGATATTGGCACAGGTAGATAAAGTAGAAAGCACCCACATTTTCAAGCCTTTAAAACAGAACAGGCTACCTCAGGCAAAGGTCCTCCTCTCCCCATGCACAGCAACCACCCAGTGACCTGGAAGCGCGCTCCCAGCAGCTCCAGCCCCTGGCAGTCCTCAGCAGGAGTCCTTAGCAGAAAGTCCTTAGCAGTCCTAACTCAAAAAGGGCTTCATGCTGCCGCTGCCTCTGCTGCTGCCAAAGCCGTTGCCACCACTGCCAGCCACCGCAGGAACGCTAGCTTGGCTTTCGCTTTCTCTGGCTTTAGCTTTTGCTTTCGCTTGCTCCACACCTTCCTGCTACGTCAGCACGTCCAATGGGGCATGGAAGATCTTTAAATCCCATAAGCCTTACAGATGGGTTCTTTAAAGATTTTGGAGATATATGGTCTGGTCAGTATGGCAGTCCATATTGTGGAGATATGTTCCATAGAAGATAATGGGGCAAAAACATTTACAATTCTTTCCAGCTAAATACTCTGAATGGCACTGCAAGATTGCCCACTCTTTTCCCCTTTGTCATTTGACTTTATTGAAATCAGCAAGCATTTAATGAACATCTAATTAGGATCACTGCTTGTCAAATGAAAGCTTGTCACTTTTCCTCAGAAAAAGATAATTTTGAGCTAAAATTCCAATCCATATAATTTTCTCAGGAGTTTGGGTACATGTGAGGGGATATGAAAATGAGAAAGGTATTCAAAATCATTCTGATCACATGGCAAAGGATTTGTTTTCCTGTTCAATGCTGACACAGATTCTTGCTGTATTTTAAATAATTTAAAAAATGCCAATTCCAAGAAGCATTTTATGTCTATTTTTTGATGATTTGGTTAAAGGATTTTTTTAAGGAAAATATCATGGACAAAATTTATATAAAATTGTTACCTTTAGAATCATAGTAAAAAAAAAAAGAAGAAAACCAAACTGCCAGTTTCAAAAATGAAAAGGGTGGATTTACCTCCATTGAAGAGGAAATTAAAACAATAATTAGGAAATATTTTGCCCAATTATATGCCCATAAATTTGACAATCTTAGTAAAATGGATGAATATTTACAAAAAAATATAAATTGCCCAGATTAGCTGAAGAGGAAGTAAAATATTTAAATAACCTAATCTCAGAAAAAGAAATTGAACAAGCCATCAACGAACTCCCTAGGAAAAAAAAATCTCCAGAGCCAGAATGATTTACAAGGAAATTCCATTAAACATTTAGAGTTTAAGCTAATTAATTAATTACATTAGTTAAATTAATTTAACTGATTAATTAACTAATTAAACATTAATTCCAATACTTAATAGACTATTTAGGAAAATTGGTAAAGAAGGAGTCTTACCAAATTCTTTTTATGATACAAATACAGTACTAATATCTAAATTGGGAAGAATCTAAACAGAGAAAGAAAATTATAGATCAATTTCCCCCATGAATATAGATGCAAAATTGTTAAATAACATATTAGTAAAAAGATTACAGCAATTTATAATGAGAATAGTACACTTTGATCAGGTAAGATTTATTCCAGGAATGCAAGGCTCTTTCAATTTTAAGGAACACTATTAGTATAATTGATCATATTAACAATAAGTGTAAACCACATGACTATCTCAATAGAAGCAGAAAAAAAACTCTTTTTTCCTACTTGTTGGAGTGGAGAAGGCAGGGCAATTGGGGTTAAGTGACTCACCCAAGGTCTCATGGCTAGTTAGTGTTAAGTGTCTGAGCCTGAATTTGAATGCAGGTCCTCCTGACTCTAAGGCCAGTGCTCTATTCACTATGTCATCTAGCCATACCCAGAAAAAGCTTTTAACAGAATACAATACCCATTCCTATTAAAAACACCATAAAGCATAGGAATAAATGGAGTCTTCCTTAAAATAGTAAGAAGCATCTATCTAAAATTGTCAGCAGGTATTATATATAATGGAGATAAACTAGAAGCATTTTCAGTAAGATCATTGGTGAAACAAAGATGTCCACTGTCACCCATGTTATTCAATTCGGTCCTAGAAATGTTAGTTGTAGCAATAAGAGAAGAAAAACAAATTGGAAGAATCAGATTAGGTAAAAGAGAAACTAAGTTATCACTCTTTGCAGATATGATGATATACTTAGAGAATCCTAGAGAATCAAGGAAAAAACTACTTGAGATAATGAATAAATTTTGCAAAGTTGCAGGACATCAAATAAACCTACTTAAATCCTTGGCATCCCCACATATTTCTAACAAAGACCAACTGCAAGAGATAGAGAAATTTCATATAAAGTTACTGTAGACATTATAAAATATGTGGGAGTCAACCTGCCAAAACAAATCCAGGAACTATATGACCACAATTACAAATCACTTTTTACACAAATTAAGTCAGATCTAAATAATTGTAAAAACATCAGTTGTTTATGGTTAGGTTGAGCTAATACAATATAAATGACAATTTTATCTAAATTAATTTACCTATTTAATGTCATACCAATCAAACAACCAAAACTTATTCTACAGAGCTAGAAAAAATTGTGAGAAAATTCATTTGGAAGAACAAAACGTCCAGAATATAAAGGGAATTAATGAAAAGAAATGCTAGGAAGGTGGCTTAGTCATACAAGATTTTAAACTGTATTATAAAGAAGTAGTTATCAAAACTACTTGGTACTGCATGAGAAAAAAAGTAGTGGATCAGTTGACTAGATTAGGGACACAAGACACAGCAACCAACTAAAGAATTCTACTGTTTGATAAACCCTAACACTCCACCTTCTGGGATAAGAACTCACTATTTGACCAAAACTATAGGGGAAAGTGGAAAATAGTATGGCAGAAACTGGACATAGACTAATATCTTACAGTGTATACCAAAATAAATTCTAAATGGATTCACAATTCAGATATAAAGGATGATATTGTAAGCAATCTGAGAGAGCAAGAAGAGTTTACCTGTCTGATTAATGGAGAAGTGAAGAATTTGCGACCAAACAAGTGATAGACAACATTGCAAAATTCAGATATGATAATTTTGTTCAGATTAAATTTAAAAGTTTTTGTTCAAATAAACCCAATGCAATGAAGATTAGAAGGGAAGCAAAAAATTGGGAAAGAATTTTTACATTGTCTCTGATAAAGTTATCATTTCTAAAATGTACAGAGAACTGAGTCAAATTTAAAGAATACAAATAATTCCCCAGTCACTAAATGGTCAAAGGATATGAAGAGGCAGTTTTCAGAAGAAGAAATTAAAGATATGTATAAGCATATGAAAAAAAGGCTCTTAAATTACTATTGATGAGAGAAATGCAAATCAAAACAATTCTAAGGTACCACATCTCACCTGTCAGATTGGCTAACATGACAAAACAGGAAAATGATAAATGCTAGAGAAGATGTGGGGAAATTGGAATGCTAATACATTGTTGTTGGACTTGTGAATTGATTCCACCATTCTGGAGAGCAATTTGGAACTATGCACAAAGGGCTATAAAAATGTGCATACCTTTTATCCTAGCAATGCCACTTCCAGGGTTGTATCCCAAAGAGATCATAGAAGTGGGAAAAGGACCCATATGTACAAAAATATTTATAGCAGCTTTTTTTCCCCCTGTTGTCCTACTTGATAGGTGTTATGTAGTACCTGGGAGTTGTTTCAGTTTGCATTTCTCTAATCAATAGTAATTTAGAGCATTTTTTCACATGGCTATAAATAGTCTTAAATTTTTCATCTGAAAACTGCCTTTTCATATCCATTGACCACTTATCAACTTGGAAATGACTTGTATTATTATAAATTTGACTCAGTTCTCTATATAATTAATAAAATAACCTTTTATCAGAGACATTGGCAATAAAAATTGTTTACCAACTTTCTGCTTTCTTTCTAATTTTGGTTGCATTGACTTTGTTTATGAAAAGATTTTTAATTTAATATAATCAAATTATCTGTTTTGCATTTCATAATGTTTTCTATCTCTTGCTTAGTCATAAATTCTTCCCTTCTCCATAGATGTGACAGGTAAATTATTCCTTGCTCTCTTAATTTGCCTTTGGCATCATTCCTTATGTCTAATTAATCTATCTACTTGACATTATCTTGGTATAGGATGTGAGATGTCAGTCTATGACTAGTTTTTTCAATATTATTTTCCAGTTTTCCCATCAGTTTTTGTCAAATAGTGAGTTCTTATCCCACAAGCTGGAGTCTTTGGGATAATCAAAAAGCAGATTTCTGTACTTATTTACTACTGTGTCTTGTGTACCTAACCTATTCCACTCATCCACCACTCTATTTCTCGGTTAAGTACCAAGTTGTTTTTATGATTGCTGCTTTATAATGGAGTTTTATATCTGGTATGACTAGGTCACCCTCCTTGCATTATTTTTTTTCATTAATTTTCTTGATAATTTAAACCCTGTGTTCTTCCAAATGAATTTTGTTATCATTTTTTTCTAGCTCTATAAAATATTTTTGGTAGTTTGTTATGCCACTAAATAAGCAAATTGTTTCAATTGTCATTGATATTATATTAGAGTGGCCTACCCATGAGGAACTTATGGGTTTTTTTCCTATTATTTAGATCTGGCATTATTTGTGTGAAAAGTGTTTTACAATTGTGTTCATATCGTTCCTGAGTTTTTCTTGGCACATAGACTCCCAAATATTTCAAAATACGGTAACTTAAATGGAATTTTCCTTTCTACTTCTTGCTGCTGTTCTTTGTTAGTAATATATAGAAATGCTAATGATTTATGTGGGTTTATTTTATATCCTGAAAATTTCTTGAAGGTTGTTAATTTTTTCTGGCAATTTTTTTACTTGATTCTCTGGAATTCTCTGGAAGTAAAACATCACATCATCTGCAAAGAGTGATAGCTTTCTTCTTTGCTTATTCTAGTTCCTTCATTTTTTTTTTCTTTTCTTATTGTAAAGCTAACATTCCTAGTACAATATTGAATAATAGTGGGCAACCTTGTTTCATCCCAGTTTTATTGGAAATGCTTCTAGCTTATCCCCATTTCATATAATGCTTGCTGATGGCTTTAGGTAGATGCTGCTTATTATTTTAAGGAAAACTCCATTGAAATCTATGCTCACAAATGTTTTTAAAAGGAATGGGGGTTATATTTTGTCAAAAGCTTTTTATGCATCTATGGAGATAATCCTATGATTTCTCTCAATTTTGTCATTTATATGTTCAATTATTTTAATGGTTTTCCCAATATTGAAACAACACTATATTCCTGGAATTTTTCCTTTGCAAGAACCAGATCTCAAATTATATTTCAAAGGAAAAATCATCAAAACATTTGGTGCTGGAAAAGAAATAACAGGGTTGATCAATAGAATAGATTAGGTACACAATATATAGAAAGAATTACCTAGTGTTTGCCATGCCCACAGACCTTAGGTACTTGAGCAAGAGCTCACTCTTTGAACAAAAACAAAAAAACTTCTGGGAAAACTAGAAAGTAGTCCAGCAGAAAAAAGGCATAGACCAACATCTCATGTAGTATAGCAAGATAAGGTCAAAAAAGGTACATGATTTAGATGTAAAGGGTGATATTGTAAGCAAATTAGGGGATTATTATATTAATTAATCAATATATTAACTGTCAGATTTATGGATGGTGAGTTAGTGATCAAGCAAAAGATAGAGAGGATTATGGGAGATAAAATGAATAATTTTGATTATAAAAAAGATTTTTCAGATATAAAATCAATGCAGCCAAAACAAGAAAGAAAGCAAGAAGTTGGGGGGAGAGGGTTATAGCAAGTCTGATAAAGGTCTCATTTCTCAAATATATAGGTAATTGAAACAAATTTTTAACAATAACAGTTATTCCCCAATAAATGGTCAAATTATATAAATAGACTGCTTCCAGAAAAAATTCCTCTCTCTATCTCTGTCTTTTCCTTCTGTCCTCATAGGATATCATACCTTTACCTTCCTGTGCTCCAACCAAGAGGAATGTAAGGCTATCAATTTTTATATGAAAAATGTTCTAAATCACTAATAATTATATAAAGGCAAATTAAAGCAATTCTAAGGTACCACTTCATACCCAGTAGATTAGATAAGATGTGACAGAAAAAGGTAAATGATAAATGCTGTAGGGGATATGGGAAAATAGTAACACAAATACAGTGTTGGTCAACCATGAACTGGTCAAAGTATACTAGAGAACAATATTTTGCTATGCTCTAAAACTGTCTATAATGAATCCTCAGCTTTTGAAAGGGTAACTTTCCTAGAACAGAGCTGAAACCTAAAAACTAGCATGGTTATACATTGATTTTAAAGGAAATATGTGGTTAGGTTCCTGCTGACTCAAAAAAGTATTACCTTTCAGTATAGATTGGCATAAGTAGATATTTCTGAATATAATTCTAAACAACAAAACATTAGTTCTGTTAATATACACTGTTCCTAACACAATTGCCATGAAATAACCCATAAAATGCAGGGGAGAGGAGAGGAGAGACAACATATTTGGGACAGGGAGAGACAGTGCTTTCAATGTCTGAAGAACATCAAGGTTAAAAAGGAAAGGGGGGGACCTACAATCTCTAATCTCCCTTTCAGCTCTGTGGTTGAAGTGTTCTGTGATGAAAACCACATACCTTGGGGTGATTCCCTGGTCCCTAGTCCTAGCTTTGAACTCCTACCCTCAGTCAGCTAGACCTAACTTAGACCAACTTCGACCCAATGAGGAGGGATAGAATAGGTGTGAAAAGGAGCTTTCATTGTGCCTCTCATTTGTTTCTCTAGTATGCATAGCTGGTAATGTGCACAGGTGCCAATGTGAAAGTGAAAATGAGATTACTAATTAAATCATGAACATGTTCGAAGTTATGCTAAACAAGTAAATGTTGAGAATTCATTACATATCCTTTTGCCCAGAAATATTACTATAATATCTATGCTGCAAGGAAATGGAAGAAAGGGAAAAAAAACTCATGTGCAAAATATTTATAGCTGCATATTTTGTGGTGAAAAAGTATTGAAAACCAAGAGGATACAACTCAATTGGATTATTACTGAACAAATTATGGTATACAATTGTGATGTAATGCTGTTGTGATGATGATGAAAGGTATAGTTTCAGAAAAATCTGGAAAGACTTATATGAACTGATGAAACTGAATGCACACAGAATTAGCAATATTGTAACAAAAATCAACTGCAAAAGACTTAGCTACTCTGAGCAAAAAAAAATGATTCAAGACAATTGCAAAGGACCCATCAGGAAAAAATGCTACCCACTCCTAGAGAGATAATTGATGGACTCTGAGTAAAAAATTAAGCCTGTTATTTTTTCTCTTTTTCTTGCTTTTTTTTGCACTATATAAATATATTTTGTGTGACTATATGTATATATAGGTATCATATTTTTTTTGCCTTCTCAGTGGGGATGGGAGAGGATGGAGAGAATTTTGAACTGAATATAAAAATTCAAAACAGGAAAAAAGAAAAAATAATCTAAGAATGTGGGATTCAAGCTTATGCCTTCCAAATCATTAGAACGCTAAATCTCACTGATCATCTGTTAAAGTACAAATCATTTTCCTATGACTTCTTCACTAGGAAACAGTCACTGAGACTGAAGCTCATGAAAATTTTAAATTGAATGTTGATTTCTCCCACATACTACTAATAGTCAATTCATTAATCTCTTGGAAATTTCAAGATGTAGGTCACATAAAACATTTGTATACATGAGTTCTTAGATTTGTAAAATAGTTTCATCTATATTTATGCAGGATAATTTGTATCAGTTCATAATTATCCAGTGTAAAATTCAGTCAACATTCAGGAAAAGCTGAATATCAAGATGAAAAGGAAACAACATCCATTAAAAAAACAACTAAAAATCGATTCATAATCATGACTTAGTCTTAGCTGCTTTGAAAAGGCACTTCCTTTTGCATAGCCTAACACAACTCTGAAGTCTCCTAGTTCTATTTCTTCCCACTGACTGCAATAATCCAGTCAAATAAGTAGGGTAATTGAGTGGTGAGTGTAGAAAAGCACCAGCTGCTGTCAACAGTTTCAATGACAACAGAAGCTTTTGTCCTAATAGAAGCTTTCTTGCAGGTAGCTTATAAAAATTTTTTTAAATTAAAAATGGAGCCTGGTTCTTAATTCAAGTTGCCTAATCTGGCCCTTATCCTGTAGCCATATGACTGAATCTTTTGATAGGAGGAGTAAGAGAACTTGGATAACCTGTTTATGTCAAACCAGTATAGTAAAGGGGGGAGGGGTTTGGGGGATATGGTTGTGGTGGTTATCATCATATGGTTTTTCCTTTTGTGTGCGTGTGTATGTTTATTTACATTATATATGAATTTGGGGAAAGTCATGTGTAACTGCACTGGACTATATGCTTCTTGAGGTCATATGCACAGAATGAATAAAATGATGACTGTATAAAAAGGTCAATGACAGCTGCATTACTGAAAACATCTCTTGATCCCTTCTGTACTCTCTTGGTCATGTCTGTCAGAAATTGTGGCTCTCTTTCAGACAACATTCATGTGACATTGACAAAGTATATACAATGAAAAAGATCTAACTAGATAGCTTAACAATTAAATAAGGTATACAACAATGGGTAAAGGACACAGCACTAGGAGGTAAGAGACCTAGGTCTCAGTTCTGGTTTTTCAATAGCTAGCATCTTTAAAAATATCTATTTTATTAATATTTTATATTGCATTCCCTTCAATAGACCATCTATCTTGCTGTGACAGAAAACCTTCTTATAACAAAGAAATATAATTAAGCAACATAAACCACCACATTGGTGATAAATAACAATGCATGTCTTATTTCTCTCTTACAGAAGAGAGGAGTAAAGTATGTTTCACCATAAATCCTGTGAAATTGAATACAACATTACTTCAAGTACTGTCTTTTAATGTTATTTTTCTTTATGTTTCTGTAGTCATTGTTTAATTCCCTTGGTTTCACTGTTTCCCTTTACATCGATTTATAAGAGAGACTTTCGAAATTCTTCACATTCCTGTTTCTTAGGATGCAGTAATATAGTGTATTGTATTCATGTTTCATAATTTAGTGTCATTCCCCAATTGATGGATGTTCATTTCATTTCAACATTCTTGCTGGCTCAAAAAATATTGGTATAAACATATTGTTTTGCATGGAAACTTTTATATCTGTACTTGATCTCCATGGGTTATGTACCAAGTGGTAATATATCTGGATCAAAGGAAATACACAAAGTGACCATTCTAGTATAGTATCAAGTTGTTTTCCTGTCTAGTTGGAGCAATTCCCAGTTCTACCAATAAGGTGACAAGGAGTTAGTGTTTAGATTTACAGCATCAGTTTTAAGGTGTTTATTCTTCCATAATTTTTTCCTCAAAAACGTTAACTTGACTCTTTATCTCTTCCTTGTAATTTTAGGAGGTCTTTCACATGGTTTTGGCCAATCTATTCTCTTGTATGATATCCCACTTATGATAGTTTTCCAATTTTTCTCTTTTTCTGGGTTTGTAGCTTGATGTCCTTTGAATCCATGGTATTTCTTTATTACACTTTGGTTTTCTCATATTTGCTTATATCTTCAGTTTTCCAGTATCAATAGCATACTGGGTAATCTCCAGTCATACTGATCTATATCTGACCACTGGACCAAGGTGGCTCCAGAGGTGAAAGTGAGGCTGGTGACTTTGCACAGCCCTCCTTCACTTAAATCTAATTCATTTGCATGACATGGCATCACCTTCCTGATGTCATGTTCCTCTTCAAGAACAAAGGTCAAACAGCAACCTCTGTGAATAGAAAAGGGCCACTCCACTGGGGACCAAACTGGAACTGGACAGTTGAGAAACACAACTTCCTTTCTTCCTTCCTTCTTCCTTCTATCCCTTCCTTCTATCCCTTCCTTCCTTCCTTCCTTCCTTCCTTCCTTCCTTCCTTCCTTCCTTCCTTCCTTCCTTCCTTCCTTCCTTCCTTCCCTCCTTCCTTTCATTTTCTTCCTTCCCTTTCTCTATTTCTTTCAGTGATTAGAAGTTGCTTTTCTCTCACTCTAACCCCTAATCTCTTAAAACCTGGGAAACCTGTTTTTTTCAGATAGAAAATGGAAGCATTTTTCCTTGTCAATTGGTTCCTTTTTACTTGTAACTTTGCTTGATCTGTTTGTACAAAACTTTTATTTTAATTTTGTGTAACCAAATTTATTTGTTTTATATTTTATTATTTTCTCTGTTGCTGATTTTGTCATAGAATTTTCTCTTATCTATGGATATACTAGTTATTTTGTTCCATTTTCTCTGATATTTGTATGATGAGACATTTTTGATCTAGGTACAATATCCATTTGTAAGTTATTTTGGTATAAAATGTGAAGTTCTGGTCTAAATCTCATTTTTTTCTACTTCTGTGCAAATTCCCTAGCATTTTTGTCAAATGAGTCATCCTGATAGTTGGTGTCTTTGTGATTATCAAATACTAGGGTACTAGATGCATGTCCTTCTAAAGATTTTCTAGTTGCTCTCTTACAGTGATCTCTCTCTTTTAAACCAAATCATTTTGACAATGATACTCTGTAGAATAGTTTGAGTTTCTCCACTAAGCCCCTTTATTTCCCACTTCTCATTTCTCTTGAGGTTCATGAACTTTCATCTCCAAATGAATTAGTTATTATTTTTCTAGTTTTATAAATCAATCCTTGCATGTTTAGATTTTTAGGGCATTGAATAAGTAAAATAATTTAGGTAGAAAGTCATTTTTGCTATATTGATTCATCCAACCCTTAAGCAATTAACATTTCCCCAATTATTTAGTACTATTTATGTAAATTAAAGTTTGTAGAAATTTCTATAGTACTTGTGTATATCTCTGTAGACATAGTCCAAAGAGTTTTGTACATTCTGCAGTCATTTCAAATGAAAATTCCCTTTCTAGCTTTTCCTTCTGGGTTTTCTTCACATCATGCAAAAATATTAATGTGTTGTGTTTGTTGTTTTTATAACCTGCTAGTTTAAAATTGAATTCCTTTTAGTTGACTACTTTGAGATCTGTAAGCATCTGCAAAGATATACTATTTTTTACATATGTTTATTAACTAAATTTCTTTTTCTGTTCCTGTTATATACAACATTCCTAGTACTGTCAAAATGGTAGGTAACAATAGATATAATTTTTTCACCTCTAATTTTAATAAAAAAAGGAATATAGTTTATAAGATAAAATGGTAAGTCTTGGTTTAAAATATACCATATTTTTTATAATAAGTAAAGTGTCATTCATCACTATGATTTATATTACTTAAAACACAAACAGGTATTGTCTTTCAACAAAAGTTTCTTTTTTCCTGAATCTTTTGATATATTCAAATAATTATTTTAAATTTATTATTAATATAGAAAATTAAGTTTTTAGTATTGTTAATATTTTTTAAACCTCTTGCCTTCCTTACTCAGTTTAACCTCCTCCTAGTGTATAATCTATTTCATGTGCTGTGTTACTATTTTGCTAATATCTTATTTTAAATTATTCCATCAATATTCCTTAGGCATATTGTTACAGGGTTTTAGGGGCAACTAGGTGACACACTGGTTAGACTGCCAAGTCTGAAATCAGGAAAACTCATTATCCTGCTTTCAAAGCCCTCAGTGTTACATTATTTTCTAGTTTATTTTTAATATTTTACTTGGTCTTTAATCAATACAATTCTATTGCATTTTAATGAATAAAGGATATGTGCAATATTTCTGTATTTGTATATAAAGCTTTCATATCCTAATACCTAATTTGTTTTTTCCCTTTTTGGAAAGAAGAGTATCTATTTGAGTAAAATGTACTTTCTTTTCTATCATATCATATGCTTTGTTGTTATTTGTCCTTCATTCTGGAAGAGGACCATGACATATAGGAGATGATGACATTTCTTGCAATTGACTTTGATTTGAAGGAGGGAGAACTGTGCAAAGTCATCAATCTAATTTTCTCCTCCAAAGCCATCTGGGTCCAGTGGCCAGATATCAGTTATGATGACTGGAGATGACCAATGATACGGTGGGAGACATTGGCCCTTTTAAGCTAAGGTATTTTTAGATTCTCACTTTGAGTGAAGCAAAGCCCATTAAATAAATAGGCCTCTTTAAGAAGTGAGTCAAGGGATGGGTCCTTTCATTTAAAAAAGGGAAAAAATCAAACTGGGAGGGGAAGAACCTCAGGGTTGCTAACCAAAAGAGAAAGTTACTATTTGCATTCACTCTGATCTAGGAGGTCCCCAAAAATAACCATTCAGTGGCATTTGGGTAGGGACATTCAATCCATAAGATCCAGTATGAATTGCATTTAAGGGTTGGTGTTTGAAAAAGAAATATAACCTCTCCTCTCCTCTGATCTCTATCATATATAATTCGGTAAAGTTCTATTCAGGTCCTTAACTTTCTTCCTATTAAATTTTTGGTTAGGTTTATCATGTTCTGTGGGAAGTAAATCAAATTCCCTCAGCTTTACACATTTTCTTTCAATTTTTCCTTTCAAATCATTTAGGTTTTCCCTTAAATATTTAGATGTTATACCATATATACCAAGTATTGAAATCAATTTATTGTTTATGCTATCTTTAACCAAAATAGCTTTCCTCTTTGTCTTCTTTAATAAAGTTTTAAAAACTTTTTTCTTTGAAATAATAATTGCTATTCTTGTTTTTGATATTCTTCTGAGGAATAATAGATTTTGCTCAATCCCTTTTCTCTTTATTTTTAACTGAATGAGTACTTTATTAGAGCTCATAACACTTATGAAAGAAATATTATTTCACCAGGACTTTAAATTCTGTGTGAGTATTTAAATTTCAAATGTGCTTCTTGGAAGCAACATATTGTTATATTGTATTTTCTAATTCATTCTGCTAAACTTTTTTTTTATTTCATAGCTTTTTATTTAATTCACATTCACAGTTATGATAGTTAATTGCCTATTTACCTCAATTGTTTTCTTACTTTTTTTCTCTATACTCCTCATTCTCTGTTTATTTCAAGTTGATATTTTTTTCTTTCCCTCTCAATAATCAATTCACTATTCCCTCTATAAACTTAGAGATTTTTTTTCTCCTTATAACTAATATCACCCTGAATCTAATCTTTGGTCTCTCCCCATTCCTATCTTTATCCCTGTTTCATTGAATATATCCCCCACTCTAGTCCATCCTCCATTTTTCCTTCAAAATGATCTTCCTCAAGTGTATGTCTGAACATACCACCCATATCCCATCCTGTCCCATTGCCCTACCTTTTTAATAAACTCAAGTGGCTATCACCTCCAGCATAAAATATAGGATCCTGTTGTGTTTAAAGCCCTTCATAACTTGTACCCTTCCACTTTTCTGGCCTTCTATACTTTATAGTATACTATGTAATCTAATGACACTGCCTTCCTGATGATTTCTTCCTCAAAACACTCCATCTCTATACTACAGGCAGTTTCACTGACTGTGTGTCATGCCTAAAATTGTCTCCATCCTCACGTTTGCTACTGAATTCTCCAGCTACCTTCAAGTTTCATATAAAGTTCCACCTTTTACTGGAAACCATTTATGATGATCCACAATTTTATTGCCTCCCATCTGTTAATTATCTATAATTTGTCATATATATGTGTGTTATGTTTATATATATATATATAATTTTATATTTTATAATGTGTTATATGTAATATTATAATATGTTATGTTGTATATGTATATATAATTTATATGTAGTTGTTTGAATGATATTTCCCTCATTAACCTATAAACTTCTTAATGGTAGGGACTATCTTTGGACTTTCTTTGTATCCCTAGTCCTTAGCAGAGTGCCTGGCATATAATTGGAAATTGATAAATATTTAATGACAAACTTGTACAATGTGATAATGTGTGTAAAAACTTTCCCCATCTTTTCTCTACATTTGTATCCTTATCGAGCTTTTTTTCTTGCTAAATTTCTAAAATCCTGTTTAAAGAATTTTGACTCAGATGAATATGTCCATGATGCATTGTGACAGTAGGATTCTGAAAGATCTCTGACATCTCCCTCCAATTAAAATGTAAACTGTTGGGAGTAGAAACAGGACTTCCACAGTGCTCCAACTTCCACCTACTCCAATTCATGTAAAAGGAGACTCTGAATAAACTTTGGAGCTATAGAACCCACAAAATGACACAGAGAAGCTAACCACACACTGAAGACAGCCTGGCAGGCAGTGGCTGACAGTGGCTGGCAGAGTGTTCTGGGAGCCAAGCCAAGCCCCATGTGAGCCAAAGGTTTTAGCCAAAGGGGAAGACTGACCAGCCGCCGGCTGGAAGGAATTCATATCTCCAGCAGCTGTGGGGATTTCCAGAATTATCAACACATAGATGCTAAGGGCAAAGTGAGAGGTCAGTGCAGTTTGGAATTTGGGATCCAGTAGTTTGGGAGTGTGGTCGGCCTTTGCACCCAGGGCAAGAAGCAGCTTAGATTCAGGGGCTGTACAGTTACAGCCACATGGCAGCTTCACCTCCTGACCTGCAGATTTTAGGAGGACCAAGCAACCAGCCTGAGGGGTAATTGCTCTTGCTTTAACCTGCTTGGATCTGGATTGCAATCTAGGGTTGAGGTCCTGAAGTGTGGGACCAGCTTGCCAGAGTGTATGGAGGCTTCAGAGAGGTCACCCAACTGATATCTTCAGCAGCTGAGAAAACCCCAGGGATTGGGCCAAGCTCCCCTCTCTGGTAGCAGAGTCCTCCTGTGGCAAAAAGCTCAAAAGCCAAGTAATTGAGTGGCAACCTGAGCAAATGAGGGAAGTGAAGCAAGCAGAGCCACCAAACTTTACACTCCTTTTTTGGGGGACAAAAACAATCAAAGCATGGAACAGGAGGAAGACAGAAAAAACATAAATACTGCACCAAAAGCTTCCAAGAAAATACAAGCTGGTTATAGGACATAGAGGAACTTAAGAAGGATTTTAAAAGCCAAATAAAAGAAGTAGAGGAAAAATTGGGGAGAGAAATGAGAAAGATGCAAGAAAATTTTGAAATGAAAGACAATATCCTGACTGAAGAAAATAACATCTTAAAAAATAGACTAACTCAAATGGCAAAAGAGGCTCAAAAAGCCAATGAGGAGAAGAATGCCTTAAAAAGCCAAATTTGCTAGATGGAAAAAGAATCTCAAAAACTCACTGAAGAGAATCATTCCTTCAGAACTAGATTTGAGCAAATGGAAGCTAGTGACTTTATGACAAATCAAGATACTACTAAACAGATCCAAACAAATGAAAAAATAGAAGGCAATGTGAATTATCTCATTGGGAAAAACACTGATGGGGAAAATGGGTCCAGGAGAGATAGTTTAAAAATTATTTGACTATCTGAAAGCCATGATCAAAACAAGAACCTAGAAATCATCATTCAAGATATTCTCAAGGTACATTGCCCAGATATTTTAGAACCAGAGGGCAAAATAGAGGTTGAAAGAATCCAGTGACCACCTCTTTAAAAAGATCCCCCCCAAAAAAAACTCCTAGGAATATTATATCCAGGTTCCAGAGTTACCAGATCAAGGAAAAAATATTACAAGCAGCCAGGAAGAAACAATTTGAATATTGTGGAAACACAATGAGGATAACACAGCATATGACAGCTTCTGCACTGAGGGATCAAAGGGCTTGGAATATGATTATTCCAGAGATCAAAAGAGCTGGGATTAAAACCAAGAATCACCTACCCAGGAAAACTGAGTATCATGTTTCAGGGGGAAAATATGGTCATTCAGTGGAATAGAGTATTTTCAAGCATTCTTGATGAAAAAAACAGAGTTGAATAGAAAATTTGACATTAAGATACAAGAAGCAATTGAAGCATGAGAAGGTAAACAGGGAAAAGAAATCATAAGGAACTTATCAAAGTTGTACTATTTACATTCCTATGTGGAAAAATGATAATTGTAACTTATGAAAGTTTTCTCAGTATGAGAATAGTTAAAGGGAATAGAAATGTGTGTGTGTGTACACACATACATACCTACATATATATGTCTATATAGCAGGGTATATGGGCACATGAATACATATGTGAATGTGTGTATATAAATGTGTTCAGGTATACATAGATAGAGGGCACAGGACCAATTAAATAAGAAGGGATGATACTTAAAAGGTGAAAATAAGAGGTGAGAGAGGAATATAATGAGAGGAGATGGGGAAAGACAGAATGGGGTAAACTATGTCATATAGAAGAGGCAAGGGAAAATGGTTACAATGCAGGGGAAGAACAGGAAGGCAAAAAGGAATGGGTCAACCTTATTTTCATTGAATTTGGCTTAGGGAGGGAATGACATACACAATAAATAGGGTATCTCCCCCTACAGGAGATTAGGGGGAAGGAGATGTGAGGGGGGATGATTTAAGGGAGAGCAAGCTGGGGAGGAGGGAAGTTGGAAGCACCCTCTTTTGAAAAGTGACAGGATGAAAGTAGAGAATAGAACAAGTGGGAGGTGGGATAGGAGGGAGGGAAATGTCGTCAGTCTTTTATAATATATACACTATGGAATTGTTTTGCATAGCTACATATGTATAAGCTATACTGAATTGCTTATCTTCTCAGTAAGGATGGATGACAAGGGAGGAATGAATCTGAATTCAAAGTTTTAAAATCAAATGTTTAAATTATTAATATTATTTTACATGTAACTGTTAAACAAGATATACAAGCACTGGAGCATAGAGATCCACTGTGCCCTACTGGAAAGTTGGAGGGCATATGGGAGAAGATATGGAAGAGAGCAGATGGGAGAAGGGGAAATCCAGTGGGATCGCTATTTTGGGGTGAAGGGTAGGAGAAAACAGGGAGAAAATTTGTAACTCAAAATCTTGCAGAAATGAATGATGTTTACTAGAAGTCAATAAAGCATTTGATTAAAAATAATAACAAATTTTAAAAAAATCTAAGCTGTTCATCCCTGTAAAGTATACTCTGATTGTAGACTTTTATTTAGAATTTAATTTGTTTTTTCCTCTTTTCCTCTTATCTCATGTATATGTATTTAAAAGTTCTCTTAAAGTTCCAGTTTTTTTTTCTTTCCAAGAGAAATATTTAAAAAGCCTCACTTTCATTGATCAGCCATTTTTCCCTTCAATGATTATATTTAATTTTTCAGGTTAAACTATTCTTGGTTGAAGGCCTTTATATTTTGCCTTTTATAATATTTCATTCCATATTGTCCATTCCTTTCTATTGAGAGTGCTTAAATTGTGCTGTACTGATTGTTATTCATTGGTCTAAAGCCAAACATGAGCAAATTTCCAGAGGACTGCTGTGAAAAGCTTTAAGCTTTTGATCACATAGCATAGTGAACTCTCTACTTATTCAGCAGTAAGTTAAAGCAAAACATTCACAGAAACCAACGTACAGTATTCACCATGTTATAACATAATAAGTTGTCACTAAAGTGGCCACATCTTTTTCACTGAAGTGGCCACATTATTTAAACCACAGATATCATTCAGAAAGTCCTTAACTCAATAATGCTTAAGGAGCAATCCTCCTTAAGAAACACAATGTACAAAGGTCTAAGTTCTCCACCCCTATGTCACATTGTCTTAAATTCTCAGTCAAAAAGTCTTCTTTCTTATTAATTGGAGATTAGTGTACAATCATCCTTAAGAGGTATGAGGTACAGAGTAAATATTCTCCCACCCCTAGACCATAGTAAATAATAATCTTCTCAGTTAGCACTAAGTACCCAAGGAGTGGAATTTTCATCTTAACTCAGTGCTGGCTCTCAGATTCCATGGTCCCTCTTCTATGGTCCCAGCTCCTGCCTGAATCTACCTAACTGTAACCTGGATTCAAAGTTAGGCAGCTCTCAGCTCCTTTTTCAGGTCCTTGTCCAGTTCTTCATCCAGTTCCTATTCTGTATTGAAGCTTATGGTGTCCAGTCCACCTCAAGTCTTTCAGAGTTTCTGTTTCTGGGAAGACAAAATTTAACAGAACCAAAACAACATTCATACAGCACCATCATCTTTTCACTATCTGCCTATGAAATCAACAGAGACCCACACACAAGGTCTGAGAACTCAACATGAATCATCAGTACACCCGAATCCCTCCTCCAGGGAAGATACACAAAGACACCTGAATCCTTCCTCCAGGACTTCTGTAGACAGACAGCAAGATTGTAAGCAGTTTGTAACAAGATTGTAAAATTCATGAATTTTGAATTCTCTTATAATTATTTTTTAAATTTATTATTTGTTTTTTTACATCAAAATTACTTCTCTCTCTTCATTGTATTTCTCCCCCACTGAGAAGTCAAAGAAAATAACATCAATTCTACATGTGAAATTACATAAATCATATTTACATATTAGCCATATCACAGAGAAAAAGAGAGAGAAAACACAAACAAAAATAGAGCAATACACTTTATTTTGCACTCAGAGTTCTTTAGGTCTCATGCTGTGGAAGTAGACAGCATTTTTTTCATGGGATTCTTTGAAATTGTTTTGGAATATTGTATAATCAAAGAGCAAATAATTTCATAGTTGACCATTATTACAACATTGCTGTTACTGGGCATAATGATCTCCCATTTCTTCTCACTTCATTTTGAATCAATTTGTACATGTATTACCTTTTTTCCCCCTGAAACATGCCCTTCTTCATTTCTTCTTTTTTTTTAAAGCAATCAGGGTTAAGTAACTTGCTCAAGGTTACATGGCCAGTTATTTCTGGGTGTGGTGCTAAGTATCAGAGCCTGGATTTGATGCCCAGGTCATCCCAACACTGGAGCTGGTGCTCCTACTTGCTGTGCTACCTGGCCGCCCCTCCCTTCTTCTTTTCTTATATAGCACACTGAGTAGTAGCTTAAGAACCAAATCACAGAGTTGAATGATGTGTATAAAACTAATCAATACTTATTACATCTAGTGGACTGAGAGTTCTGTTGATAGGATATCTTTATAGCAAGATAGTACTCACAATCATATGCCACAACTTGCTCATCAATTCCCCAACTTGTGGACATCCCTTTAATTTCTAATTTTTTTGCCACCATAAAAGACCTGTTATAAATAGTTTTTGTACCTATAAGTTACTTTCCTTTTTCTTTGATATCTTTAGTGTACAGACCTTGTAGAGGTTTTACTGTATTAAAGGGAATTCACAGTTTATAGCATTTAGTGCACAGTTACAAATTGTTCTCTAGAATTGTCAGACTAATTCACAACTCCAACAAGAGTTCACTAGTGTACATATTTTCCATCAACCCTTCCAGCATTTGTCACTGCTGATAGGTGTGAAGTGCTACCCTAGAATTCTTTTGATTTCCATTTTTCTATTTAACTATGATTTGGAGCATTTATTCCCATATAACTATAAATAATTCTGATTTCTTCTTCTGAAAGTTACCTAGTCATATCCTTTGACCATTTATCAATTGGGTAATGGCTCTTATTGTTATAAATTGACTCAGTTTCACATATATTTGATAACTCATATCTTTATTAAAGAAAATTACTATAATTTTTGATATTACTTCATTGTCTATGGTACCTTTACCAAAATGGAGCTTCTCTGATTATCTCTTTTAAGTAGATCCATTTTTACTTTTGCTTTGTCTGAGATTAGAATTGCCACCTCTGTCTTTTTTTACTTCAGCTGAAGCAAAAGAGATTCTGCTCCTACTCTTTATTTTCATTCTCTCTGTTGCAAGTATGTCTTTTATAAAACCAACAACAACAACATATTGTTGGATTCTGGTTTCTAATCAATTCTACTTCCTGTTTAGGTTTCATGGGTTAGGTCATCCAATTCACATTTACAGTTATGAGTATTTTGTATTTCCCTCCATCATATTTTCTTATGTTTATCCTTTTCACTTCCTTTTAACTTGTCCTTCCTCAAATCAGTTTAGTTTCATATTATTGCCTCCCTTAATCCACATTCTTTTTTATCACCCCCCATATATCTTATCCCCTTCCTATCCCATTTTCCTATTGTGTCAGATAGATTTCTATTTCCAGCTGACCATGAATGTTCTTCCTTCTTTGAAGCAATTCTAATGAGATTGAGGTGCAAGCTTTGCCCTTTCTCCCATTTCCCTCTTTACTTTAAAAGTTCTTCCTTGCATGCCTCTTTTATGTGGGGAAAACTTCCTCATTCTACCTCTCCCTTCCTCATTCTTCCAATACATCCCTTTTTCTCACTCTTTTTTCAGATCATTCCAACACAATTGTCACACACTCATGTTCTCTGTCTATTCTAACTGCTCTCTATTTTATTCTGTCTATTCTAACTGCCTTCTCTAACTGCCCTAACAATAATAAAGTTTTTATGGTTTACAATTATCATCTTTCTATATAAGAATATAAATGGTTCAAACATTTTTAGTCCCTTCTGATTTTTTATTTCATGTTTATCTTTTTATGTTTCCCTTGAATATTGTGTTTAAATGTCAGATTTTCTATTCAGCTCTGGTCTTTTCATCAGGAATCATTGAAAGTCCTCTATTTAATTAAATATCCTTTTCCCCAAAAAAAGAATTATACTCAGTGGTGATGGGCAGGTTGTTTATGCTTGTAATCATATCTCTTTTGCCTTCCAAAACACTATGTTCCAAGTTGTTGTTGCCTCCATGACTTGCCTCTGGTTCTGTACAGTATGCTCTCTTGGTCCACTTCCACCCCTTGGTCACAGACCATATTTTTTTTCATTTTTTCCACCTGAAATTTACTGATTCATCATTTATTAAAGGACAGTAGTATTCCATTACATTCATTTTGAGCTGGTTCAACCATTTCCTATCTGATGGGTATTCCCTGAATTTTCCATTCTTTGCTACCACCAAAAGAAGTGCTACAAATTTTTTTTGTGCATGTAGGTCCTAATCCCTTTTTATGATCTCTTTGGGATATGGATCTAGTAGAGGTATAGCTGAATCAAAGGGCATGCACACTTTCGTTTTGTTTTGTTTTGATTTTTTTAAGAGGGCAATTGGGGTTAAGTGCCTTGCCCAAAGTCACACGGCCAGTTTTTGTGTTAAGTATCTGAGACATCTGAGGCCAGGTTTGAACTCAGCTCCTCCTGATTCCAGGGCCAGGGCTAATATTCACTGCACCACCTAGCCGCCCCTGCATGCAAACTTTTATAGCCCTTTTGGCAGAGGTCTCCATTGCCTTCCAGAATTGTTGGATAAGTTCACAAATCCACCAATAATGAATAAGTTTCCAACTTTCCCCAAATCTTAGCTAACATTTATCATTTTCCTTTTCTGTCAATCACCGCAGCCATTTCTTGTGAACCTACTGAATTGACAGGTTGGAAAAATGTTTCAATCGAACATTGTGTTGACTCTATCACTCAAGAATTCGAAGCATTATGTTAAGAAAAATACCTTGGAGTCAATTGTTGGAACAGTTCAACAGGGTTGCTGCCTAAACTCTGCCATCTTGGTTCCACCTAATCATGTATGCTTTTCATGAGAGTTGTTTTGTGTCTGAAATATTTTACATTTTTCTCACTTTTTGATTTTGCTTTAAGATTTCTTGTCTCTTGATTCATTAACTTTTGTTTGATCTATTCTAATTTTAGGGAGCTTATTATTGGGCAAGGATCAATACTTCTGTCAATCACTAATCCCATTTGTGAAGTCTTTATTTGTTATATTTTTATATATTATATTTTTAAAACTTCCATCATATCTTCAAAAATTATATTTGCTCTTATAATCAATCTATTTTTATTTTCTTTTTGAGGATTTAAGTGTAGTTGTTTTGAAATATCATCTTCTTTGTTGATTTTTTCCCAGGTATCAATGGCATCATAAAGATATTTCTTTTTGGTTTGGTGATTTTCATTCATGAAGTTTCAAGAAGTGAGTTCTAGGCATCTTCTACTGCATGGATAAAATTAGGTTGGGGAAATGTCCTTGACCCTATAATTGTTATCATTGTCTTTAGGCTATAAATTCCTCTCTCTTTCATTAGGGTATAAATTCAAACTATTATTTTTTGTTCACCATTGATAACCAAAGTTCTTCCCTCCTGTGATCACTCTTAGATGAAATGTTTTTCTTTGAATGAGAAAAGAAGAGCCTTTTCTTTAATCCTCAGATAAATCCAAAGTTGTCCTCCTGGAATGGAATAGATCTAGTTCAGGTTTTTTTCACTTGAAAAAGAAGAGGGGAAAGCAGACTTCAGGAGAGTGAATCAACAGAAGATGTGGCAGTTTCCAGACTTCTCAACCCATAAACACCAAAGACAAAAATAAAAGGTCAGTGTTGGAATTCTGTTGAAACAGGGGTGGATGGAAGAGTTTGGTCCGGCCCCTGACCCCAAGGAGAGATGCAACAGAGGTGCAGTAACAGTACCTCTTGGCTGCCTCAGGACCTCCTGGACTACAGATCATAGAGGGGAACAAGTGACCATTCAAATGGGTAATCCTTCTTGCTATAAACTGCTTGAATCTGGATCAAGGTCTTGGGTGGTAATCCTAGGGTGTGTGACCAGTGAGCTTGAGGGGGCTGTAGAGAGGGCAGCCTCCTAATAGCTCTGGCAGCTGCAAAAATGCCAGCAAATTGGGAAAAACTCTCTCCATTCTGGAAGCAGAGTTCTACCATGGCAAAGAGCTCAAAGGTCAAGTAATTAGCTGGCAGCATGAGTGGGTGCAGAATCAAATGGTGTAGAAATAGGACTTCTGCAGGGCTTCTGCTTCCACCTCCTCCAATTTATGCAAAAGGTGACTCTGAACAAACTTTGGAGCTACAGAACTCACAAAATGACACAGAGAAGCTAACTTCCTACTCAGGACAGCCCAGAAGACCAGCAGGTAGTTGCCAGTGCAGCCCTCTGGCAGCTGAGCCCTGCCCCAAGTGAGGTGAGCTTTTAGCCTCAGGGTGGCCACAACCAGCCACTGGGTGGAGGGACTTCAGATAACCATCAGATGTTTCTGTTTTCATAGTGACCAACCTATAAATGCTAAGGACAAAGTGAGAGGTCAGTGTGGACTTTGGGACCTGGGGATTTGAGAGTGTGGTCGGCCTTTGCCCCTGGGGTGAGAAGCTGCTGAGACTCTGCCACTGCCAGGTGGCTGTTTAAGAGGTCCAGGCCTGCAGATTGTAGGGGGACCAAGCAACCAGTTTGAGGGGTAATCGCTCTTGCTTTAATCTGTTTAGATCTGGATAGCAGTCTAGGGTAGAGGTCCTGGGGTGTGTGACTGGTTTGCCAGAACATGGGGAGGCTTCAGAGAAGGTACCCAACTAATAGCTCCAGCAGCTAAGAAAACACCAGTTTTTCTTAGAAAACAGCAATTGGGACAAAGCTCCCCCCTCTGGTATCAGAGTTCTATTGTGGCAAAAAGCTCAAAAGTCAATTAATTGAGTGGCAACATGAGCAAACAAGGGAAGCAAGGCAAGCACAGTGATACAACTTTGGACTCCTATTTTGGGGACAAAAAGGATTGGGACATGTGACAGGATGAAGACAGGAAAGTCAGAACTAATACACCAGAAGCTTCCAAGAAAAGAATAAGTGGCTTACAGGCCATAGAAGACCTTAAGAAGGATTTTGAAAATGAAATAATCGGAGGGAATTGGGAAGAAAAATTAGAATGATACAAGAAAATTATAAAATGAGAGTCAACAACCTGACAGAAGAAAATAACACTTTAAAAATAGACTAACTCAAATGACAAAAGAGGTTCAAAAAGGCAATGAGGAGAAGAATGTCTTAAACAGCTGAATTTGCCAGATGGAAAAAGAACCTCAAAAGCTCACTGAAGAGAATCATTCCTTCAGCATTAGATGGGAGAAAATGGAAACTAGTGACTTTATGAGAAATCAAGATACTATTAAAAAGATCCAAACAAATGAAAAATAGAAGGTAATGTGAAATATCTCATTGGGAAAACCACTGACCTGGAAAATAGATCCAGGAGAGATAATTTAAAAATTATTGCACTACCTGAAAGCCATGATCAAAAAACAAAAACACACAAATCATCTTCCAAGAAAGTCTCAAAGAAAATTGCTCTGATGTTTTAGAATCAGAAGGCAAAATAGAGGTTGAAAGAATATACCAATCACCTCTTGAAAAATATCCAAAAAGAAAAAGCCTAGGAATATTATGGCCAGGTTCTGCATTTCCCAGATCAAAGAGAAAATATTACAAGCAGCCAGGAAGAAACAATTTGAATACTGTGGAAACACCATCAGGATAACACAGGATTTAGCAACTTCTAAAATGAGAAATTGAAGGGCTTGGAATATGATATCCTGGAGGTCAAAGGAGCTGGGATTAAAACCAAGAATCACCTACCCAGCAAAACTTAGTATCATGTCTCAGGGGAAAATTTGGTCATTCAATTAAATAGAGGACTTTCAAGCATTCTTGATGAAGAAAACAGAGTTGAATAGAAAAATTGTCATTCAGATACACGAAGCAAGAGAAGCATGAGAAGGTAAACAGGGAAAAGAAATCATAAGGAACTGATCAAAGTTGAACTGCTTTCACTCATACATGGAAAAATTATACTTGAACTTATGAAATTTTTCTAAGTATGAGAATTATTGAAGGGAATAGAAATGTATATATACATATAAATATGTATGAATGTATATACATATATATATCCATATATGTCTATATAGCAGGGTATATGGGTGTAGGAATACATATGTGTATATTTCTGTTCAGGTATATATAGACAGAGGGTACAAGACCAGTTGAGTACCAAAGGATGGTACATAAAAGGTGAAATGAAGAGGTTAAAGAGGAATATAATGAGAGGAGATGGGGAGAGATAGAATGGGTAAATTATCTCATAAAGAAGAGGCTAGGGATAACTTTTATAATGCAGGGGAAGAACAGGAAGGCAAAAGGGTCATTCTCATTGAATTTGGGTTAGGGAGGGAATGAAATGCACACTAAATTGGGTATCTTGGCATACAGAAGAGTAGGAGAGAAGGGGATGAGAGGCGGGATGATGGAACAAAGGACAAACTTGGGGGAGGGAAATTGGAAGCACCCACTTTTGAAAAAGGACAGGATCTTAATAGAGAATAGAACAAGTAGGGTGTGGGATGGGATGGAGGGAAATATAGTCAGTCTTTCACAATATGCCCACTATGGAAATGTTTTGCGTAGGTACACATGGGCAACCTATATTGAATTGCTTATCTTCCCAGTAAGGGTGGATGACAAGGAATATAGGGAAAGAATTTGGAATTCAAAGGTTTAAAATCAAATGTTCAAAAATATTATAATATTATTATTATTTTACATGTACCTGGAAAATAAGATGTACAGGAACGGGGATGGGGGCATAGAGATCCACCATATCCTACTGGAAAGTCAGAGGGGATAAGGGGGAAGATATAACAGAGACCAGATTGGGGGAGGGGATATTCAATGGTATTGCTGTTTGGGGTGGTAGGTAGGGGAAAAATGGGGAGAAAATATGTAACTCAAAATCTTACGGAAATAAATGATGTAAACTAAAAAATAAATAAACTATAAAAACAAAACAAAAAAAGAAAAAAATATGATCAATCAGAAGAAGCCCCAATAGACCATAGAATCCCTTTTTGGGGACAAAATGTATAAGGCATGGAGTGGCAGGAAGACAGTGAAGGCAGAACTCCTGCGTCAAAATCCTCCAAGGAAAGCAAGCACTGGTTAGAGGCTATGGAGGAGCATTTGAAGGATTTTGAAAATCAAATAAGAGAAGTGGAGGAAAAATTTGGAAGAGAAATGAGAATGATGCAAGAAAATCATGAAAAGCAAGCCAATAGCGTGCTAAAGGAGACCCAAAAATACACTGAAGAAAATTCGACCTTACAAAAGAGACTAACTCAAATGGCAAAAGGGGCCCTAAAAGCCAGTGAGGAGAAGAATGCCTTAAAAAACCAAATTTGCCAGAGAGAAAGGAATTGCAACAACTCACTGAGGAGAATAATTTCTTCAAAATCAGACTGAAGCAATTGGAAGCTAATGATTTTATAAGAAAACAGGATACTATAAAACAGATCAAAACAAATGAAAAAAATAGAAGGTAATGTGAAATATCTCATTGGAGAAACCACTGACATGGAAAATAGATCCCAGACAGATCATTTAAAAATTATTGGACTACATGAAAGCCATGATCAAAAAAGAGGTTAGACACCATCTTGCAAGAAATTATCAAGCAAAATTGCCCTGATATTCTAGAACTAGAGGGCAAAATAGAAATGGAAAGAATTCACTGATTGCCTCTTGTAAAATATCCCAAAGAGAAAACTCCTAGAAATATTATAGACAAATTCTAGAGTTCCAGGTCAAGGAGAAAATACTACAAGCTGTCAGGAACAAACAATTTGAGTATTGTGGAAACACAATCAGGATAACTCATGACCTAGCAGTTTCTACATTCAGTGATAGAAGGTCTTGGAATATTATATTCTGGATATCAAAGGAGGTAAGACTAAAACCAAGAGTCACTTACCCAGCAAAACTGAGTATAATGTTACAGGGAAAAACATGGTCATTCAATAAAACAGGATTTTCAAGCATTCTTGATGAAAAAAGCAAAGCTGAGCAGAAATTTTGACTTACAAAAATGATAATTGTAACTCATAAGACTTTTCTTGGTATAAGGATAGTTGAATGGAAGATATACATACATACATACATACATACATATATATGTACGCACAGGAGGGTGTATGTGTATATAAACATATATATGAGTATGGGCATATATATGTTCATGTATACCTAGACAGAGGGCACAGGATGAGTTAAATAGGAAGGGATAATATCTAAAAATTAAAATTACGAGGTAAGAGAGGAATTTATTGGGAGAAAGAGAGAGATACATAAAGGTAAATTTTCTCATATAAAATAGGAACAGAAAACTGTTACAATGGAGGGGAAGAGCAGGAAAGTGAAAGGAAATGGGACAACCTTACTCTCATTGAACTTGGCTTAAGGAGGGAGTAACATAAACACTCAATTGGGTATCTTACTGTACAGGAAAAGAGGGTTGGGGATAAGAGGGGGGATTATAGAAGGGAGGGCAGATTGGGAGAGAGGGCAGTTAGAAGCAAACATTTTGGAAAAGGGATAAGGTCAAAGGAGAAAATTGAATAAGTGGAGGGCAGGACATGATGGAGGAAAATACAGTTAGTCTTTCACAATATAACTATTATGGAAATGACTTGGGTAACTACACATGTACAACCTATATTGAATTGCTTATTTTACCAATGGGGGCAGGTGAGGAGGGAAGAAGGGAAAAATCTGGAACTCGAAGTTTTAAAAACAAATGTTTATAAAAATTTCTTAAACATTTGTATTTTACATGCAACTTGGAAAAAAGGTATACAGGCACTGGGGTGTAGAAATCCATCTTGCCCTATTCGAAAGTTAGGGGTGTAATAGGGGAGGATGTAAGAGAGAACAGATTGAGGGAGGCTAGGTGGCACAGTGGATAGAGCACCAGCCCTGGGGTCAGGAAGACCTGATTTCAAATCCAGCCTCAGACACTTAACACTTACTAGCTGTGTGACTTTGGGAAGTCACTTAACCCCAATTGCCCTCTCTTCACCCCTCCAAAATGAAAAAAAGAGAGAGAATGGTTTGGGGGATGGGGTATTCAGTAGACCTGCTATTTTGGGGTGGGAGGTAGGGGAAAGATGAGGAGAAAATATTGTAACTCAAAATATTGTGGAAATGAATGTTGAAAACTAAAAATAAAGAAATTCATTTAAAAAAATAAAAAAGAGGGGGTTTTATATTTTTAACCTCACTAACACAACCAGCTAAGATCTACTACCCCTCCTTTTCCCCTTTAAAATCATGAGGATAATGCAGTGTATTCCCCACACCCTTTCATGCTAAGACATATCTGTGTGAGTGTTTTAAAATTTATTATAAAGTCTTTCCTTTTTACTTTCAATTTTATCTCTCTCAAGGGATTTCTTAATATTGAAATCTTTTTTCTTCCCCTACAGTCCTTCCCTTTATCCCTTAGGGGATCTAAATCATATTTACCTCTTGTCTATAGGCTGAGTTCTTTAATATCAGTTTATTATTTGGGTATATTTGAGCTCTGTTTCCTTCTACTCTCTCATCTGGTTGTCATACAATTATCTTTCTTGGTTAATTCCACAAAAAAAAGTGTGATTAAGAAAATTATAATAAATATATTGTTTTTTCTCTATCCTTTCCCTTTTGATACATTCTCAACATTGGAATCATTGAATAAATTGGTATGAAAAAATTTGATGACATTTCTCACAAATACAGAAATGATTTTTCAAGAATTATTGGACTAGCCTACAAGTTTACCAATGAATTAATGGAAAAAAAATGTATTAAGTACTCAGTTTCTTTTAGGCATCAACAATTTTGGGTCCAAATCTCTTCAATGTACACTATTCTGACTTTTTCCCATTTGCTAATTTGTTAGATTTAACATGAAATTTCAGATTTGTTTTTTATTTTCATGTTTCTCTGTATTAGTGATCTATGGCAATCTTTTATATGTTTACATGTAAAAAGAAAGTATTTTTCTTTCCCTTTTTCTTTGGGAATAATATTGTCATAATATTGTGTCACTCAACATAATTTTTGGTTTATCCAGAGTCATTCATATTGTTAAATGAGATACGAGTGTGAAAATTTAATTTCAAAAATGCTTGTAAATAGAAATGGTGACACTTACATTACTTCCTTACAACTCATATGGGAGGGATGAAAAAAATATACTCTACCTATATATGAGAGCTACAAAAAAATTATGTTCTGAGTATTTAGTAGGTGATTTCCTTTAATTCATTTCTTTAACAAAGATTTTTTTTATTCAGCTTGATAATGATTCCCTTTCAGCAGAACTCTCAGTCCACTAGATGTTATGAAAATTAGTTTTGTATACATCATTCAAGTCTGTGATTTGGTTTTTAAGCTATTCATGTTAAATGTGTTCTTATATTCCCTAAAAGGCTCAGATGGAGAAAGACTATACAGTTCCTTTCTAACCAAAAGATATTTTATATGTTTGGGGTAATAGCATGCTAGAAAATTTACCAACATCTGTAAGACATGTGAAAAAGGCAATCATGACATAAAATAGCACTTCCTAAAGACCTGGTATTAAAAAAATCTCAAAGCAGTCAAATAAGTCAATTTCATATTAGCTTATCAAATTGCCATGTTAGCTTACATTGGTATGATGGAATCTTCCATATGTATTTTAAATTCAAAATCATGATGGGTAAGTATAAAACTCAGCATTAGGGAGTCAGTACAATCTGTGATGATATGGCACCTCCTACTACACACCATCCCCACTGACACATTCACACACACACACACACACACACACATGCCATCCCAAACATGTTGGAGGCAGATTATTTGAAAAGGAGTCAAGATATTTATCCTACCTTTGAGGCAAGTCATCTGTGTCCTTAGATAAGTCATTGACTTCTCTGCTTTCTCCAGAGTTACTAGTGGTATCTTAATTCCAAATCTAAAGGCACTTCTGCAGTCTCTTTCCTTAGTGATTTTTCAGCAACCTTTGACATAAATGATCACCCTCCTCTCATCAATTCTATCTCTAGTCTAGGTTTTGATAAAACTATTCACTTTTGGTTCTGCTCTTACCTGTAGGATAAAGGATTCCTCCTTTGCCTCTTCATGTAGACTAATAGGTGATGTCTACCAAAGCTCTAGTGTGGATTGTCTTTTCCCTTTATACAACTTTTCTTGGTGATCTCATCAGTTCCCATGGTTTAAATTACAATCTATGCAGATGACTCTTAGATCACCTTATTTAGCCCTACGTTTCTTTTTGTTCTATGACCAATGGCCTCTATTATATCTCAAAGGGTCAACTTTTTAAACTCAATGCATGACCAATGGCCTCTGTTATATCTCAAAGGGTCAACTTTTTAAACTCAATACATTTCAAACTTTAAAAAATAAATGTATTCAAAATAATTCCATTATCTTCCTACTAAATATTCTAATATTTTTAACCTCACTATGGCATTTAAAGTCCACAATATTCCTAGTCACCCAGGATCACAATCTAGGTTTCTTCCTATATGCCTCATTCTTTAGCTCCACCAACTCTCCAATTTCTTGCCAAATCTTATTTATTATAATATCTCTCCCCTTTTTCCTTTGACACTGCACCCACCATAATGCATGCCCACAACTCTCCAAACATACCCCCCAACCACTTTAAAACAGAGTCTCAAATGGAATTTTGGAGTGGCAGATCCAACAAAAGGACAGAGTAAAGCATTCTTCCAGTCTAAGAGGTCAGAAATAAAAATCTGTGACATAGGGGTGGAATCAGACTCAGAGCCCACCTGGCTGAAATACCAATGGTAGGACTAGGTGATGATGACAAAAGCAGAAGCAGTTTAGGGAACTCTCCAGGCAGAGATTGCAGTTATTCAGAATGTGATTACAGGTACCTCTGTTATAGCAGTGGATGAAGGACCAGATGCTATTTGTCAGTTCCATAGCCTATATCTACGTCTAAGTCATAGTTCAATGGCAAAGAGTAGCACTTTTAGTCAAGAAGGAACCATAAATGGCAATATCATGTCTACTCCCAAGGGATAAGGGAACCTGAGGAACAGTATCATTTTCAATACCAAGGGGGGAAGAATCCTGAGGACTGATGCTGATTGCAATTCCAAGGGTTGAGGGGCATTTTCTGGGTAAGAACCAGAGTCAAAATCAAGAGAGCAGTGAACATACGCCTCCTCATATCACAAAACCTTGGAAGCACCAAAAACTTCCCAAACTCCAGAACTAGCTCTTAAAATCATAATGAGAAAAAGCCTTAAACTCAAGACAGAACCCCACCATCACCACGTTTTGTCAGCAACAGAGCTCAACTTTAACATAAAGGTCTAAATCAAGAAATAGGGTGGAAAATGAACTATTGTAATAATATGAGTTACTATAATAAGAGGGAAGACAAAGACACAAACTCAGAATTAGAAGGAAAAAAAGCAAAATAGCTACAAACAAGGCCTTGAAGAA
The DNA here is from genome assembly GCF_028583685.1 of Petaurus breviceps papuanus. Taxonomy (NCBI): domain Eukaryota; kingdom Metazoa; phylum Chordata; class Mammalia; order Diprotodontia; family Petauridae; genus Petaurus; species Petaurus breviceps. Next base: position 82,205,648 of record NW_027186296.1, read on the forward strand.
AAATGTGAATTGAATATATGGCCAATAAGAATTCCTGGAAGAGGTTTAAAAATATTTTTTAAAAACAGAGCAGTAAAAGAAAATTTATGTAAAGAAATTAAAACAAAGCAAGAAAATTAGGAAAATGCAATTAACAGCTGGGAGAAAGAGGCACAAAAATAGTGAAGAAAACAATAACTTAAAAACAGAATTATGCAAATGGAAAAAGGGTGCAAAATAATTACTAAATAACATAACTACAAAATATAAAATTGGGCTGCTGAGATATAATGACTCTGTGAGATATCAAGAAACAATAAAACAAGGAAAAATAGAAGAAATTGTGATCTATCTCATTGTGAAAACGACTGAACTGGAAAATAGACCAAAAAATGGATAATGTGAAACATATTGGATTGCCTGAAAGTCATCATAAAATAAGAAACTGGAAATAATATTTCAAGAAATTATCAAGGAAAACTGGCTCAACAATCAATATCCAGAGGGTAAAATAGAAATTTGAAGAATTCAATGATCATCAACTGAATGAGATCCCAAAATGAATATTTCCAGGAATAATGTAGGCAAATTCTTCAGCTCCCAGATCAAGGAGAAAATACTTCAAGCAACAAAAAAGAAACCATGCAAATACTATGAAGCCAAAGTCAGTATCACACAATATTTAAGAGATACCATAGTGAAGGAGCAGGGACTTGAAATATGATGTAGTAGAGTATAAAGGAGCTAGGATAACAACCAAAAATAACCTACTCAGCAAACCTGAGTGTAACCCTTTAGGAGGAAAAAAAATGAAATAGAGGATTTTTAGGACTTCCCAATGAAAGGACAAGAGTTGAGTAGAAAATTTGACTTTCAAAATAAAGAGAAGGATAAAAAGGCAAACATTAAAGAGAAATCATAAGGGATTCAACAAGGTTAAAGTATTTACTTTTCTTTATGGGAAGACAGTAATTATAATTTCTAAGAAATTTATCATCATTAGGACAATTAGAAGGCATATATATATAAACAGAGAGAATGAGTGTGGGTTGAATATGATGTGATATGAGAAAGAAGGATACACTGAGAAAGGGTGGAAGGAAGAGAAGAAGGGGGAAATCATCTCACATTAAAGAGGTGCAGAAGGAATAACTTTTACAATGAATGGGAAGATGGTATAATGGTTAGGTGAGTTTGAAGATCTTCTCTGCCCCCTTAGTAAGCCTAAGGGAATTTGAAGACCTTCCCAGATTTGAAAATATACTCTGGGGGGAAGCTAGGTGGCACAGTGAGTAAAGCACTGGCCCCAGAGTCAGGAGGATCTGAGTTCGGTTTTGGCTTCAGACACTTAACACACACACACACACACACACACACACACACACACACACACAACTAGCTGTGTAACCCTGGGCAAGTTACTTAACCCCAAGTGCCCTCCAAAAGGCAAGAAAAAAAAAGAAAATATACTCTGCCCCCCTAATAGCCTGAATATAATCACATGAAGCCTGTGGTGGGAGGAGTTTTCTGAGGGATGAAACAGAACCCACAGGAAGCTGGGAGTCAGAGCAGCTAGACATGGTTGGAAGGAAAGGATGCTTCCAAGAGACCCATTTAATTTTGTGAGCAAATATTGGTCTTGTGTTGGTTTGTGGGAAGGCTAAAGTATGGTGTGGCTCTCTGCTATGATGTAGTGCATTAATTTCTATGTTGCTATGATGAATTTGGTTTCTTGGTTTGGGGATTTTATCTTCTGGTGTATGAATAAATGTTTCCTTCTATCTTTTATATGTATAATCTATTATATTTTGTGATCTAGCACCATACAGATATATTTATAATGACTGTAGGCACTGTGAATATTGCATTGTTGCTTCAGTAGGGAAG
>NW_027186296.1:82207523-82291468 GCF_028583685.1 Petaurus breviceps papuanus
GAAGGAAGGAAGGAAGGAAGGAAGGAAGGAAGGAAGGAAGGAAGGAAAGGAGGGAAGGAAGGAAGGAAGGAAGGAAAGGAGGGAAGGAGGGAGGGAGGGAGGGAGGGAGGCAGGAATAAAAGAAGGAAGGATCGAAGGAAGGATCAAAGAAACGAAGGAAGGATCAAAGGAATGAAGGAAGGCACTGGGATTTGGTTTTCTGGTGTGCAAATAAATGTTTTGCTTCTGTCTTATATTTGGAGAGTCTGTTATATTTTGCAATTGAAAACTATATGGATATATTTATAGTGATTGTTGGCACTATGAATATTGTATTGGTGTTACAGATGGCTTGGTGGACAATGCTTGAAACTTACTCTCATTATAATTAGTTCCAAGAGGAAATAATATACACACTTAGTTGGGTAAAGAAATCTATCTTATCCTATAGAGAAGTAGGAAGAGAAAACAATAAGCAAAGCAGGGATGATAAAAGAGGAAGGCAGGAAAAAGACAGCAGTGATCAGAAGAAAAAGACTTTAGAGTAAGGAAAGGAGAGAGAGAGAGACAGAGAGAGAGAGAGAGAGAGAGAGAGAGAGAGAGAGAGAGAGAGAGAGAGAGAGAGAGAGAGAAGGATAAACAAAAGAAAACAGGATGGAGGAAAACAGAGTTAGTAATTATTATTGCTAATGTGAATGGGATGAACTAACCTATAAAATGGAAGTAAATAGAAGAATGGCTTAGAAACCTGAATCCAACCACATGATGTTTAGAAGAAACACACTTGAAATAGAAAGACAACTATTCAGAGATAAAGTAAGGGGCTGGAGCACAATCTATTTTTTTTTTTCAGCTAAAGAAAAAAAATGGTATGGATAGTTATGGTGATCTCAGACAAAACCAAAAGCAAAAATAAACCTAATTAAAAGGGAAAAGGATGGAAGGTACATCTTGCTATAAAGCACACTAGGCAATGAAGTAAGTTCAATACTAAACATATATGTACCAAATGGCATAGCAACCAAATTTTTAAAGGAAAAGTTAAATGAATTATAGGAGAACATGGACAACGAAACTATACTAGATGGTGGCCTCAACTTTCTCCTCTCAGAGCTAAAAAATTCTAACAATAAAATAAAGAAGAAAGAAGTCAAGGAGATGAATACAATCTTAGAAAATTTACATATGGTTGGCTAGGTGGCTCAATGAGTAGAGCATTGGCCCTGAAGTAAGGAAGACCTGAGTTCAAATCCATGCTCAGACAATTAACACAAAACTAGCCATATGACCTTGGGCAAGTCACTTAACCCCAATTGCTCTATCTTCCCCCCTTCAAAAAGAAAAAAAAAAGTTACATATGATGGAACTCTGAAAAAAAAAACAAATGGGGTTAGAAAGAAATATACCTTTTTGTTGACTGTACATGGGACTTTTACAAAAACTGACCATAGATTAAGACCAAAAAAAATAAAAAACCCTCGCAACCAAAAGGAGAAAAGCAGAAATATTATATGTGCCCTTTTCAGAACATAATGCAATAAGAACTACATTTAGTAAAAAGCCATGGAAGGGTAGATTAAACACTAACTGAAAACTAAATAATTCATCCCTCAGGTATGAATGGGTAAAAGGATAAATAATAGAAACAATCAATAACTTCATTAAAGAAAATGAAAACAATAAGGCAACATTCCAAAATTTATGGTATGAAGCCAAAGCAGTACTTAGGGGAAATTTTATATCTCTAAATACATACATCACTAAAAGGGAGGAAAAAAATCAGATTAATGAATTAGGTCACACAAATATAAATACCAGAAAATGAACAAATTAAAAATCCCAAATTAAGCACCAAAATGGAAGTCCTGAAAATCAAAGCAGAAATTAATAAAATTGAAACCTAAAAAAAATCATTGAACTAACAAATAAAACTAGAAGCTTTTTTTGTGAAGAAAAACATACTCTAAATAAATAAAACAATGGATATTTTATTTAAAAAAAGAAAACTGAAAAGGATAAATGCACTACCAATGAAGATGAAATTAAAGGAATAAATAGGAATTATTGCATCTAAGCAGGTTAGTAAAACTGACAATCTTAACTGAAATGATTATTTATAAATAAGTAAACTAACTCAAATTAACAGAAGAGAGAATAAAACATTTAACCCTATCTTAGGAGAAAAAAATAATTGAACCAGCCTTCAATGAGCTCCACAAAAAAAAAAAAAAAATTCATAGGACTAGATGGATTTCAGAGTGAATTCTTAGGCAGCTAGGTGGCACAGTGTGTAGAGTACCCACCCTGGAATCAGGAGGATCTGAGTTCAAATCCAGTCTCAGATACTTAACACTTACTAGCTGTGTTACTTTGGGCAAGTCACTTAACCCCAATTGCCCAGCCTTCTCCCCTCCAAAAAAAAAAAAAGACGAGTGAATTCTAAAAAAATTAAAGAACTAATATCAATACTATATAAGCTGTTTAATATATCTATATATATATATATATAGGTAAGAAGTAGTTTTATTAAATTCTTCTTGTAACAGAAATATGATTTTGATGCCTAAACCACAGAGAGAAAAAAACAGAGAAAGAACTCTATAGACCAATTTCCTTAATGAATATTGACAGTGGAGCTAAGATATTTGAGAAAAGGTAGTGATTCACCTGAGCTCTCCCCAAAACTCTCCCCAAAACAGACCTTTGCAACCACTGAATCAGCAGTGGCATCATCTGCTTCTAGAGATTTCAGGCCACAAATGGCAAGGGGATTGAACAACTGATCAGAAAGAAATTAGAGGGGTTCTCTTTGCTATCAGTGGGGACAGATTTTGTTGCTTTGTCCATACTCAGATCTGTGTCACAGACCTAGGTGGCAATCCCAGGGCAAGGGGGAGCACTAGCACACTGAAGTTTGTAGATGCAATGGAGCAGAGACTTTCCTCAAAGTTACAAGACAGGAAAGAGTACTTGTAGTCACTCACATACCAGAGAACAGGACAGGAGAGTAGTAAATGCACCTCTCTTTATATCATACAACTTTGGAAGAACTGATCCCTAGAAGTATCTGAAAAAAAAATGTTGCACAAGACCCCTGAAGCTTTGTACATTTTTCCCTCCACCTTGGAAGCAGAGATTAGCTTCAACAAAGAGTTAAAAGTCAAGAAATAGACTGGGAAAATGAACAAACAACAGAAAAATTACTAACCACAGAAAGTTACTATGATTACAAGGAAGATCAAAACAAACACTAGTAAAAGCTCCAATGTCCAAAGCCTCCAAGAAAAAAAAATATGAATTGGTCTCAGGCCATAAAAGAGTTAAAAAAAGGATTCTGAAAATCAAATAAGAAAGGGAGAAGAAAAATTGGGAAGAGAAATGAGAGTGATGCAAGAAAATCATGAAAAAAGTATAAATAGCTTGGTAAAGGAGACGCAAAACTTACTGAAAACAGAACCTTAGAAACATCTTAGGGCAAATTATAAAAGGGGTACAAAAAGTCAAAGAGGAGAAGAATGTCTTAAAAAGCAGAATTGGACAAATTGAAAAAGAGGCACAAAAATTCATTAAAGAACAATAAAAACCAATTAAAAAGTAAAATTGGCCAAACAGAAAAGATGGTACAAAAGTTCACTGAAGAAAATAATTGCTTAAAAATTAGAAGTGAGGTAGAGGTAGCCAAGATGGTAGAGGAGAAGCAGGAAATTCCATGACTTCCCCACACAACTACCTCCAGTACCTATAAAATATGACTCTAAGCAAATTTTAGAGCTACAGAACCCACAACTTAACAGAGAGTAACAAATGTACTGCTGAAGGCAGCCTGGCAAGCTGGCAGAAAGGGTTTATCAAACAGAGCTGGGAGCTGAGTGCAGTTCCAGCAAGCCATGTGGTTCCAGCCCAGGGTGGCTCCAAAGAGTGGCCACTGTAGCACACTTCAGGAGATTGAATCCCAGCAGCTGTGATGCTCTTCAGACTTCTTAACCCATAAACACCAAAGAGAAAATAAAAGGTCAGGGGGAACTCTGATGGAAAAGATGGACAGAAGAGCACAATCTGTCCCCCTGTTCCCAGGGTGAGAGGTAGTGGAGGTGTGGTGTCTGCAGATACTTTCATACGGCTGCCTCTGAAGCTCCTGGCCTGCAGATAGTAGGGGGACCAAGTGACCAGTCAGAGGGAAATTGATCTTACTTTAACCTGCTGTAATGTAAAGCAGGTACTTAGCACCATGTTTCAAGTTAACACCTTGTTTAAGCTATTTAATTAACACAGGAGTAGTTAACACCTTAGGAGGAAGTTGCTGATGCAACAGAAAGTGGCAGAACAGGGAGGAACTATACCATACATGAGGAAGAACACAAACTGGACAGACAGAATTTCTTGGGATAACATCATGGAGGCAGGGCATCTGCTGCTGGACTGAAGACTGAACTGAGAATTGAGAAGAACTGAGAAGAGGAATGATAATTGAGAAATGAGACAGAATTTCCTGGGGTAAGCATCATGGAGGCAGGGCAGCTGCTTCTGGAGAGAGAGAGAGAGAAAGAATATCTCTTAGCTGGCATCTGGAGGCTGGGCTGCTACTACTGAAGACTGAACTGAGAATTGAAAACTGAGAGCAGACATAAAACTCGGACTTGTGATGGCAAGACTTTTAAGGGCCAGCTGGAGCTGCTGAAGACAGGAAGAGTGACTGTGGTGCCAGTATTTTGTACAAATGTTGTTGTGGCTTTGTTCATGTGTGTGAATGTTCTTGTGGTGTTGTTAAGCCTCATCTTCCCAGGAATAGAGACTGTGAAGGATTTTAGATGGACTGGACAATGTGAGCTCCAGTGTGAAGAAGGAACTGCACAGAGAGCTAGACAAGAAGCTAGGAGCTGTCTGCCTGTGAACTCAGGTGGCAGTTGATTAGATTCATGCAGGAAGTGGGACCATGGAAGAGGAACCATGGAAGTGAAAACCTTCTCTGAGTCAGTATGAAAAGACCTCTCCACTACTCAGACATTACTGAGTAGTGACTGATGAAATTTATCTGAGTAGTGATTGATGAAATAGAATACTGATACAGTATACTGAAACAGTAACTGATAAAATTACAGTCTACATGTGTCCTAGGGGTGGATGGCTTTTGGATTTTTCTGTACTTGGATCTGGGTTGCTTTTTTGGGCAGTTTTACTGTTGTGAGAAACTCCAGTGTGCCAGTGTGGTGTCTGTAGAGAGGCCACCCTCCTCAGACCTCAGACAACATTTGTGAAAAGCCCAGTGATTTGGGACAAATCTCTCCACTCTGGAAGCAAAGGTCTACCATGGCAAATAGCTCAAAAGTAAGATAAATGGCTGGAAAGATGAGTAAGCAGAGAAAGTGCTATCATTGCACAGAATCCTTTTTTGGGGGACAAAAAGAATCAAAGCATGGAAAAGAAGGAAGACAATGAAGTAAGAACTCCTGCATCAAAAGCTTCCAAGAAAAATATGATCTGGTTACAGGCCACAGAGGATCTCAAGAAGGATTCTGAAAATCAACTAAGAGAAGTAGAGGAATATTTAATTTCATCTTCTGAGAACTGCCTGTTAATATCATTTGATCATTTATCAATTGAGGCATGACTTGTATTCAAATAGATTTGACTCAATTCTTTGTATATTTTAGAAATGAGACCTTTATCAGAGACATTAGTTGCAAAGATTCTTTCCCAATTTTCCACTTCCCTCTTAATCTTGGTGACATTTTCTTTATTTGTACAGAAGCTTTTCAATTTAATATAATCAAAATTGTCCATTTTGCATTTTATAATGCTCTCTAACTCTTGTTTCATCATAAAGTCTTTCCCTTTCCATATATCAAACAGGTAAACTATCCCTTGCTCTCCCAGATTGTTTACAATATCAGCCTTCATACCTAAATCATGCACCCATTTTGACTTTATTTTGGTCTATGGTGTTAGATATTGGTCTATGCCCAATTTCTACTATACTATGTTCCAGTTTTCCTAGCAGTTGCTTTTTTTTCAAATAGTGCTTTCCTTTCCCCAAAACTGGGAACTTTGGGTTTATCACACAGTAAACTACTATATTCACTGGCTACTGGGTCTCCTGCACCCAGTCTATTCCTTTGGTCCATTGCTCTATTCCTCAGCCAGTAGCAAGTAGTTTTGATGACTGCTGCTTTGTAATACAGATTAAAATCTGGTATGGCTAGGCCACCTTCCTTAGCATTTCTTTTCATTAATTGCCTTGATATTCTGGACATTTTGTTCTTCTAAATGAATTTTGCTACTATTTTTTTCTAGCTCTACAAAGTAAATTTTTTTTGCTTTTTTTTTTTTTGGAAGGCAATTGGGTTTAAGTAACTTGCCCAAGATAACATGGCTAGGGTTTTTTGTTTGTGTGGACAAAGTAATTTTTTTTTTTTTGTAGATTGATTGGTATGGCACTAAATCTGTAATTTAATTTAGGTAAAATTGTCATTTTTCTTACATTATATTAACTCGACCCAGCCTTCAACAATTCATGTTTTTCCAATTAGTTAGATCTGACTTTATTTGTGTGAGATGTGTTTTGTAATTATGTTCATATAACTCCTGGGTTTGATATGACAGGTACATTCCCAAATATTTTATGAGTTCAATAGTTTTCTTACTTTCAATTTTATTAATTTCTCCTTTGATTTTCAGAATTTCTAATTTGGTGTTTAATTGAGGATTTTATTTTTTTTCCAAGATTTTTTAGTTGCATGCTCAATTTATTGAACTGCTCTTCCTCTATATTATTTATGTAAGAATTTAGAGAAATAAAATTTCCCCTAAGAATGTTTTTGGCTGCATTCCATAAGTTCAGTATATTGTCTCTTTATTATCATTCTCTTGGATGAAGTTATTGGCCATTTCTATCATTTGCTATTTGACCCATTTATTCTTTAGGATTGGTTTATTAGTTTCCAATAATTTTTTTTTGGTCTATGTTTCCATGGCTCTTTATTACATTTATTTTTTTTTTTGCATCATGATTTGAAAAGCGTTCATTTATTATTTCTGACTTCCTGCATTGGATTGTGAGATTTTTGTCTTAGTACATGGGCAATTTTGTGTAAGTTCCATGTATCACAGAGAAAACAATATATTCCTTTCTATTCCCATTCAATTTTCTCCACAGGTCTGTCATATTTAATTTTTCTAAAATTTTATTCACTTCTTTAACTTCTTTCTTTTTTATTATGTGTTCTGATTTATCTAGTTCTGAGATGGGGAGATTGAGTTCCTCCACTAGTGTAGTTTTGCTGTTTATTTCTTCATATAACTTACTAAACTTCTCTAAAAACTTGGATGCTATACCACTTGGTACATATATGTTTACTATTGGTATCAATTCATTGTTTATAGTATTTTTTAACAAGATGAAGTTTCCTTCCTTATCTCTTTCGACTAGATCTATTTTTGCTTTGTCTGAGATCAGGATTGCTACTACTGTTTTGTTTTGTTTTGTTTTAACTTCACAGAAGCATACTACATTCTGCTGCTGCCTTATACTTTACTCTGTATGTATCTCTCTGCTTCAAATGTGTTTCTTATAAATGATATATTGTAAGATTCTGGCTTTTAATCCACTCTCTATACATTTTCATTGTATTGAAGTGTTCATATCATTCACATTACTATATGTGTATTTCTCTCCATCCTATATACCACCCTGCTTACACTTTTCCCGCTCCTTTTACCCTGTCCCTCCTAACCAGAGTTTCGCATCTGACCAATACCTGCCTCAATATGCCCTCTCTTCTATCAGCCCCTCATTTCCTTTTTTTCCCCCTTTCCCGTACTACATGCCTATAGGTTAAGACAAATTTCTATACCTATCTGTGTATGTATTTTACTCCCTCTTTCAGAAAAAAAATTAATGGGAATAAGGTTTAAACAATGCTCACCCCCCTCCCTTCCTTCTCTTTTCTGTAAAAGGTCTTTTTTACCTCTTTATTTGACATAATTTACTCTCTTCTGCCTCTGTCTTTCTTTGTCTCCCAGTACAGTCTTTTTTTTCACCTCTTAATTATTTTTATATCATTACATCAAAGTCAACTTATACCCATATGTCCATGTTCTTTTTTTTATAGCCTTCAAGCAGTCTAAAAATTCTTAAATTGTCTCTTCTAGATCTATTTTCCAGGTCAGTAGTTTTTCCACTGGGATATTTTATGTTTTCTGCTATTTTTTCATTCTTTTAATATTAGACTGCTCTTGATGTCTCATAGAATCATTAGCTTCCATTTGCCCAATCTAATATTTAAAGAATTATTTCTTCAGCTAGCTTTTTTTTTACCTCCTTTTCTATTCAGCCAATTCTACTGTTTAGGGAGTTGTTTTCTTCAGTTAATTTTTGGGCTTCTTTTTCCAAGCTATTTTCTCTTTTTTTCATAATTCTCTTGCATTTCTCTCATTTCATTTCCCAATTTTCTTCTACCTCTTTTACTTGATTTTTAAGATCCCTTTTGAGTTCTTGCAAGTTTACTTTTTGGGCTTGAGACCAATTCCCATTCTCCTTTGAGGCTTCCCATATAGGCATTTTGATGTTGTCCTCTTCTGAGTTTGTTTTGATCTTCTCTGTTGCCATGGTAGCTTCCAATGGTCAAGGTTCTCTTCTGTTTCTTACTTATTTTTCAGTCTATTTCATGCTCCTGGGGTGCAGAGGGCACTATCCTAAGCTTTTTATGCTGGGGGCCAGGGGCCTGGTCACTGGATTTCCTCACCAGAGACTCATATTCTAGCAGCTTGCCCACTGCTCTTGAGATTTCCTGGTCTAGTAATGCCTGTTATGCTAAGGTGTCAGCATTCAAAATTTGCCTTCTGTGCTGGGGCTGAAGGCCTCACTGCTGGCCTGTTGATCTAAGAACTAGGGGCTTTGGTTGCTGATTTGTGCTCTGGTAGTTTACTTGTGCTGCTTTGACCAGACACCGTGTGTGCTAGGTTGTGCTTCTCTTTTACTCAAGTGAGACAGAGCTTTCCTAAAGTACTTCTAAGTTATCTCAAGCTGGAAAATTGTTTCACTTAGCTTTTTGTAGATTCTGTAACTCCAGAATCCATTTAAAGGCTTTATTTAATGCTATTTCTGAGGGAAACAGGGGAGAGCTTAGACAACTTCCTGGTTTCTCTCTGCAATCTTTCCCCTCCCCCTCTCCCATATTATACTTTTGCCTAAATGTAGAAAACATAAAGGAAATTAATATAAATCCAGCTTGGAAAGGTAGTTGGAAGCCAGAATCTGGAGCATCTAAAATGCCAGAGAAAGCAATTTAAATTTTATTTTATGGGAAATGATGAGCAGGTAAGCATTTTAGTAGGAAAATGACATATTAATTTATTTGAATATTGAAGAAGTTGGATTAAAAAGGTAAGAGCCTGGATTTAGGTGGACCAACTAGGAAGCAATAGCAGTAGTCCAGGGAAAATGAGATGGTTGCCTCAAGTAAAAAGTTGACAATATAAGTACAAAGAAGGAAACAAGCAAGAGATTATATGGAATTAAAAATTCTGGGTACCTGATTAGATGTGAAGGAAGGAAAGTGAGGGAGAGGGAAGAGCCAAACATTACTTCAAAAATTAGGATCTGGGTAGCTACAAGGATTCCCATGGTCTCAAAAGAAATGGTGAAATTTAGAGGAGGGGTAGGGTTAGGTCAGAAGAGAATGACTTTTGCTTTTGGACATATTGATTTTGATATGCCTGTGGTACAACTAGGAGATAGAAATCAAGCAATTGATGTAGGGCTGGTATGCAAGAGAAATCTGAGAGGAAGGTATATAGATTTGGGAATTATCTGAAAACCAGTGGGAGTTCATGAGATCCCCAAGAAAGACATTGTACAGCAGAGGAGTAACTGTTCCAGAATAGTGTTTAGGGGAACATCAATGTTAAGGGAGAAGAAGATGGATCATGATTAATTAAAAATGACAGTAGGTACAAAGAAAGGTAGGAGGATAACCATGAAAGAACAGTGTCATGGAAGCCAAAGGAGTAATGGTCAGGAGCATTTCTTCACATGCTCACCATCCATTTCACAAATATTGAAGACAATAATGTATGAGAACTGAGAAATCCCTATTACTGTTAGCAGTTACAAGGTAACTAATAACTGTAAAGAAAGCATTTGTGATTAGAAACCACACTTAAAGGGAATTAGAAGTGATTCAGAAGAAAGTAGTGAAGATAGCAAGTCAATTAGCATTTTTAAGTTCCTACCATGTGCTAGTCTCAGGGGTAAGCACTGGGGATACAAAGATAGGAATAAAAGTTTCTGGCCCCAAGGAGATTTTAATCTAAGTGCAGATAATTCTATTAAATTTTGCCAATGAAATTGAGGAAAGGGAAAGGGCAGCAGCTTAGGAGAATGCTATGCTGGTGTCAATTTAGAATTTTTTCAAGTATTGTATAGAATTGAGCATGTTTATAGGTAATGAGGAAGAAATCAAATGCCAGGAAGAAATTATAGATGAGAAAAAGAAAAAAATAATTAATGGGACAAGTTAATGGAGGATTGGAAGGGATAAGATCAAGGGTATATATAGATACAAAGATTATGCTTGGTAAGGAATAGGTACATTTTCCTCAGGTATAAGAGAAAGGGACATGGTTATGTGTGAAAATGTAGAGGGATTTGAAATGTTGGAGTAGGGGAGAAGAGGGAGTTTGACATAGACAGCCTCTTTATTCTTAAAGAAATAGGTGAGGACATCTGCTGAGCGAATGAGGGTGGTGAACAGCACAGGGTTTGGAAGAGATAAAAAGAAAATTAGAACACATTTTCAGGGTTCTTGGATAAAGAATGAATAAAAACAGAAAAGTAATGAAGCCCTAGTTGAGATTAGAAAACATAGAATTGTAGGGAGTCAAGCTGGCATGCTGGTGCAACTTCCTCCCTCAACTTAGATCCAGAGAAGGTAAGAGGGAAATGGGGATTGGAAGTCATGGGAATAAATGAACAGATGTTAAACAACATCCATAATATCAGATCTGTATAAAGAATAAAGAAAGGTCATAACTGAATAAGAAGGAATTGAGGAACTTGAATGTAAAGTGAGGAAAAGGATAGTTGTAATAGGAGTGAAACAGCTAGAAACAGAAATATAGGATATGTCAATATTTAGGTAAGTTTTTAATAACTGATCACAGACAAAAAGTTAGCTCCAGTCTTGAAAACCTTGAATTTCTGAAGAAGTTCATGATTACCAAAGTTTAAGTGACATCAAATATCTCACAGCTAATAAATATGGGAATCAGGAATCTGCATTTCAATAGACAATAGAATCTCAAGATAAAGGGATGAGGGGATTAGACTAAAATAATTCAAAATCTTATTCAATAATTATAAATAGCCTATTTGTCTAAGATCTCAGAATTTAGAACCAAGTCAGCAAACTGGGGAGGATTTCAGAGATTATTTAGGAGTGGAGTAACAAGTTCCCTGAATCTCCAGCATAACTACTGTACTCTGAAACAAGATGGTCCTGTGTTTCATTATCCTGAATCAAAGAATCAATGATTATTAGACCTAAAAGGGATTTTACAGATGAAGTGTAACCTCTTTAATTTACAGTTGAGGAAGTGTGTTTAGATAAATGAATTCTATGTAACTGTGATGATTGTGTTTCAAGTTGGCCGCTACTGCTGCACATTCTTTTTTTCTGAATCTTTATTGTGCTTCTTTCATCTGCTATGACAGGAATGAACTTATCACCTCAAGAAGTGAAAAAAGTCAAGGTAGTCCCTTATGAACTTATTCTTATCACACATTTTCAAATCAAAATTCCTCTCTATCATGTCCTAATACTTCTTCTTTTGCTTCAGTCTGTAGCAAAAAAAAAAATGACTCTTCTCACAACAAATATAACTTCTCTACTTTTCCTTTTTTATCTTACTTCCATCTTTCTTTTCCAGGAGCCTGCCCCTTCAAAGAATTTTGGAGATGTCTTCAACTTCTCTTTATTTACTGACTCCATCCGTGTGAACTAGACATATGCCTAGGTCTACCTTGATACATCAGAAAAATCTACAAAAGATCATACCATCTCCTCAAGGTATTGTTCTTTATTTTCATGTATAGTGAACTACATGATTTCTCTACAATTTCACAGGCAAAATAGCTATCTACACTCTTGGCTGCACTTTCTCCCCTCTCATTCACTTCTCCTATTCTTGAAATACAGATTATATCCAATCACTTCACAGAATTCACTCTCATTAAGGTGATCAATGATCTTTTAACTTTTAAATCCAATGGCCTTTCCTCAGTCCTCACCCTTCTCGAGCTCTTTTTATAGATTATTAATCTGTTCCTTTGTCTTTCTGATATTTCTACTCCACTTAGCCCTCTCCCATCCATCTGGCAACTGTTATTTTTTTTTAGTTCACTATTGATTTCCCACCATCTAAACATATATGTCCCATCGGGTTATGTTCTGGTTCTCTTTTTTCTCCATTCCATCTTCCTCAATGATCTCCCACCTTCTGTAGGGTTCAGGTATCAATAAAGATATAGAACAGTAGCTTGAGGGAATGTGTGTGTGTATGTGTGTGTGTGTGTGTGTATCACTTTCCAAGATGGGATTCAGTTACCTCATTTATAAATAATTGTCTCTAAGATTCATTCCAGCTCTTTTGGACATCTCCACCTATGCTTTAGGAATCACAAATATATCATATCCAAAATGAAAATCACTATCTTTCTCCCCCTTAAGCCTGCCTTCCTCCAAATTTCCCCATTTTTATTGAGGTTGTTAGTTTCCTTCCAATTGAACTCAAGTTCTAAACATTTGAGAGATGAGATATTCATCCTCATCACCCAGAGGCAGTGAATTGCTAAAACTTGTTTAAGTCATCTACAGAACATATTATATATGTCTGTGGGTATGTGTGTGTATATATATGTGTGTGTCTGTGTGTATCTTTCTTTTTTGTTTAATTATTTTTTTTAAATTTTTATTTTTTTAATTTGTTTTTAGTTTTCAATATTCATTTCCGCAAGATTTTGAGTTACAAATTTTCTCCCTGTCTTTCCCCTACCCTCCACCCCAAGATAGAGAGCCTACAGAATACCCCTTCCCCCAATCTACTCTCTCTTATATCCTCCCCCATCTCCCCTCTAACTTTCTAGCAGGGCAAGACAGATTTTTATACCCCAGTGCTTGTATATCTTATTTCCCAGTTACATGTATAAAACCATTTTTTTTAAACTTTTGTTTTTAAAACTTTGATTTTCAGATTCTTTCCCTTCTTCCCTCCTCACCCACCTCCACTGGGAAGATAAGCAATTCTATATAGCTTGTACATGTGTAGTTATGCAAAATGTTTCCATAGTAGTTACATTGTGAAAGACTAACTATATTTCCCTCCATCCTATACCACCCTCCACTTATTCTATTTTCTCCTTTGACCCTGTCCCTTTTCAAAAGTATGTGCTCCTAACTACCCTCTCTCCCATTCTTCCCTCCCTCCTATCACCCTGCTTCTTATCCCCTTCACCCCTACTTCTCTGTAGGGTAAGATACCCAATTGAATTGGTAAGTTATTCATTCCTTAAGGCAAATTCAATGACAATAATGGTGACCCATTCCCTTTCACTTTCCTGCTCTTCCATGCCATTGCAACAGTTTTCTCTTGCCTCTTTTATGAGATAATTTGACCTATTATATATCTCCCTTTCTCCTCTCATTATATTACTCTCTTACCACTTAATTTTATTTTTAGATATCATCCCTTCTCTATGTATTCATGTACTTGCATATACAAACAACCATACATATATTTATACAAACAAGTACCCTCCCTCTACATACATATAAAATGTATGTATACATATATACATATATATTCCTTTCAACTATCCTCATACTGAGAAAAGTCCCATGAGTTACAATTATCATTTTTCCATGTAGGAATATAAATTGTTCCACTTTAATAAGTTCTTTATGATTTCTTTTTCCTGTTTACTTTCTCATGCTTCTCTTGCTTCTTGTATTTGAAAGTCAAATTTTCTGTTCAGCTCTGTTTTTTCATCAAGAATACCTGAAAGTTCACTATTTCATTGCATGACATTATTTTCCCCCCGAAGCATTATACTCTGTTTTGCTGGGGGGGAGGGGGTGATTCTTGATTTTAATCCTAGCTCCTTTGACCTCAAAATTATCCTATCCCAAGACCTTCTATCACTTAGTATAGAAGCTCCTAGATCTTGTGTTGTCCTGATTGTGTTTCCACAGCACTCAAGTTGTTTCTTCCTGATAGCTTGTAATATTTTCTCCTTGACCTGGGGACTCCAGAATTTGGCTGTGATATTCCTAGGTCTTTTCTTTTGGGGATCTTTTTCAAGAGGTGATCAGTAAATTCTTTCAATTTCTATTGTACCTTCTGGTTCTAGAATATCAGGGCAAATTTTCTTGAGAATCTCTTGAAGGATGATTTCTAGGTTCTTTTTTGATTGTGGCTTTCAGGTAGTCTAATAATTTTTGAATTATCTCTCCTCGATTTATTTTCCAGGTCAGTGGTTTTTCCAATAAGATATTTCAAATTAACTTCTATTTTTCATTTGTTTGGATCTGTTTTATAGTATCTTGATTTCTCATAAAGACATTAGCTTCCAGTTGCTTCACTCTAATTTTGAAGGAATTATTCTCTTCAGTGAGTTTTTGAAATTCCTTTTTTATCTGGGCTCTTCAGCTTTTTAAGACACTCCTCCTCATTGGCTTTTTGTGCCTCTTTTGCCATTTGAATTAATCTGTTTTCAAGGCTTTATTTTTTTCAGTCAGGTTGTTTACTTGCTTTTAATGATTTTCTTGCATCATTCTCATTTCTTTTCCCAATTTTTCCTCCACTTCTCTTATTTGGTTTTCAAAATCCTTCTTGAGCTCCTCCATGACATGTAACTAATTCATATTTTTCTTGGAAGCTATTGTCTTCTTCTGGTTCCATGTTTTGATCTCTTTTCTCCCCAAAACAAGGATTCTATGGTCTGATTTTACTTTCTCTGCTTGCTCATCTTGCCAGCCAATTACTTGACTCTTGAGTTCTTTGCCATTTTAGAACTCTACTTCCAGAGTGGAGGGAGCTGTGTCCCAAATCACTGGGGTTTTCACAAATATTGTCAGAGTTCTGTGAATGGCACCCTCTCCTCAGACATTCCAATCTCTGGCACATTGGCCACACAATCCAAGACCACTATCCAAGACTGTGATTCATACGCAAGCAGGTCAAAGCAAGAGTGATTACCCTCTGAATGGTCCCTTGTTCCCTCCATGATCTGCAAAGCAGTAGCTATGGAGCTGCAGCAGCTGTAGCCACCATGTGTCCTTCACTTCTTGCCCTGGGGCCAGACCATGCTCTTCCATCACCCAGTTCCAACAGAGTTCCCCATTGACCTTTTACTTTCTTTTTGGCATTTATGGGTTGAAAAGTGTGGAAACTGCCACAGCTGCTGGTGATTTACTCTCTGAAATCTGCTCTAGCTGATCTGTGCTACAGGTTGGGGCTGCCCCAGGTGTAGGACCACAGGGCTCACTCAGACTGTACTGGGCTTCCAGCTCTGTGCAATAGACCCTTCCTGTCAGCCTGACCAGCTGCCTTCAGTTGGAGATTTGTTTCTCTCTGTCATTTTTGTGGGTTCTGTAGCTCTAAAATTTGTTTAGAGTCATATTTTATAGTCATATATATGACTATATGTCATATTTATAGTCATATTTATGACTATAAAATATGACTCTAAAAAAATATATATATATATATAGGTATTGGAGGTGGTTGGGTGGGAGCTCAGACAAGTTCCATATGTAATTCTTCTCACTCACAGAGCTACCTTCTTAAGTCAAATCATTATTACACTTCTCCTAGACTATTACAGTAGTGTCTTAAATGGACTACCAGCATCCAGTATTTCCCTTTACAATCCATCCTCTATATAGTTGTCAACATAGTCTTCAAGCAGATCTGAACATGTTACTTTCCTGATTGAGAATCCTCTCTGTTTCCTATGAAAATATAAAATCTATTCTTTGACAAAACTCTTTGCAATGTTTTTCTAACCTATCTTTGCAGACATAATTCATGTGATTCCACTTCATGTGGTCCACTTTCCACTTCAACTGGTCTAGTTGCTGTTCTCTGAATTAAACATTTAAACTCCTGCCTCTGTATCTTTATATAAGCTTTCCAACATTCTGGGATTTCACTCTAATTTGTTTCAATATTTGGTTTAGTTGCTTTAGTTTTTTATGGGAAGTCTTCTCTATTCCTCCCTAGTGATTAGCATTCTCCCCCACTTCAAATCATCTTGTATATACTTATTTGTTTACATGTTGCATTTTCCAGTAGAGTTTATGTCCCTCGAGGACAGGGATTGCTTTTCATATATAAAACTCAATACCTAGCACATAATGTATATCAGAGTAGGCTCTTAAAAATGCATGTTGAATTGAAGAGACCAAGTTTGCCTGCAAGTTGAATGAATACAAGCTCCCAGGTCACCTGCCTTTGAGTTCAGTTTCTATATGCTGTTGTGTCTCAGTGTTTTTTCTTCTCCTTGTAGGTTTTCTCCCATCACAGTGTCCAATGACTAGTTCAGTAGGAGTGATGCAGCTATACATTTGGCAAGGGAGAGACCTGCTCCTGAGCAAAGATGGGTTCTTTAGCTGGGTTTTCTTATATGAAAGATTATTTTTCCATCTTAAAATGGCATCAGTAAGCACCACCAATTTCCCATTTTCTCTTCTTCTTAGCTGTCTTCTTTGTCTCATTGTTTACTTAATCCTCTATTATCACATGAAATATTCATGGTGTGTCATTCATGTGGCCACTGTATGTTATTTCTTGGGAAAAGCAACTAGATCAGAATGGAAGCAAGATGTCAGAGAGTTTTCAAGGGGAGATCGTTTCAATAAGCATGGTACAACATTCTGAGCTATGACTGGCTCACTAATCCTCATTCTATTCGTTTGTTCTGGGTTTCTGTATGAGTTACTAGGAGTCTGACTTCCTTTAAGGGAGTGATATGTTCTCCATTGCTAGTTATTTTCTAGGAATGTCTCCTCTTGTCATGTTTTCAATTAGTTACTTTTCCCAAAAGACATTTATTGCTATCGTGCATGGGCAGGATTAATGCTAACCTCTTTCTTGCTGTTAGAGTTGAGCCCACCCCTCTACTGCCACCGCCATTTGTGCCCTGGTACATGAACTCTTGTTCTTTTATTAATATTTTTAAGGGCATTCAAGTAGCCCAATGCTGATGCATTGTGATTTCAGTGATATCTATTCTGATGATTCTATCACTGTTCTACTATCGCTTTTTCATCACTGAAATGACCATCATATTTATTTAGCTCAGTATTTCTATTTACATTTGAAATCCCTGCTGACATTTTGTTGGAAGGGCTATGTAGACTTGTTTGTTCATCTTCTTGTTTATTTTTTGCTCTTGTTTAGGGGTGCCATTTGTAAATACACAAAAGATAATGACAAAGATGTCAAAATGGAGCCCAATGAGTTTTTTTTTCTCCTTCTTCAATTGTCATTCTCTGAAGCTGTCTCATTTGGGATGAGCACAGGGGCTGGGGTGATGTTTGCCAAGGATGTTAAGAGTAGATTGCAATATATTCCACACAGTGAATAAACCATTCAACCTTCTTATTATCTTCTCAACCAAGCAGTGTAGAAAGCTGGGAAGCTCAGCATCCTTTACACTGACTGCTTTGAATCTATCATGTATCCTCAGTAGCAGTTCTCTGTCTCCTTTAACCTTAGTGCTACTGCTGAGAGCCAGCAGCTGGTTCACTGAGCTTGGAAGCCTGCCCTTACTAACACATTGGATGTTCCTGCTGTTGTCACCAAAGAGGTTCTTCTTGGCTCCCATACTCATGCACATCTGCTGGGATGGCATGGCTCACAAAGTTATAAGTAACATTCACTAAGCATCCAGACAGGGGAAATCAGGGCTTGGTAGTCTCTCTCAAAGTGTCTTTGTTCTGGGTCACCTTGAAGCTCGAAGGGTCACAGAGTGTTAACAGATGAATCTTAAGTGATAGTTTAATCCAATTCTCCCAATTTGAATAGGAAGCAACTATACAACACAGGATTTGGACTAGCTAACTCCATACAAAACATAAATTGCATGTTATTACCTGTAAAAACCCAGCTAGATCAGAACAGAAGCAAGAAACCAGAACATTTGTAAGAAGACATTCAAGTTACAAAATTTTTTAAGGAACTCAAATTATATTTTTCA
Organism: Petaurus breviceps papuanus; assembly: GCF_028583685.1. Lineage (NCBI taxonomy): Eukaryota > Metazoa > Chordata > Mammalia > Diprotodontia > Petauridae > Petaurus > Petaurus breviceps. The sequence goes on from NW_027186296.1 coordinate 82,225,759, forward strand.
GCACATATAGGAGTAGAGCCTGGCATGGTAATATATGCCTGAAATCCCCGCTTCTGGGGAGGTTTAAGCTGGTGGAAAGCTTGTAAGTACTGAGCTACAGTAGGGACAAAGCTAATCAACTGGTCACCCTAAAGCATTCTCCAATATGTTGAGTCTCTTGGAAGCAGGTGAACCACCAGACTGGTTAAGGTAGGCCCAGGTAGGAAATGGAGCAGCTCAAAGCTTCCATGACAATCATCATTGTGAATGTATCCATAAGTGATAATTGCATGGCCAGCCTCCTTAAGATAGACAAACCCAGTTAAAAAAAGATACGTAGAAGCTGAAGTGAGTATTCATTCTCTGAGGACTACAGGTGAATCCAGATTTGTATAAACCAGACATGCCACAAAAATGTGAGCTTATGAAAGAGATGTAAATCACGGAATTCACTTTGCAAGAGGATACTTTGCTTCTTGGAAGAATTCACTGCAAACTTCCTGTGAATAATGTGTTTCCCTCTCTCCCCACTCCTTATCAAAATCAGTATGGACTGAGGACCCTTGGTGTGCAAGGGATAAAATCTGCATACACTTACAGGGGCTGTCTAGCACCTGTGTTATAACCTGGCTTCTTCAGTACACCCAGCACCAGCAGCCAAGAAGAATTAATGTCACTGGTTATTTTGCACTAGTTTTATTCCAGGACATTGAAAGCATTTTCTCAGAGTTGCTCTGAAAGTGGGTACTACCAAAAAAAGTCTCAAGTGTCATACTTCTAGTAGGCCTAATTTAGTCTAGATATTTTTTCTATCCTAGCAAATACATTTATTCATCTTTCTCCTTGTTGGGGTTCCATATCAGTTAGTCTTTCAGTCAATAGTCAACAAGCATTTAAAGTGCTTACTATGTGCCAAAAACTGTGCTAAACTCTGGGGACAAAAAAAAAAAGATCAAAAATATTCCCAGGCCTCAAGGAATTTACATTTTAATAGAGGTAGCATCATAGAAACAACACTGCTCCATATGTACAGGGTAAATTAAGGGTAAACTCAAAGGAAGTGGGAGGGGGAATTGAGGGTTTGGAGGAAGAACAGGAAAAGACTTCTTACAGAGTCTGAGATTTTCGCTGAGATTTGAAAGATGGGCTTTATAGTACACTGGGGAAGGTAGAAGCCCCCTGTGGTTTTGTTTGTTTGTGGAAAGAGAGCCAGAGAGGGTAAAGAAGTAATCAGAGGAGCCACATTCAGAGTCCATTTCTAACAACTAATATCAACAAGCCTTTGGGCAAGATTCCACCTTGCTGAATCTCAATTTCCTGTCAAATGAAGGATTGGAATAGATAGCCTCAAAGGTCCCATTGAAATCTTGAGCTTCTATTCTCCGCTCCAGAAACAGTTTGGGGATACAGCAAGTTCATGCATATCTTATGTTTCTGAGGTCTCCTTCATATCCCCATTAAGGAAAGCAACCTGAAATAGAAGAGAGAGAATTTATGAACTTCAGGTCTTTGAAAGTCCAGATAAGGAATTCTCTCTGATTCTTTTTTTTTTAATTTCTGCCAGATTTTGTGTTACAAATTTACTCCCTGTTTTTCCCCTACCCACCACCCCAAAATAGCAGTCCCACAAGATATCCCCTCTTCCAATCTGCTCTCTCCCATACCCCTTCTGACTTTTCCAGTAGGGCATGGTGGATCTCTATGCCCAAGTGACTTTACATATTATTTCCCCATTACATATAAAATGGCATTAATAATACAAGTCATTCCCCAAATGATAAATGGTTAAAGGATATGAACAGTTTTCAGAAAATTAAGTCAAAGCTATCTATAGTTACATGGAAAATATTCTCTGTCATTACTGTTTAGAGGAATGCAAATTAAACCAACACACATATGAAGTTGCATAATATGACAGAAAAGGAAAATGACAAGTATTGGAGGAGATATGGGAAAATTAGGATACTAATGCACCATTGGTTGAGTTGTGATCTGATTCAACCCTTCCCAGAGAGCAATTTGCAACCATACCCAAAGGGCTATTAAACTGTCCATACTCTTTGGCCCAGCAATACCACTACTCAGTGTATAGGCAAAGAATTGGAAATTGAGGGGATGACCATCAAATGGGGAATGGCTGACCAAGTTGTAGCATATTATTGTGATTTAATGTGATTGTGATTTAAGAAATCGCAATCAAGGTACTTTCAGAAAAACCTGGAAAGACTTACAAAAATCGATTCAAAATGAAGTGAGCAGAACCAGATTATTGTACACAGTAATAGCAATATTGGATGGTGATCAATTGTGAATAACCTAACTCTTCTCAGCAATACAATTTAAGACAATTCAAAAGAACTTAAGAGGAAAAATGCTATCTCCCTCCAGAGAAAGAACTAATGAATTCTGAATACAGATAAAAACATATTATTGTGTGTGTATGTATTTCAGTCTGTTTTTTTCGCAATATGACTGATAAGGAAATATACTTTACATAACTTCACATGTATAACATATCAAATGATTCTTTCAATTCTTTCAATGAGAGAGGGAGAAAATCTCAAAAAAATTTTTTAATGAATGTTACATTTTAGTCCCCTCCCTCCCCATGGAATCAGAAAACAAAATATTTTTTTAAATGTTTAAAAATTATAAAGGAAAGAACTTACCATGGTGCCTAGATGTAAAGCCAAGAATGAGCAGCTTTCAAGAGGATTGTTGCTATGAACATCTTTAAGGTTCTGATCACATACTATAGTGAACTTGCTATTTATTCAGCAGTAAATTAAAGCAAAACATTCATAGAAACGAAAGCACAGAATTCACCATGTTATAACATAGCGACTTATTACTAAAGTGACCACATGGTTTTCACCAAAGTGGACAAATATTTTTTCCCATCTTTCACCTACTCCCCACCCCAAAATATCAAACCCCTCCCCCCTATCTGTTCTCTCTTATATTCTCCCCCATTACATCCCTAACATTCTAGTAGGGTAAGATAGGTTTCTATACCCGAGTACCTGTATATCTTACTTCCCAGTTGCATGTAAAAAAACACATTTTTTAAACATTTGTTTTTAAAACTTTGAGGTCCAGATTTTTACCCTTCTTCCCTCCTCACCCACCCTCACTGGGAAGATAAGCAATTTGATGTAGGTTGTACATGTATAGTTGCCCAAATCATTTCCATAGTCTTTATGTTGTAAAAGACTTTATTTCCCTCAATCCTATCCCACCTCCCACTTATTCTATTTTCTCGTTTGACCCTATCCCTTATTAAAAATGTTTGCTTCAAACTACCCTCTCCCCCAATATGCCCTCCCTTCTATCATACCCCCTCTTATCCCCTACCCCCATATTTTCCTGTAGGGTAAGCCCAATTGAATGAGAATCAGGTCTCCCATTTCCTTTCACCTTCTTGCTCTTCCCCTCCATTGTAAAAGTTTTCTCTTCCCTCTTTTATATGAGATAATTTATCCTAATCTATCTCTCCCTTTCTCCTCCTAATAAATTCCTCTTTCACCTCTTAATTTTATTATTTAGATATCATCCCTTCATATTCAAATCATCCTGTGGCCTCTGTCTATGCATACATGAACATATATATGCCCACACTCACATACACATTTACATAGATATGCCCTCCTATATATACATATATGTGTATGTATACATATATACATATATATTCCCTTCAACTATCCTCATACTGAGAATAGTCTTATGAGTTAAAATTATCATTTTACCATGTAGGTATGTAAATAGTTCAACTTTAATAAGTTCCTTTGGAATTTTTTTCCTGTTTACCTTCTCATGTTTCTCTTGCTTCTTGTATTTAAAAGTCAAATTATCTGTTCATCTCTGGTCTTTTCATCAAGAATACTTGAAAATCCTCTATTTCATTGAAGGACATATTTTCTTCTGAAGCATTATACTCAGTTTTGCTGGGTAGGTGATTCTTGGTTTTAGTCCTAGATCCTTTGACCTCTGGAATATCATATTCTAAGCCCTTCAGTCCCTTAATGTAGAAGTTGCTATGTCTTGTGTTATCCTGATTGTGTTTCCACAAAACTCATTTTTTTTACTTACTGCTGAGAGTATTTCCTCCTTGACCTGGAAACACTGGAATTTGGCTATAATATTCCCAGGAATTTTCTTTTGGGCATCTTTTTCAAGAGGTGATGGGTGAATTCTTTTGATTTCTATTTTAAAAACTGATTCTAGAATATCAGGGCAATTTTGTTTGATAATTTCTTGAAAGATGGTGTCTAGGCTCTTTTTTTTGATCATGGCTTCCAATAATATTTAAATGATCTCTCCTGGATCTATTTTCCAGGTCAATGGTTTTTTCCAATGACATATTTGACATTGACTTCTATTTTTTCATTTGTTTGGATCTTTTTTATATCTTGATTTCTCATAAAGTCATTAGCTTCCAATTGCTCTAATCGAATTTTGAAAGAGTTATTCTCTTCAGTGAGTTTTTTTTAATTCCTTTTCTGTCTGGCAAATTTGGCTTTATTAGGTGTTCTCCTCATTGTTTTTTTGGGCCTCTTTAGCCATTGGAGTTAGTCTATTTTTTAAGGTGTTATTTTCTTCAATGTATTTTTGGGTTTCCTTTAGCAGGCTGTTGACTCACTTTTCATGATTTTCTTGCATCATTCTCATTTGTCTTCCCAATTTTTACTCCACTTCTCTTACTTGATTTTCAAAATCCTTCTCAGCTCCTCCATGGCCTGTAACCAATTGATATTTTTCTTGGAGGCTTTTGATACAGGAGTTCTGACTTCACTGTATTCCTCCTGCTCCATCTTTGATCCTTTTTGTCCCCCAAAAAAGGATTTTTTGGTATGTTTGTGCTTCCATTGCTTGCTCATATTGCCAGCCATTATTTAACTTTTCACCTCTTTGCCTTGGTAGAATTCTGTTTCCAGAATGGAGGGAGCCATGTCACAAATTCCTGGGGTTTTTGAAGCTTCTAGAGCTATTAGGAGGGTGCCCTCTCTACAGCCCCCACAAGCTCTGGCTCACAGGTCACACACCCCAGGACCACCACCCAAGATCATGATCCAGATCCAAGCAGTTTAAAGCAAGAGCAATTACCTTTTTGAATGGTCACTTAATCCCCCTACAATCTGCAGACCAGGAGCTCCTGAGGCAGCCATGTGGTAGTTGCAGCCACTGCATCTCCACCTCTTCTTGCCCAGGGGTTAGGGGCTGGACTGTGCTCTTCCATCCCTCCCTGTTCCAACAGAGTTACACAATGATCTTTTACTTTTTCTTTGGTGTTTATGGGTTGAGAAGTCTGGGATCCATCACAGCTACTGATGATTCATTCTCTTGAAGTCTGCTCAGGCAGCCACTGGTTGGGCTACCGTGGGGATAGAACCCTGTGGCTCACACCAGACTGCGCTTGGCTCCCAGCTTTGTGAAATAGACACTTCCTGTCCACCTACTGGACTTCCTTCAGGAGGAGATTTGTTTATCTCTGTCACTTTGTGGGTTCTGCAGCTCTAAAGTATGTTTAAAGTCATTTTTTACATGTATTGGAAGGGACTGGAGTGGGAGCCCATGCCAAGGTTTTGCTTCTACTCTGCCATCTTGTCTCTGCCCTGGGGACACATAATTTTATACAAAATATATCATTCAGTAAGTCCTTAACCCAAACATCCTTAAGGAGCAAGCCTCCTTAAGGGACATAAAGTACAAAGGTCAAAGTTCTCCACCCCTAGATCATATTGTCTTAATCTCTCTGTCAAAAAGTCTTCTCTTTTCTTTATTGGAGATTAGTTTCCAATCATCCTTAATTCAATCATCCTAAGAGGTACAAGGTACAGAGTACAAAGTTCTTCCACATGGTCTTCTCTGTCAGCACTAAGTACCCAAGGAGAGTTCTTTTCATCTTGGCTTGAAGCTGGTTCTCAGATTCCATGGTTCCAGATTTTGTCTGAGTTTACCCAACTGTCACCTCAATTCAAAGGTAGGCAACTCTCAGATCATCCAGCTCCTTGCCTAGTTCCATATTGAAGTTCACAGTGTCCAGTCCTCCTCAAATACTTCACAGTTTCTGTTTATGGTAAGACAAAGCTTATCAGAGCCAAAACCACATTCATACACATTGCTGGCACCATCCCCAATTCACTCTCTGTCTGTTAGACCACTACAGACCCACAAGCAAGGTTTGAGAACTGAACACAAATCATCAGTATAGCCCCAGGTCCCCCAAAACCCTCCTCCAGGACTTCTGTAAACAGACAACAAGAAAACCCTTTTTCAGGAATTCCAGTAAGGTCCCAAGGCTTCCTTACAAAGTAGAAATCAAAACAGACAGGGCAGAGAGACAGAATACTGCCAGAACAAGTGTTTGCTTCTCAATTCTGCCACAACAAGTGTTCCCTTCTCAGTTCTCTCTCCCAGCTTGTGCTCAGCTTTTTATCTGGTCATTAGCTCCTCCCTGTTCTACCCACCTCTTACATCCTTCCTCTTCCTGTCTTTGGCAAGTCCCTCCCACTGTGGGTTTCACAACTTCTGTTTCTTAACAAAGAGTTGATATAATCATGGGCAAGGCTCAAAAGAAACTTGAACTGAAACAAGGTGATAAATAATTAAATAGCTGAAACAAGGCACTAAGTATTTCTTTGCATGTCATTACACTAGAACATAGTATAGCCACTTAATAAATCCATTAATCTAACTGTCCTTTCCTCCTTCCTCATTTCCTTCTTTCCACTGGTTAGCATTGACTGAGCTAGGCATCCTCAGTGCTTTTGATATCAAGTAGTGATCATTTGTATATCTAGAGAATTTTAGGGAGACATAAATAGAGGACACTGAGTCAGGAAGATCTGTGTTAAAATGCCTGACCCTGTATGGTATGCATGTATGTATGCATGCATGCATGTATGCATGTGTGTATTTATTTGTGTGCATGCATGCATGTAGTATGTATGCATGTATATACATATATATATGACCCTGGATGTCACTAATCTCTGTCTTGGTTTCCTTATATTTATAATGGAAATATAGTGGCACCTATTATATGTGGTTGTTGAGGAGCAAACAAGATAAAATAAAGAAAACTCTGCAAGACTAAAAGCAATACATTTATGTTATTATATTATTATGATTCCTAATTATTATTCTTGAAATCAGGTCCCAAACAACATATACTCTAAGATAAATAATATAACAATATTTGGAGTCAGAAGATCTACATTTAAATCTTGCCTCTGATACAGTTTCCATTGTGACCATAGTCATTTAATTTTTCTTGTCTTCTCTTTCAGAAAAAAAAAACAAGATAGCTAATAGTTATATAGTGCTCTTTATGTGTCAAGCACTGTGCTAAGTCCTTTACAATTATTATCTTCTTTCATCCTCACAACCACCCTGGGAACTAGATGATTTTACTGTTCCCATTTTACAGATGAGGAGACTGAGGCAAATAGAGGTCAAATCATTTTCCCCAGGGTCACATGGTAAGTATCTAAAGCAGAATTTGAACTCTAGCCTTCCTTATTCCAGGCATGCTGCTAACTACTTCACCACCTGATTGCCTATGGTAGCTATGTCATTTGGTATTTGCAAGCCCAAATGATATAATAAAGGTTAAATCTCATGGCAAATTTTGAAGTCCTGTGTAATTATCAATTATTTTGATTATTAAAGAGTAATCTCATACATTTCCTTATATTCTCAGTCAACTTAGTTCTCAGTTTAAGAGCTAATATTTCACATTTATGTAATACATTGACATTTAAAATTCTTTTTCTTTATAACAATCCTATGAGCAGGCATTTTCATTAGGTATTATGATTATGATTATGATTATGATATAATAGGTATTATTATTATTATACTTTTAAAGATGATGAAATTGTGACTTGACTGGAGTCATAAACAAAAATCCATCAAAGTGGATCAAGTTTCTATAGACCTGTAGAAAGGAGGAAAATTCTTTCAAAGGGGCTGAGTTTTGGTGTAAACACAAGTTTAGAAACAAATTTATGATTTAAATTTATCTACTTGAAAGTTTTATCCCACTTCCCCAGTATAACATAAAGTTCTTTTGGGCAAGGACTAGATAGATATAAATATAGCCATAGACATAGATATAGATAAAGATATAGAGATATACACATTTACATATGTGTGCTCATGTATATGTATATATATGTGCATGTATATATGTGTAAATATACATACATACTGTGTTTCCCCGATAATAAGACACTGTCTTATTAAGTTTTTTGGACAGAAAAACACCAGAGGGCTTATTTTCAGGGGAGGGCTTATTTTAATGAACATTGACAGCAACTTTAATAAACAGGTAAATGTGAACAAAAAAAATGTACCTTTATTCAATAAGCAAATCACTGGGGAAGAACAGGATGACACTCTCACTGCTGCAGCTCTGATTGGATGCAGCTCGGAGCACAGCGTGCATTTCACCAAGGGGGGGACAGTGCATACAGAGGGTACTGTAATGTAGCGTGTAGCGCAGGGGATCACCTTCCCTAAAGTAGCAATCTCAATAGGGCTTATTTTCGGGGGAGGGCTTATTTTAGAGGAATCTTACACAGTAAGGGGAGGGCTTATTTTCGGGATAGGTCTTATTATCGGGGAAACACGGTATATAAATATACATCTAGGTATGTGTGTAAATAGGTAGATAGATAGACAGACAGACACACAGACATACAGACAGACACAGACAGACAGACAGACAGACAGACAGATAGATAGATAGATAGATAGATAGATATAGTATCTAGCATACTGCCTTCTTATATAGTAGGTGCTTATAAGAACTGACATTTTATGCTTAATTGATACCTGCTGTATTAGATTAAATGAATTATTTACTGTTGGTACTTGGCTTCAGGTTTAACACTTTCATTTACATTTGCTTTCAAGGCCAAGGTAAAGCTTTATTTTCTCCACCTTGCCTAATTTGATTATTCTAAAAGCACAGGACTCACAAACTTCTTGGATGGAACTCTGATGATAATGATGATGATGATGATGATGATGATGATAATTACATAGTGCTTAAAGATTTGCAAAATGTTCTATATAAATACATACATATATGCACGTATTTGTATGTACACACACATATATATATATATACAATTTGTATATATATAGTTTTTATTAGATACAATCTTATGAAAGTAGGTGCTCTTATTATCCTTATTTTATTTTTTCTTCCAGAATGTATTTATTTTTAGTTTTCGACATTCATTTCCAAATGGTTTTGAGTCATAAATTTTCTCCACATATCTTCCCTACTCCCCATGTCAAGGATGGCAAGCATACTGAATACCCTTTCCCCCAGTCTGTCCTCTCTTATATTCTGCCCCCCATTTCCCCTTACCCCTTACTTTCTTGTAGGGCAAGATGGATTTGTATACCCCATTGCCTGTATATCTTATTTCCTCATTGCATAAATAAACAATTTTTTAAACATTTGTTTTTGAAACTTTGCATTCCAGATTCTCTCCCTCCTTCCCTCCTCATTTCCCTTCCGATCCCCATTGGGAATATAAGCAATTCAATATAGGCTATACATGTGTACTTATGCAAAACTTTCCATAGTATTCATATTGTTAAAGACTAATTATATTTCTCTCCATCCTATCACGTCCCCCATTTACTCTATTTTCTACTTTGACCCTGTCACTTTTCAAAAGTCTTTGTTTCTGACTACCCTCTCCCTCAATTTGCCCCCCTTTTATATCATCCCTCCTCTTCTCCCTTTCCACCTTACTTTCCTTTAGGGTAAGATATCCAATTGATTGTGTGTGTTATTCCTTCCTTAAGCCAAGTCCAATGAGAATAAGGTTGACTCCTTGCTCTTTCCCTCCATTGTAACAGTTGTCTCTTGCCTCTTTTATGTGAGATAAATTACCCTATTCTGTCTCTCCTTTTCTGCTTCTCCCAATATATTCCTCTCTCACATCTTAATTTTATTTTTCAGATATTATCCCTTCATATTCTACTCACTCTGTGCCCTCTATGCATACATGCACACACATGAATATATGTATATATACATATACAAACACATATATGTATAAATATGCATATACACATATGCGTCCACACACACATATTCCCTTCAACTATTCTAATACTGAGAAAAATCTCTTGAGTTACAAATACTGTCTTTCCACATAGAAATATAAACAGTTCAACTTTAATAAGTTCCTTATGATTTCTCTTTCCTGTTTACTTTTTCTTGCCTCTCTTGCTTCTTGATTTTGAAAGTCAAAATTTCTTTTCAGCTCTGGACTGTTCATCAAAAATGCTTGAAAGTCCTCCATTTCATTGAATGACCACATTTTCCCCTGAAGTATTATACTTAGTTTTGCTGAGTATGTGATTCTTGATTTTAATCCTAGCTCCTTTGACCTTCAGAATATCATATTACAAAAACCCCCATCCCTTAATGTAGAAGCTGCTAGATATTTTGTTATCCTAATTGTTTTTTCCACAATACTAAAATTGTATCTTTCTGACTGCTTGTAATATTTTCTCCTAGATATGTGAACTCTGGAATTTGGCTATAATATTTTAGGAGTTCTCTTTTGGGGATCATTTTCAAGAGGAGATCAGTGAATTCTTCCAATTTCTATTTTATGCTCTGGTTCTAGAATATCAGGGCAGTTTTCCATGATAATTTCTTGAAAGATGTTTAGGCTCTTTTTTTTTTTATCATGGTTTTCATTTAGTTCAATAATTTTAAAATTATCTCTTCTGGATCTATTTTCCAGGTCAAGGGATATTTCACATTGCCTTCTATTTTTTTTTATTCTTTTGGATTTTTTTTTATAATATATTGATTTCTCATAAGTCATTAGCTTACATTTGCTCCAATCTAATTTTGAAGGAACTATTTTCCTCCATGATCTTTTTGAACTTCCTTTTACATCTGGTCAATTCTGTTTTTTAAGGCATTCTTCCCCTCATTGATTTTTGGAGCCTCTTTTGCCATTTGAGTTAGTCTATTTTTAGGTGTTACTTTTATTCATTATTTTGGGGGTCTCCTTTAGCAGGCTGTTGACTTTTCATGACTTTCTCGCACCACTCTCATTTCTCTTTCTAATTTTTCCTCTACTTCTCTTACTTGATTTTCAAAATCCTTCTTGAACTCCTTTATGGCCTATAATCAATTCATATTTTTCTTGGAAACTTTTGATGCAGGAGTTTTGACTTTGGTGTCTTCTTCTGGTTATATATTTTGATCATCTGTCACCAAAGAATGATTCTATAGTCTGATTTCTCTTCCTTTCTTTTCTCATCTTGTCAGCTAATTGCTTGACTTTTGAGCTCTTTGCCTTAGTAGAACTCTGCTTCCAGAGTAAAGAGTGCTGTTTCCCAAATTTCTGAGATTTTGTGCAGCTGTTGTCATAGCTTCTTGTAGGCACCTCCCTCAGAACTATGAGGAAGATGCCCTCTCCACAGCTGCCACAGCCTCTACAACACCAGTGCTCTTGACCCCAGGAATACTACCCAAGACTGCTACTCAGATCCAAGCAGGGAAAAGTAAGGAAACACTGCCTCAGTACTAGCAGAAAGATGCCTGCATTTGACCTGTGGTCAGCCACTTGGTTCCCCCACCATCTGTGGGCCTGGAGTTCTGGAAGCATCCACCACAGTGGCTTCACCCACCTCCCCCTCTGCCTCCCAGGGAGCAGAGACTAGACTGTGCTCTTCTCTCACCCATGTCCAACAGAATTTCCCCACTGATATTTTATTTTCTCTTTGGAGTTTATGAGTTGAGAAATCTGAAAACTGACATAGCTGTCAGTGATTCAGTCCCCTGAGGTCTGCTATGCCTGGTGTGTTCCACAGGTCTGTGCCAGTGCGGCCGATGTGGGACTGTGCTCAACTTCCAGCCTAGTACAATAGGCCCTTCCTGTTGGCCTGTCAGGCTGCCTTCACTGGGAGATTTGTTTCACTCTGTAATTTTGTGGGTTATGTAGCTCTGAAGTTTGTTTAGTGACATTTTTACAGGTTTTGGAGATGGTTGGGGTGGGAGCTCAAGCAAGTTTACATTTTACTCTGACATCTTAGCTCTTCCATTCTCTTATCCTTATTTTAAAGATGAGGAAACTAATACTGAGGTACATGACTGACTTGCCCAGGATCATATAGCCAATAAGTATCTAAGACAGAATTGAAACTCAGGTCTTCCTGACTCCAAGTCCAACTCTCTACCACTGTGCTTTTAGATATCTCTTATAGCACTTACCATCTATAATACTTATAGCAATTAATCAGGTATTGCTTTGTGACATACCTTGTACAGTAATTTTACCTTTTTTTCTGTATGCATTCTGGCACCACTAAGGGAGCAGCTAACTGAATAAAGTAATGACCCTGGAGTCAGCAAGTCCTTAATTCAAATCCTACCACAGACACTTATCTGTGTGACAAATCACTTAACCCTGTTTACCTCAGTTCCTCATTTGTAAAATGAATTAGAGAAATAAATGGCAAACCACTCCAGTATCTTTGCCAAGGATACCCCAAATGGGTTTATGAAGAGTCGGCCATGACTGAAAGAACTGAACAAAAACAATCCTGGTAGCCCAAACAGACTGAGAGTTCTTTAAGAACAGACACTATTACTTGCATGTATTTCATATGCCTGCATAGCACCCAGTACAGTACTTTACACGCTGTAGATTATTGATAAATGTGAGCAGATTGATTTATTGAGCATTACACTCATCTTTCCAGTCCCCTTTGTGTCTTTATACTACTGTCTCTCTTTGACAGCTTCTGTTTTCCATTTTTATGTTCTTGACCCAGTCTCTTTTTCATCACATCCCTTCATCATTGCAAATCAAATCAAGTCCTCCTGTTTATTTTGTGCTTACAAAGCTGCTGCAAATGATTATCAGGTAGATTTGTACCTAGATTATTTATGCTGGGACTGTAATTCTTTCCTCAATACAATTTATATCAAAAATGCTCACTAAAGCAAAATGGACCTCATTTTATTATAGTTTCTCTCAACTCCATTCATATAATCCCCTCAGTTGTTACTTCTACAATAACAGACACAGAGGATGCTAGCTTTATAAAAGCCTTTCTCCTACCCACATATGTCCTTAGCTCTTACAACTTATTTCTCCATTTTCTTCCTTGATCTTTCCTTTTCTGATCCATTTGGTCATCTTCTCTCCCTACCTCTATCCCCAGCTATTGAAATAGGCTTCCTCTTAGCAATATTTCAAATCAGTTACCTTACATCTCAAGTTCCAGATCTGGTGTTTTGATAAAGAGTTAAGAATCTATTAAATGTCAAATGCTGTGCAAGGTGCTAGTGATGCAAAAATTTAAAAAAATACCCTCTACCCTAAATTATTTTATACACTCTTAGGGAAAATATTTGTGCATCTATCTATCTATGTATCCATCTATATAGCTATCCACCTGCCTACAAACATATACACATATATGTACTTATATGTTACATATGTGCATTAGAATGTATATAAATAGGGCGGTTAGGTGGCACAGTGAATAGAGCACTGAACCTGGTGTCAGGAGGACCTGAGTTCAAACCCAGCCTCAGACACTTAACCCTTACTAGTTGTGTGACTTTGGGTAAGTACTTAACCCCAATTGCCCTGCCTTTCCCCCTCCAAAAAAAAAGCAAGAAAAAAAAAAAGAATGTATATAAACAAATTTATATGTATGTATGCACTATACATTATATATACAAATGCATATATAGATACACAAATATATAGATTATAAATATACACATGGATAAAGATATAGATAAAAATATAGATAGGAGGAAACTTCCTGAGACAGGAACACTAGCAACTGAGACATCAGGAAAGGCTTTTATGGAGGAAGCAGCAGTTCAGCTCCACTTTGAAGGAAACTAGGCATTCTAAAAGACAGAGATGAGAAGGAAGTCTGTTCCAGGAATGGGGAATGACATACGCAAATTTATCAAGAGAGAAGATGTAATGCCCCATGTGAGGAGCAGAAAGAAGGCCAGGTCAGCTGTACTGAAGTCTGTGAAGGGAAGCTGTGTATATTTAGAGTAAGAAGGAATTTTAGAGTCAATTTGTTAAAGGTTTTAAATACCAAATAAAGAATCTTTATTTTATTCCAGAGGGAATACAGAATTTATGGAGCAGGGGAGTGACCTGATCAGATCTATACTTTGGAAATATCCCCTTAGAAGCTTTAAGCAGATGGATTGTAGAGGGGAGAGCCTTAAAGCAAGGAGAATAGCAAGGGGATTATTGTAATAATCCAGGTAAAAAGGAATGAAGGCCTGAAGTTGGGTGGTTGTCTCAGGTATGCTTTATGTAGCACTGTCTCATTTGGATGATACTGACTGAAAGTGACTTGAAGAGTTATACGAAGAGAAGAGTCACAAGGAAGGACAGACATAGTAGAATGGGCATTAGGTGGAGAGTCCCCAAACAGTCCTATATTCATGACCTTAAGATATCTTCTTTCTGTACCCTGGTTTGCTTCTCTGTAAAATAAAGGGTACAGGTGAAATGATGCTCTCCAAAATGCTCAGCAGCTTGATTACTCAGATTGTGAATACTGTGCTTGCAGTTCCTATCTTGTAGGGGAAAGGTGGTAGTGATGATGACCCTTCTCTACTGGTGATCTGTTTATTCCATTGCTAACAAAAGACCTTCTGACATTTGGCTCAGAGAACCAGAACCTAAATCCCTGACACTGTAACCAGCTGTTTTCTATTACCCTTCAAAGAAACCAGGATTAACTTTGAAGGTTAATGAAGTATTGCAATTAACAAGGAAGCTTGCGGAATCCCTTCCCATGAGAACTGAAGGAACAGGCTTGCCAATGGCAGCTGACACCCATTGGCCAATTAGTGCTCTATAGCCTGAACAGCATTCCGGGAGTCTTCACTGCACAGTGTACAGCTGTAGACTCTGCAGAAGCCTTTTCCTCCTGCTGACAGCCAGTGCTTTCTGGCCCCTTCCTTGGCTAATAGATAAAATCCCTGATTGCTGTGGCTAGACACTTCTCATCCTGCTCACTCCTCTGTTGGGGCTATAGACAAATCTTGTGCAGGCAGTGTAGGAACTGTATAAGGTATATACTCTCAGTTTTCTTTTTATGTTGTATGATTTGACCCAGGTCCACTTCTATGACAGAATGAATTTTCCTGATCAAATTCTGGACCCAGGACCTCCATCCTCCCCAGCTTGTCCTGGCACCAGTAATAATAACTATGATAGGCAGTGTGTGCATGTGGGGGGGGGGGCGGAAGTGAAGGGACATTCCAGTACCTTATTCTAAAATTTCAACAGCCATCGAGAACTGTCTGGACCATCATTTTCCTTGTGATCAGGACATCTCCTAGTGAGAAAAACCCAAGCTGGGCTCTATTCTATTATTTACAAGTGTCTAGAAGATTTGTCTGAGGAATAAATTAAAGTTATAATGTGCATGCATCATTCCCATTCGATAAAGTTAGTCTCCTGTTAATATTCATAAGAAAAGTACATATCATCCCAGCACTCATCCTAAGAAATAAGTAACCTTTGAACCTGGACTTTAGAGCTGATCTCATTGGGGAGCACCCTCAATTTCTGCTCATCTCCACATGCCTGATTGTTTAGCTCTGACCTGACTGATTAGGAAATAAGTGCTTTCCAAGTCTACTGGGTAAATAATGAAACTTTATTAGTGATATATGTGACAAGTTTAACAATGCAAATTTTGGAGGAGGTACTAGGTAATTCACTTGGTTTTGGGGTAGGCGGTAAACAATGGAGGTTTTTTGGAAGGAATAGTGTATTTTCATGGATCTTTTTTAAAAAGTTACTCAAATTTAGACATATCTAGAGAGTGCCACCTTGTGGGAAAAAGAAAGAAGAAATGATAGAAAAATGCATTCAGACAATGGTCTTGTTATTAACATCTGTCCATATACAACAGATCCATGGAGCTGAAAGGGAAGGGGGAGAGAATGTTTAGTCCAACTTGTTCCTGTTATAGAACCCTAAACTGAAGCCCAGAGAAATCTAATGATCTACACAATACTGCCAATTACTTACCCCTAAATTTAGAATGAAATTCCAAGTCTACTGACTTTCAATGCAGCTTTCTAGACACAATGCTGCAATGCCTCTCTGATGATCACTTTTTTTATTCTCCCTCAAGAATTTAACAATTTCCTAAACAATACTTGCAAAAAAGCTTGTTTTCAGAGGAGAAATCAAACAGACTTCTAAAAATCAGACAGAAAGGCCATCTTTTCTGCTTTCCTTAATCAACAAATCCAGAATTAATGAGTAAAAATCACATTCTACATAAATGAGGAAAATGAAATATATGTTTTTTTTTTCCCAAATGTGTGTGTGTGTGTGTGTGTAAACTATCAATTGCATAGTGGATAGAGGGACAGCATTAGAGTCAGGAAGATCTGGGTTCAAGCCCTATTTCTCATACATACTAGCTAGCTATGTGACTAAAGTCAAGGCATTAAATCCCTCAATTCCTGAGACAGTCTTCTAAAACAAATAGATAATAGCACAAGTACCATTTTCTTAACACTTGAAGTCTTAAAGTGCTTTACATCAATTATCTCATTTGACCCTCACAAACACATATACTTGTTCACACACACACGCATACATACAAAGAGAGAAATAAATGTCTGTCTGTTCACATATGAGTTGTAATTCAGCAAAGCTTTATCAAACTCCTATCATGCACAATAGCCAACACAGGGAATGTAGTATAAACTAGAGGCAACCTCAATGGTCATTGACTTTACAGTCTAGTAGACACATACAGAAGAAAATTGTAGCATCTTGAAGCCCTCCTGCAGACACTGTCCATAAATGATCTAGAATTCCTTGGGTAACATGCTATTTTCTCTTTTCTTAAAGAGTCCCTTCTTTCCTCATCTACCCCTTTCCTATTCTTCCTTCTCAGGTACCTTTAAAAACCTCAATATGAAATTGACAGTTTTTTTAGGAAGGAAAAAGTGGTTATGAACTAAATACAGCACTGCAGCAGTACACCTTCTGCTGATGGGAACATTTCATCAATACATCATGCTAATATTATGCAGTGATGCTCCTCCAAGGGAATACTTCAGAATAACATCCCAACTCACCATCCTTTCTAGGGACTCACAGTTATCCCAGTTTTTTATGACATTAAAAATTCTTCCTCTCAGGACCCACAACAGTGAGCTTAATAAAAAAAAATACAAAAGCAAACATTTCCAGGTCAATTTTAAAACACATATAAAATGAATATACTTTACTTCTTTTATTGAATTTCTTTTAATTCCCTAAGTTTGTCTCTTAAAGCATCAATGCTTCCAGCTATCCAGAGGAAAGTTAGTATAAAAGAAGGAAGATTTTCCCTCTTAATTAGGATAAAGGAAAAGAGACAGCAGAGCATAGGGGATTGAGGGTGAAGTATAGAATCAGGAGGAACTGGGTTCAAGTCTTGGCTCTTATGAATACTAATGGAACCACAGACTAGTCACTTACTTCTTTTTTGTGACCCAGGAAGCATTATAAATTATATATAACTTTGCTGTCTATATCAATTAAAAGAGTATTGAATTCAGAGTCCTCTAAATTGATGAAATCTCAGGGTCAACCAATATAAAGAATAACCTATTGCTCTGTACTTAGGGGCACATAGGTCATTCAAGGGATAAAATGTTGGGAATAGAGTTAAGAAGACCTGAGTTCAAATCTGGCCTCAGATACCAGTAAATGATCGGTAAGTCACTTCACCCATTTGCCTCAGTTTCTTCATCTGTTAAAAACATGGTGATAATAGTACCTACTTCCCAGGGTTGTTGTGAAGATCAAATAAGAGAATAATTATAACTTGCTTAATATAGTGCCTGGCACAAAATATGCAGTATATAAATATAGTTATTATTTTTATTGTTTTCATACCTACTACTGCTGCTGTTGCTGCTACTACTGCTACAAAAGTACTTTGATACTCCAAAAGCAAAGCAATGATATCTAAGTCAATGACTGTTTTCTTTTTTTTTCATTTTTCAAATGCTTGATTAACTTCTGATTTACATCATTAATTTCTGCCAGATTTTGTGCTACAAATTTTCTCCCTGTTTTACTCCTACCGACCACCCCAGAATAGCAGTCCCACAGGATATCCCCTCCTGCAATATGCTCTCTCCCATATCCCCTTAGACTTTTCCAGTAGGGAATGATGGATCTCTACGCCCCAGTGCCTATATATCTCCTTTCCCAATTACATGTAAGATAGTATTAATAATAGTATATATATATATGTATGTATATATATTAATAATAGCATATATATATATATATATATATATTCCCTTCAAGCATTTTCATACTGAGAAAAGTTTCATCAGTTACAATTATCATTTTTCCATGTAGGAATGTTAATAATTCAACTATGATCAGTGGCTTATGATTTCTTTTCCTTGTTTACCTTCTCAAGCTTCTATTGCTGCTTGTATATGGATGTCAAATTTTCTAATCAACTCTGTTTTTTTCATTAAGGATGCTTGAAAGTCCTCTATTTCACTGAATGACCATATTTCCCCCTGAAACATGATACTCAGTTTTGCTGGGTAGGTGATTCTTGGTTTTAATCCCAGCTCCTCTTCCCTCCAGAATATCCTATTCCAGACCCTTCGATCCCTCAGTGTAGAAGTTGTCAGATCCTGTGTTATCCTGATTGTGTTTCCACAATATTCAAATTGTTTCTTCTTGGCTGCTCAAAATATTCTCTCCTTGATCTGGGAATTCTAGAACCTGGCTATAATATTCCTAGGAATTTTCTTTTTGGGATCTTTTTCTGAAGGTAACTGGTAGATTCTTTCAACCTCTATTTTGCCTTCTGGTTCTAAAACATCAGGGCAATTTTCCTTAAGATTTTTTTGGAGGATGATTTCTAGGTTCTTTCCCTGATCATGGCTTTCAGGTGGTCCGATAATTTTTAAATTATCACACCTGGCTCTATTTTCCAGGTCAGTGATTTTTTCCCATGAGATATTTCACATTGCCTTCTATTCTTTCATTTGTTTGGATCTGTTTAACATCATCTTGATTTCTCTTAAAGTCACCAGCTTCCCTTTGCTCCAATCTAAATCTGAGGGAATGATTCTCCTCATTGAGTTTTTGAGATTCTTTTTCCATCTGGCAAATTCAGACTTTCAAGGCATTCCTCTCCTCATTGACTTTTTGAGCCTCTTTTGCCAATTGAGTCAGTCTGTTTTTTAAGGTCTAATGTTGGAATCTTCTCTTTGTTTTGCTTCCTTTGTCTGGTCATGTCACCCCTCAGTCACTTGACCCCTGGGCTTTTTTTTTTTAAGCAATTGGGGTTAAGTAACTGGCTCAAAGTTACACAGCCAGTTATTTCTGGGTGTGGTGCTAAGTATCTGAGCCTGGATTCAATCCCAGGTCATCCTGACTCTGGGGCCGGTGCTCTTACTCACTGTACCACCTGGCCACCCCTAAGCAATTGGGGTTAAGTAACTTGCTCAATGTTACATGGACAGGTGTTTCTGGGTGGGTACTAAGTGCCTGAGCCTGGATTTGTTCCCAGGTCATCCCAACTCTGGGGCCAGTGCTCCTACTCACTGTGCTACCTGACCACCCCAAACCCCTGGGCTTTTTGCCAGAGTAGGACTCTGCCACCAGACAGGGGAGCTTTTGTCCCAAATACTGGGTTTTATTCAGCTGCCAGAGGTATTAGTTGGGTGCCCTCTCTGAGGCCTCCACATGATCTGGCAATCTGGTCACACACCCCAGAATCTCCACCCTAGAACTCAATCCATATCCAAGCAGGTTAAAGAAAGAGCTATTACCCCTCAGACTGGTCGCTTGGTCCCTCTACACTCTGCAGGCCAGGAGATGGCATCTCAGCAGCTTCTCGCCCTGGGGGCAAAAGCTGAAGCACTCCCACCTACTGGGTCCCAAAGTCCAGAACTGCACTGACCTCTCACTTTGTCCTTTGCATCTGTGTGCTAATGGATCTGGAAACAGCTACAGCTGCTGGTGATCTGTAGTCCCTCCAGCCAGAGGCTGGTCAGGCCCACCCTGGGGCTAAAACCTTGGCTTGTGAGTGGCTGGGCTTGTCTCCCAGAGTGCTGCACTGGCCACTTGCTGCTAGCCTGCAAGGCTGTCCTTAGTGGGAGGTTAGCTTCTCTTTGTCATTTTGGTTGGTTCTGCAGTGGGTTCTGCAGCTCCAAAGTTTATGTGGATTGGGGAAGGTGGAAGCCAGACCCCTGCGGTGGTCCTGCTTCTACTATGCCATTTTGACTCTGCCCCCCAATGTCTGTTTTCTAAGCATAAAAATAAACATTCATCAATATGAAGATACATGTTCTCTCCTCAAAATACCCCTATTGCTTCATAATATCAATACTGATCAGTTGTTCATGGGTAGAACGAGCTAATATGATAAAAATCACAAGTCTATCTAAATTAATTTACTTATTCAGTGTTAAATCCATTAACCTATCAAATATTCTTTTATAGAGCTAGAAAAAAACTAGCAATAAAATTTATGTGGAAAAACAGCGCTCAAGAATATTAAGAGAAATAATGAAAAGAATTGCAAGGGAATTTGGCCTAGCTCCACCAGATTTAAAATTGTATTATAAAGACAATAGAATGATGGATCAATAGAATAGGTTAGGTATACAAGGCAAACTAGTCAATAATGATAGTAATATATTATTTGATAAACCCAAAGACTCCAATTTCTAGGATGGGAACTGACTATTTCACAAAAACTACCAGCAAAACAGGAAAATAGTATAGCAGAATGGAGGCATAAACCAACATCTCTCACCATATAGCAAGAAAAGGTCAAAATGGGTACATGATTTAAACAAAAAGGGTGATATTATAAACAAATTAGGAGAACAAGGAATAGTCTATCTGTCAGAACTAAGGAGAAGGGTAGAATTTATGACCAAACAAGAGATAAGAATATATTATGAAACACAAAATGGATGATTTTGATTACATTAAATTAAAAAAGTTTTTGCACAAACAAAGCCAATCAAAGCAAAAAAGTAGGAAGCTGGACAACAATTTTTATAGAAGGATATGAACAGGCAGTTTTCAGATGAATAAGTTAAAGCTATCTGTATAAAAAATGCTCTAAACCTCTATTGACTAGAGTAAATGAAAATTAAAACAATCCTGAGGTACCCCCTCATAGCTATCAGATTGGCTCATATGACAGAAAAGGAAAATGATAAATTTTGGAGAAGATGTGGGAAAATTGGAACACTAATGCATTCTTGGAGTTATGAATTAATCTGACCATTCTGGAGAACAATTTGGGATTATGGCCAAAGGACTATAAAACTGTGCATACCTGTAAGGATTATGGGATTTAAAGATCTTCCATGCCCCCATTGGACTTGCTGACATAGCAGGAAGGGCAAGAGGAAGTGGAAGCCAAGCTAGAGTGCATGTGGTGATTGGCGGCGGGGACAGCAGCAGTGGCAGCAGTAATGGCTAAGGTGGAGACCTGAGGTGCAAACCCCTTTTTGGAGCCAGCCAAAATTTCTGCTAAGGACTCCTGATGAGGACTACCAGGGATGGAATTGCAGGGGGCCAGAACTGCTGGGAGCACACTTCCTAGATGCTGAGCAGATGCCATGAGTGGGGAAAGGAGGACCTTTCTCTGAAGTAACCTGTTCTGTTTTGAAGGCTTGAGAATGTGGGTGCTTATTATATTAACTACATGTGCCAACTTCATAACTACTGTGATGGCTTTGACTTTCTGGTTATGGGACTCAGTTCTCTGGTATTTGAATAAATGTTCTAGCTTCGTTCCCCATATAGAGAGCCTGGTATATTGTGTGATTAATAACCATATCAGCATATTTATAGTTACTGTAGGCATTGTGAATACTGCATTGTTGATCCAATACCCTTTGGTCCAGCAATAATACTACTAGGTCTATATCCCAAGGACATCATAAAAAAGGGGTAAAGGACTCATATGTACAAAAATATTTATAGAAATTCTTTTTGTTCTGCAAAGAATTGGAAATTGAGGGGATGCCCATCAATTGTGTAGTGACTGTACAAGTTGAGGCATATAAATTTAATGGAATACATATGTTCTATAAGAAATGATGAGCAGGGGGCGGCCAGGTAGCACAGAGAGTGAGAGCACCAGCTCCAGTGTCGAGACGACCTGGGGTTCGAATCTGGGCTCCAACACTTAGCACCCACCCAGAAACACCTGGCCATGTAACCTTGAGCAAGTTACTTAACCCCAATTGCTTAGGGGTGGCCAGGTGGCTCAGCGAGTAAGAGCACTGGCTCCAGTGTCGGGATGACCTGGGGATCAAATACGGGCGCAGATACTTAGTACCACACCCAGAAATAATTCGCCATGTAACCTTGAGCAAGTTACTTAACCCCAATTGCTTAAAAAAAAAAAAAGAAAGAAAGAAATGATGAACAAGCAGATTTCAGAAAAACCTGGACTTTCATGAACTGATGCTGAATGAAGTGAGCAGAACCATTGTGAACATTGTGAGGAGAATATTGTGCATAGTAACAGCAATGTTGTGTGATGACTAACTTTGATATACTCAGCTCTTTTCAGCAGTACAATGATCTATGACAATTCCAAAAGATTTATGATGGAAAATGGTATCCATATCCAGAGAAAGAACTATGGGAGTCTGAATGAAGATTGAAGCATACTATTTTCTTTTTTTGTTGCTTTTTCCTTGTATTTTTTCTCCTTTTGTTCTGATTTTTCTTTCACAATATGCCTAATGTGGAAAGATGTTTAATATGAGCAAACATGGATAACCTATATCAGATTGCATGTCATATTAGGTAGGGGGCAGGGGAGAGAGGAAAAAAATGGAACTCAAAATCTTAGAAAAGTGAATGTTGAAAAAAATTTTTTTAAATATATAGCATCCATACTGTTGTTCTCTTAAACACTCTGAGAGGCTCCCATTCTACCTTGATTAAATGCTTTCCAAACTTTACTAGTCTCCACATGCCAAAGATATGCCCACTGGGACAGGGGAAATCGAGGTAAGGTGACTTGAGGAATATAGTGTTTTTTACCAGGGTCCCTTCTATCTTTCCTTTTGTCTCTTCTCTACTCCAAGGAAATGTCTTTAATATCTCTAATCTTTATTGATTACTTTATTCTGAACTCCAACATTACTTGTAATCTGTCCCAAACAATTTAACATTCACTTAGACACTGTCTGGGATTGTTCTTGATTTCATGTGTCTTAGACATCATGAAAACTAGAATGAGAATTCCTTGAAAACAGAGAACTGCCTGTACTCCTTCTTCTGTATCTATAACATTCCCACTGTCCTGGCAGTTTGTTTTAATTCAAACAAATGAACTTGGATTGAATTAGGGTTCTGTTCTTGGCCCTTTGCCTTACACTATTTTATATATCACTGGGATGAAGGAAAAGAGAACATGCTTATCAAATTGAGGAATGAAAAAATCTTGGAGGAATAGCTTATACATTAAATGATGGAGCCAGATGCTATGAGATTTTGCATTAAAAAAATAGCAAGCTTTTAATTTTTAATTGTCTAATATGTGCCAGCCACTGTGCTAGCTTCAGGAGATATAAAAAGAAAAAAATGAACAGTCTCCATTTTCTAGGAGCTTGTATTCTATTTGGTAATTCAAGATAGATAGATATCTACATTTCTATCTATCTATCAGTATCTATAGGCATCTATCCATCTATATCTCTATACAATGTATCTATTTGTGCATACACACACACACACACACACACACATATATATATATATATATATATATATATATATGCAGAATAAGAATACAAAAATACATTGAAAATATATCCAAGGCAGTTAAATATGAGGAAAATTGTAGGAAATGTAGCACTTGTGCTATATCTTAAATGGAAAGATATTCTCTGAATTTGAGGTGAGAAGAGAACATTCCCAACATGGAAGATGGAAGGCTATGTATGAAGAACAGAGAGAAAACCCATTTGACTGGATAAGAGTGTACATAAAAAGAGTCATATATAACAAAATTGGAAAGATATATTGGGACCAGACCTTGAAAAGCTTTAAAATCCAAATAGGGGACATTATTTTTGCACTGATGGAGTTTACCAAATAAGAGGGTGTTATGGTTAGAGATTCACTTGTGGAAAATCACTTTGGCATCTGTGTGGAGAATGGATTTCTAGGGGAAGAGATTAGGCAGGGAAGCCAATTAGGAAGTTTAGGGGAGAGGTGATATTGACCTGAACAAAGGTGGTATTCAAATAAAGAGAAAATGGATCATATTCAATAGAAATTTGGAGGTAGAAGAGCAAGATTTGGCAGTTGAATGGATATATGAGGTAACGAAGAATAAGGAGTTGATGATAATGCTGAGGTAGCAAGCTAAAAGAGTAGGCAAATGAAGATGCTATTAAACAAAGAAGAAGTTTAGAAGAGAGTTGGATTGGGAGTGGGGGTCAAAGATGAATTCTTAATTAGACATATTGAGTTTGAGATTCCCCTGTGACTTTAATCAACAAGCATCTCACAAGTTCAGGCATTGGATTAAGCATTAAGGATGCAAAGAAGAAGCAAACATAATCCCTGAATTCAAAGAATTACATTCCAATGAAAGATACACTCTGTAGATACATCATGAAATTGTGTGTGTATATGATATGGGTGACACCTTTTAGTAGGAACTTTAGCCAATAGGAATGTTTTGAAAGAAGTGATAAAAGAAAGAATGGGGAGGATTTGAAATCAAGTTTTGTAAGAAACAATAGAGGAATTGGGAATTTTTATCCTGGGAAAGAGAACATATAAACTTGTACAACATAGCTCATTACTCATAGTGTGAATCATAGGGACTGTGTAGTTCCTGAGTATAGAAAATAACTGCTAGAGGAGGTTTCTAGGTTCTCTGGTGGTGCAGTCTCTCTGTAGGCATACCATAGATTTGGTAGGTCCCATATTACTATCATCTAAGACTATTAAATGAGGCTACAGAATTGAATGCATGTCTGTAGATAAGGATCCTCTGAAGTGCCAAAGTAAGCTATTTTGTCTTGTAGATTCTGATGCAAGTCCTTTGTATTTTCTGTTGAACTTGAAAGTAACAGTCCTGCAATCGATGCACTAATAGTCTGGGTGTTTATGTGGAAGTTGAAGATCTTTCCTTTCTGGAAGAAATCTGGATATAGGCAAATGATTTAAGAGAAATTGTTGTGTATGCATCAGCCAAAAGTTTTAAAGTGAAGCCCATAGGATTACATCTGCTTTGTGTGAGTATGGAGCTATTTTTCTAAATTCTTGGACATGCAAGTAATAAATAAAAATATTTAACAACATAGAACACAGTAGACTAGAAATAAGAATTGAGGTAGAAATAAAGACAAATTTAATAGCAATTAGACCAATTCAAATGTGGTATAGGTTTCCTTAGGAGGTAATGGGCTACCTCTTCACTAGAGAACATCAAGCTAGAAAAGGATAACTCTTTGGGTTGTACATTCTTAAGGATATTTTTTTTTAACTCTCATTAGACATACTGATTTCTGAAGCTATTTCTAATTCATAAATTCTATCTTTTTATGATTCTGAATGAGGGACATAATAATTATTTCCAAATATTTTGAATACTGTCATGTAAAAGTGGGACTGAATATTCACCATGACTCCAAATATAGAAACTACAATAGCATCAATATATGTTAATTATATGGAGGAAAATATAGGCTGAAAATAAGGAAGAACTTTCTAGGAACCTTAGGGTCCTAATCATGGAATTTGGGGGTGAGAGGATCCATATCACTATGTGTTCCAACAGAGGTTGAAAATCTATTGGTTGGGGGTGGGGGGGGAGTTGAGCCAAGATAGCCAGAGTAGAGGCATCAATGTAACTGAACTCTCCCAGTTCCCTCTAAACAACTTTAAAATAGCCCTTCAAATAAAATTATGTAGGAGCAGATACAAAAAAAAGAACAGGGGGAGACTTTTTTTTTCCAGCCCAAGACAATTTAGGAGTTTGACAGGAGAGGTCTGTGACATCAGGGAAGGAAAGTTTTTGTGGCAACACCAATGGTAGGAGGAAATAGTAGCAGGAGAAACTTTAGGAGCTCTTAGCTCTTAACTGGTCAGAAAGAGCTTACAGAGAAACCTAAGCTGGCACTGGGTTCAGGACACTGTAACATTGCCCAAGGTTTAGAGTACCCCTAGTTCCTGGGGCTATAAAAGAGCAAGGGCATTTTTTTGATAAGGACCAGAGCACAAATAAGGAGAACATGGACCCCACCTCTCTCTAGATTATGCCATCTTGGAAGCACTTAAAACATGTAAACCCACAGATCTAGTTCTGAAAATAGTAGCAGAAAAAAAGCCTGAAGCTGGTACAGTGTCTCCCTATTCCCAGAGAAGCAAAGCTCAACTTTAGCATGAATTTTAAAATTGAGAAATAGGCTAGGAAAATGAATTAAAAAAAAAAAAGAACTTGACCATACAAACCTACTATAGCAGTAGTTCAAGATGCAGACTCAGAAGAAGACAACAAACATGGGAACATTTTAAAGTAAGACTTCAAAGAAAACTGGAAATTATGCATAGGTTGAGCAAGAATTCCTAGAAGAATTAAAGAAAAAAAATGAGTGGCAGAGGACAAATGGAAAAAGAAATGGGAAGGATTCAAGCAAAATATAGGGTGAAAAAGAATTCACAGCTTAGCAAAAGAGAAACAAGAATACTGAAGAAATTAACCCCTTAAAAACCAGGATTGGCCAAATGATAAAAGAGGTACAAAAATTCACTGAAAAAAAAAAAGAACACCTTAAAAAGCATAATTGGTCAAACAGGGAAAAAGAGGTATTAAAGCTCACTGAAGAAAGTGTTTAGTTTTTTTTTAAGTCCATTTATTTATTTATTTCATGTTTCCAACATTCATTTTTATAAGATTTTGAATTCTAAAATTTTTCTCCTACCTCCACTTTCCCCTACCCAAAATAGCACACAATCTGATATAGGCTATACATGAACATATTAAACATATTTACACCTTAGTTATGTTGTAAAGAAGAATCAGTACCAAAGGGGAAAACCATGAGAAAGAAAGCACACACACATACAATAACAAATGAACAAACAAACAAATAAATAAATAAAAGGGAAGATAGTATGTTTTGATCTGCATAGTTTTTTCTCTGGCTGTGGATAGCATTTTCCTTAGTGAGTCTTTTGAAATTATCTTAGATCATTGCTTTACTCAGAAGAATTATAGCTAACAAAGTCAGCCATCACACAGTGTTGCTGTTACTGTGTACAATGTTCTGGTTCTGCTCACTTCACTCAGCATCAATTCATGCAAATCTTTCCAGGTTTTTCTGAAGTCTTCCTTGTTACCATTTCTTACAGAATATAAATATTCCATCACATTTATATGCCACAACTTGTTCAGTCATTCCCCAATTGATGGGCATCCCCTCAATTTCCAATTCTTGGCCACCACAAAAAGAGCTGCTATGAATATTTCTTTATAAATGGGTCCTTTTTCCTTTGTTATGGTCTTTTTGGAATACAGACTTCGTAATGGTATTCGCTGGATCAAAGGGTATGCACAGTTTGATAGACTTTTGGACTTGTTTCTAAATTATTATTCAGAATAGTTGGATCAGTTCATGATCCCACCAATAATGCATTAGTGATCTGATGTTGAACATCTTCTCCAACATGCATCATTTTCCTTTTTTGTCATGTTAGCCAACCTAGTAGGTGTGAGGTGATAACCTAGAGTTGTTTTAATTTTAATTTCTCTAATTAATAGTGATTTAGAGCATTTTTTCATATGACTATAGATAGCTTTAATTTCTTCATCTGAAAACTGCCTGTTTATATCATTTGATCATTTATAAGTGGGGAATGACTTGTATTTTTTATAAATTTGACCAAGTTCTCTATATATTTTAGAAATGAGGTCATTAGAAAGGGGCCTGAACAACTTGGAGGGCAAGTCCTCCCACCAACCACAAGGGCCACTACCAGGCCTATCACCAAAGGGCTGGGACTGGAAAGAGCAAGATAAGAACCAAATACAGGGACCCCTGTCCTGGACAGCAAATACTCCTGGGGCTATCACTTCATAGCTCAGAAATTTAAAAACAAAGCCCCTATTAGGACCTCCAAAGACCAGGATAACAGAGTAAACCTCACCAGCTCCAACCCCGCCCCCCACCCCTGAAAACATAGTAACTATTGCCCCAGGGCAAACCCCCTACAGTAGGCTTTGGATCCCTAGAGGAAGGGCGTGGCTAGGGCCCTGCCTCAAAATGGGGAGAAAGCAGACTACAAAGACAAAGACTCTGGAGTCCTACTAACCTCAGAGGGTGGAAACAAACTCAGAGGTAGACAATGTGGACTCCACACCCACAGCTGAAACATCAACAGGGAATGGGTCCCAAGCACAGAAAGCTCTCCTGGAGGAGCTCAAAAGGAATTTTGAAAACCAAATGAGAGAGATAGAAGACAAAATGAATAATTCTCTCAAACCCAAAATAGCAGAATTAGAAAAACATTATAATGAAGGAAACATCTCTCTAAAAAGAAAAGTGTATGATATGGAAAAGAAGCCCCAAAAATTAACCAAGGAAAATTATTTGCTAAAAACTAGAATCAACCAAATTGAAACAAATAATTCTATGAGGAACCAAGAATTAGTCAAACAAAACAACAAGAATGAAAAATTAGTAAAAGAGGTAAAATACCTCAAAGAAAAATAACTGACCTGGAAAACAAATCCAGGAGAGATAATCTGAGAATCATAGGCAACAAGAAAATCATGATGAAAAAATGAGCCTGGACAACATTCTCCAAGCACTTGTTAAGGAAAACTTCTCTGAGATACTAGAACCTGAGGGTAAAATAGAAATTGAGAGAATCCACCGGATACCTGTTGAAAGAGATCCCAAACTGAAAAGGGCTCGAAATGTTGTGGCCAAACTCCAGAACTACCAGATAAAAGAGAAAATACTTCAAGTGGCCAGAAAGAAACAATTCAAATATTGAGGGTCCACAATGAGGATCACACAGGATTTGGCAGCTCTTACACTGAAAGATCGGAGGCAGTGGAATACAATTTTCCAGAAGGCAAAAGAGCTCAGGTTACAACCAAGGATCACATACCCAGCAAGACTGAGCATGTTCTTCCAGGCAAAGAGATGGTCATTCAACAATATAACAGAGTTCCAGACCTTCCTGATAAAATAGCCAGTACTCAATGGAAAATTAAACCTCCAATTATGAGATACAACAGTGACATAGAAAGGTAAACAAGGAAAACACACACACACACACACACACACAAACACACCCTGCTATTTGATAAGAGCAAACTGGTTATAGACAAGTAGAGAGTATGAGTATAAAATACACAAAATGATGATTTTAAAAAAATCTTATTAAGGGCTACAAATGAACTGCAATGGAAGAAAGAGAATGAAGGAAGTGAAAAGGGGTAAATTATGCCACACAAAGAGGCATAAAAAACTGTGTAGCAGAGGAAAAGAAGGGAGGGAGATGGGAATCATATGAGCTTTTCCACATTGGTTCTTGTGTAAGGAGGGAGTAACAACCAGTTAAGCATAGGACTCTATGGAGAAGAAACAGAAAAAGTATCATTTTAGAGGGAAAGAGGGGAGGGAGAGGAGCTTTGCATGAGATTTGTTCCTATCACTTTTGGTACGAAGAATAAATATCATACTTCATTAAGTATAAAAATATCCTACAGGCAGTAGGAGGGAGAAAGGGCTATGAAAGGAGAGGGATGGTTAGTAGGGAGGGAAGAAGTAAGGGGAAAGGGGAAGAAAAGGGAGGGGGGCTGATAAGGGAATACTGAGGGAGGCAGTGGTCAAAAGGAAAACTATTAAGGGGAGGAAGGGAGAAGGGGGAAAAATATGAACATTAACAGGGGAGGGAATTTGATGGAGGGAAAGAAACAGATAACAATAATAACTGTAAATGTGAATGGAATGAACTCACCCATAAAATGAAGATGGATAGCAGAATGGATTAGAAATCATAATCCTACAATATGCTGTCTACAAGAAACACATCTGAAGCAGGAGGGATACACACAGGGTAAAGGTAAAAGGCTTGAGTAAAATATATCATGCCTCAGCTAAAGTAAAAAAAACCAGGGGTAGCAATCCTTATCTCAGATAAAGCAAAAGCAAAAATTGACATAATTAAAAGAGATACAGAAGGAAACTATATCCTGATAAAAGGCACCATCGAGAATGAAGCAATATCATTACAATATCAAGTGGTATAGCATCCAAATTCCTAGAGGAAAAGGAATTAGAGGAAGAAATAGATAGCAAAACTATACTAGTGGGAAACCTTAATCCCCCCCCCCCTCTCGGAACTGGATAAATCTAACCTCAAAATAAACAAGAAAGAAGTTAAGGAGGTGAACAGGATTTTAGAGAGGATAGGTATGATAGATCTCTGGAGAAAATTGAATGGGGATAAAAAGGAATATACTTTCTTCTCAGCAGTTCATGGCACATATTCAAAAACTGACCACATTCTAGGGCACAAAATCCTCACAATTCTACGCAGTAAGGCAGAAATATTAAATGCATCCTTTTCAGATCATGATGCAATAAAAACTATATGCAATAAAGAGCCATGGAAAGACAGACTAAAAACTAATTGGAAATTAAACAATTTATTCCTAAAAAGTGAGTGAGTCAAACAAGAAATTATAGAAACAATCACTAATCTCATTCAAGAGAATGATAATAATGAGACAGCATACCAAAAGTTGTGTGATACATTAAAGGCATTTCTTAGCTGAAGTTTTACATCCCTGAGTGCATACATGACTAAATTAGAGAAAAGGGAGGTCAATGAATTGGGCATACAATTGAAAAACCTAGAAAAAGAACAAATTCAAAATCCCCAATTAGAAATATTGAAAACCAAAGGAGAGATTAATAAAATTGAAATTAAGAAAAGTATTGAAATAATAAATAAAATTAAGAGCTGGTTTTATAAAAATACCAATAAAATTAATAGACCCTTAGTCAATATGATAAAAAAAAGAAATAAGAAAACCAAATTATGTGTATCAAAAATGAAAAGGATGAATCAACCTCCAATGAAGAGGAAATCTCAACAATGAAAAGGAAGTATTTTTCCCAATTATATGCACATAAATTTGACAATCTTAGGGAAATGCATGAATATTTACAAAAATACAAGTTGCCCAGATTAACTGAAGAGGAAGTAAATTACTTAAATAACCCCATCTCAGAAAAAGAAATTGAACAAGCCATCACTCAATTCCCTAGGAAAAAATCTCCAGGGCCAGATAGATTTACTAGTGAATTCTATCAAACATTTAAAGAGCAATTGATTCCAATACTCTACAAACTATTTGGGAAAATTTGTGAAGGAGTCCTACCAAATTATTTTTATGACACAAATATGGTACTGATACCTAAATCAGGAAGAGATAAAACAGAGAAAGAAAATTATAGACCTATTTCCCTCATGAATATAGACACAAAAATTCTAAATAAAATACTAGCAAAAAGAGTACAGCAAATTATCTCAAGAATAATACACTTTGATCAGGTAGGATTTATTCCAGGAATGCAAGGATGGTTTAATATTAGGAAAATCATCAGTGTAATTGATCATACCAACAATAAAACTGGCAGAAACCACGTGATCATCTCAATAGAGGCTTTTGACAAAATACATCCATTCCTATTAAAAACATTGTAAAGTATAGGAATAATATATAGCCTTCCTTAAAATAATAGGTAGCATCTATTTAAAGCCATCAGCAAGTATTATATGTAATGGGAAGAAGCTAGAAGCATTTACCATTAGATCAGGGGTGAAACAAGGTTGTCCACTGTCACCCCTCTTATTCAATCTGGTACTGGAAATATTAGCAGTAGCAATTAGAGAAGAAAAAGAAATCAAAGGAATCAAATTAGGCAAAGAAGAGACCAAGCTATCACTCTTTGCAGATGATATGATGATATACTTAGAGAATTCTAGAGAATCAAGTAAAAAACTACTTGAGACAATAAATAAATTTGGCAAAGTTGCAGGATACAAAATAAACCCACATAAATCCTCAGCATTCCTATATATTTCTGATGAAATTCAACAGCAAGAAATAGAAAGAGAAATCCCATTTAAAGTTACTGCAGACATTATAAAATATTTGGGAATCTATCTGCCAAAATAAACCAAGGACCTATATGACCACAACTACAAAACACTTTTCACACAAATAAAGTCAGATCTAACTAATTGGAAAAATATCAATTGCTCATGGCTGGGTCTAGCTAATATAATAAAAATGACAATTTTACCTAAATTAAATTATATATTCAGTTCCATACCAATTAATTTACCAAAATATTACTTTATAGAGCTAGAAAAAATAGTAACAAAATTCATTTGGAAGAATCAATGGTCCAGAATATGAAGGGAATTAATGAAAAGAAATGCTAGGGAAGGTGGACTAGCTATACTAGATTTCAATCTGTATTATAAAGCAGCAGTCATCAAAACTGCTTGGTACTGGCTGAGGAATAATGTAGATCAATGGAATAGATTAGGCACACGAGATTCAAAAGTCAACAACTATAGTAATCTATTGTTTGATAAACCCCAAGACCCTAGTTTTTGGGATAAGAACTCACTATTTGGCAAAAACTGCTGGTAAAACTGAAATATAGTATGGCAGAAACTGGGCATAGACCATTATCTAACACCATATACCAAAATCAAGTCTAAATGGGTGCATGATCTAGGTATAAAGGTTGATACTGTAAGCAGTCTTGGAAAACAAGGAATAGTTTACCCGTCAGATTTGTGGAGAGGGAAAGACTTTATGACTAAACAAGAATTAGAGAACATTATAAAATATAAAATGGATAATTTTGACTACATGAAATCGAAAAGCTTCTGTACAAACAAAGCCAATGTAACCAAGATTAAGAGGGAGGTCTAAATTGGGAAAGAATCTTTATAACCCATGTCTCTGACAAAGGACTCATTTCTCAAATATACAGAGAATTGAGTCAAATTTATAAGAATACAAGTCATTCCCCAATTGATAAATGGTGAAAGGATATGAACAGGCAATTTTCAGAGAAAGAAATTAGAGATATCTATAAGCACATGAAGAAATGCTTTAAATCACTATTGATTAGAGAAATGCAAATCCAAACAACTCTGAGTTACTACATCTCACCAGTCAGATTGGCTAAGATGACAAAACAGGAAAATGACAAATGCTGGAAAGGATGTCGGCAAACTGGAACACTAATGCATTGCTGGTGGAGTTGTGAACTGATCCAGCCTTTCTGGAGAGCAATGTGGAATTATGCCCAAAGGGCTATAAATACTTTCATATCCTTTGACCCAGCAATACCACTCTTAGAGTTATATCCCAAAGAGATCATAGAAGTGGGAGCAAGACCCATATGTACAAAAATGTTTATAACAGCTCTTTTTTGTGGTGGCAAAGAATTGGAAATTAAGGAGGTGCCCATCAATTCGGGAATGGCTGAACAAGTTGTGGTACATGCATGTTATGAAATACTATTGTGCTATAAGAAACGAAGAGCAGATGGTCTTCATATTTACCTGGAGAGGCTTATACGAACTGATGCTGAGTGAGAAGAGTAGAACCAGGAGAAATTTGTACACAATTACAGACACAATGTATGTGTGATGACCATCTTTGATAGACTGGACTCTTCTCAGCCATGCAGTGATATAAATCAATCCCAAAAGACTCATGATGGAGAGAAATGTGAGCATGCAGAGAAAGAACTAGAAAGAACTGAATTTATATCCAGATGGAAGCAAAATACCTGATCTTTTTTCCTTTTCTTGTTTGGTTTTATGTCCTCTTTACCATTTTTCATTCCATCTGATACAATCCCTCTTTATAACCTGACTAATGTATAACGTGAAAGCATTTACAGATCCTATACTTGACTATATGCTACCATTGGGGGAGGCAATGGAGGGGGACAAAATGCGAAACTCAAGGAATGGTGGAATTGAATCCTGTAAACTAAAAGGAAACAAATTAATTTTAAAAAAGAAAAAAAATTTTAAAAAAAGAAATGAGGTCTTTATCAGAGACCCTGATTTTTTAAAAAAAAAATTGTTTCCCAGCTTTCTGCTTCCCTTCTAATCTCGATTGCTTTGGCTTTGTCCAAAAACTTTTTTTTTTAGTTTAATGCAATCAAAATTATCCATTTTGTATTTCATAAAATTCTCTGTCTTGTTTGGTCATAAATTCTTCCCTTTTCCATAGATCTGACAGGTAAACTATTCTTTGCTCTCCTTATTGGATTAGAGTTTCACACTTTAGGTCTAGATCATGTATCCATTTTGAATTGGCCTTGCTATACAGTGTAAGACATTGGTCTATGACTAGTTTCTGCCATACTACCTTCTGGTTTTCCTAGCAACTGTTGTGAAATTGTGTGTTCTTATCCAAGAAGCTGAAGTCTTTAGGTTTATCAAACAGTAGATTACTATAGTCAATGCCTACCGTGTCTTGTGTACCTAACCTTTTCCACTGATCCATCAGTCTATTTCTTAGCCAGTATCAAGTTGTTTTGATGATTATTGCTTTATGATGCAGTTTTAGATCTGGTATGATTATACCACCTCCCCTTGCATTGTTTTTCATTAATTCTCTTATGTTCTGAACCTTTTGTTCTTCCAAATGAATTTTGTTATTATTATTTTCTAGCTCTACAAAATATTTTTGGGTAGTTTGGTTAATATGATACTGAATAAGTAAATTACTTTAGGTAGGATTTTCATTTTTATTATATTTGCTCAGCCTCCCCATGAACAATTGATATTTTTCCTATTATTTAGATATGAGTTTATTTGTGTGAAAAGTGTTACACAATTGTGTTTATATAGTTCCTGGGTTTTTTCTTGGCAGGTAGAATCACAAATATAGTAATTATCACTCTTAATGTGAATAGGATGAACTCATCCATAAAATGGAAGTGGATAGCAGAATGGATTAGAAAGCCAAATCTAATAATATGTTTTCTTAGAAAAGACACACTTAAAACATAAAGAGACATGAATTTAAAATAAGGAATTGGTGCTGCATCTAATATACTTTAGCTAAAGTTGAAAAAAGGAGAGATAACAATCATGATCTTATATAAAGCAAAAATTTACCTAATTTTGTTATGTCTACCTGAATTTTGTTACAGGTACCAATGACAATAAGTTAATATGAAAAAATACAACAAGTTTCTCTGATAAAAGCCTCCATTTCTCAGATATGTAAGAAACTGAGTAAAATTTAAAAAAATAAGAACAATTCTCCAACTGATTTGGTCAAGTGATTTGAACAGGCAATTTTCAGAAGAAATAAAGGCTATCTGTAATCGTATGGGAAAAATTTTACAAATAACTAATGATTAGAGGAGAAAAACAAATTAATATTATTTTGAGTTACTGCCTCACACATATCAGATCAGTCAAATAACAGTAAAGGAAATGACAAAAGCTGGAGGGAAATGTGGAAAAATAGGATAATAATGCACTGTTGGTAGAGTTGTGATCTAGTCCAACCATTATGAAGCTCAGTTAGGAACTATGCCCAAATAGTTATAAAACTGTGAATACCCTTTGGCCTAGAAATATCACTACTGTATCTCAAAGAGATCAAAAAAAAAAAAAAAGGAACTATATGTACCAAAAATATTTATAGCAGCTCTTTTTTGTGGTGACAAAGAATGCAAAATTGATGAAATGCCCATCAGTTGGGGAATGGCTGAACAAATTGTATCATATGGTTGTAATGGACTATTATTGTGCTATAACAAATGACAAGGGAGATGGTTTCAGAAAAAAACAAAACATGGAAATACATGCATGAACTGATGTAGAGTGAAATGAGCAGATCATTGTACACAGTAAAAGCAGTTTTAATCACCATGAAAGTCAACTGAGAAAGACTAAGCTACTCTGATGACTATAATGATGTAAGATAATTTTGAAGAACTCATGATGAAAAATGTTATCCATCTCCAAAGAGAGAACTGGTGATCTCTGCATGCGAATTGAATTACATTTTTTTAAACTTCCTCTATTTTTCTTGCTTTTTTGCTCCATAACTGATATGGATATATGTTTTTGCATGATTTCACATGAATAATTGACATTCTATTGCTTGCCATTTCAAGAGGTGGTCAGAGGGCAGGAGGAAGAGAGATAAGATGGAAATCAAAATTTAAAGAAGAAAGAATTTTTTTAAGAATAAAAAAAGAAAAGAAAAACTATTGTTTGGGCACAGTTCCTAAATTGGGTGGGTAGTTAGATTAAATGATTGCTAATATAGTTTCTAGTCTTCTATTAAGGCCAATATTTTATTGATTTTCCTCCCCCTTTTTCTTCTCCTTGTGTAACTTTATCAGCAGAATAATCAAATCATTGGAACTCGTTCTTAAAATGTCAAACTGTCTTTGAAAACCATGTGTTTTTTGTTTAAATGATACAACATCAGGTTTACAGTCTCCTTGAGTGCATTAAGTGCTCTCTAACTTTTAGGTGCCTAATCTCCCTCTCCATGCTACTTCAAGGGACATAACTTTCTTTCAGCCTTAGCAAGTCTTTGATCATTTCACAGACTAATGTGGGAATTTCATTGAATCACAGGATATAAGAATTGGAAGGAGTCAACTCTGGGTCATTGATTCCCATGTGTCTCTGAACAAGAAACCTGTTTTCATTTTTGTTCTTCCATATAGTATGGATCCAGCATATATGCTCTTTGTTTCTTATGTGTCTTAAGGTAAGGTTCTAAAATACAAAACCATGAGGTTTTCTCCAGGTGTTAAATACTCAGAAACTGTTAGGATATCCTCCATATGGAAAGCAGAACCCTACAGGGAATTTCTGAATCCAGTAAAAGTAGCATTTTTAAAAGCACCTTGTTAGCCCTATCTGCCTGCTGGTCACACAGTGTTCACAGCTGGCTCCTCAGGGTGCCTTGGTGTGAATGGTTACAAATCTCTACTGAGTTTTCTCCATTAACATTTCTGGCAGGTCTGAGAAAGGAAAGTACATAAATTGAACCTGAGGTGACGGAGAATACAGCTTTGCAGTGGAGGAACATCTCTGTTAATTTAATTACCTTTAAAACAAAAACAGCTTGGAGGAGATACCTGCCAGTGAACTGATAATACAGCATTTCTAGGGAACTTGTGTCCTTTGACAAAATGGTTAGAGACAGTGGGTAGGAGGATTTGGAAGAAGAGAAAGGTAAAAGAGCAATTTCCTGGGAGTCTGATATTTAGGGTGTCTGCTAGCCAATACTTAGCAAAAATGTGAAGTTAAGAAAGATATTGTTAGGGGCGGCTAGGTGGCGCAGTGAATAGAATGCTGGCCCTGGAGTCAGGAGGATTTGAGTTCAAATCTGGCCTCAGACACTTAACACAAAAGCTAGCCATGTGACCTTGGGCAAGTCACTTAACCCCAACTGCCCTCCAAAAAGCAGAAAAAAAATTAAAAAAGAAAAGAAAAGAAAGATATTGTTAGCACTGCCTTCTACTCTTCTGGCAGTGTAGTGAAGGGTATAAGGTCCTGGACTTGGAGACAGGAAGTCTGGTTTGAGATCCCACCTTGGACAGGTGTTCAAGACATGTGATCCTAGGACAGTCATTTAAACTATTTGTACCCCAGTTTCCTGTAAAATAAGAATTATATGTTCTTTAATGGTATGTCCAAATTGAAATCTGCAATCCTATGATCTTCCCTTCCCTAATGAAAAGAAAGAAAAAGAAGCAGAATAGCCTGTTCCTCAAGAGAGATAAATAATTAGAAGGTGGCAGCAGGGTGAACATAGGATTTTAGATAAAATATTAATTTACTTTACTGTCTATGTTTTTACTCCCTATTCTATAGTATATTCCCTTGACTTTGAGCTATCTGTTTAGCAACTGAATGACCTGCTTGTCTGAGCCACTTGGGTATCTCCACTCTCACAATAGCCCTGGTAAAAGGCTATCTTGGCTTTTGAATCACAGCTGTTCTCTTTTCTATCACTGTCCCTCAATACACAGAATATTGACCATCCTACCACATGGGGGAATTCCATGGGATCTGCCAGTCTTGCTTCAGTAGTACATGGCAGAGATTTGTACTTTACCCAGTTAAAAAAAGAACACTTTCCACATGAATTAGTAGTCCATCACCTTGACCAGACAACACTGAAGACAGAAATGCCATAACCATGTATATGTGGGAACTAAGAAATATTTATTTACTAGAGGAATTCAATGGCTAAATTAAAAAACAAAACAAAATTGTATCTCCAAGAAATCCTTATTTGACAATGGAATGTATTCTATTGACCCACTAGGGAGCCCTCAGATGGGTGGGGTTTTGTTTGTTTGTTTTGATTTTGCTTTGTAATGCACTCTGAGTTTTCTCTCAAAAGACCCTTTTTATATAACCATGGTGAGTGTAAAAGAAAGCCGTGGCCACCGTGAATAGGTACTCATCATAGGACTTATTTCCATAAAGGGAGGAGTTCACTACTTGTAAACACAGTAGAGAAAAAAAAAAGAAAAAAACCACATGGATAGGTTTGTTAAAAGATGGATCTCTTGTTGGAATATGACACATGAACATTCTTGCTACCATCTGCTAACCCTAACATCTACCAAAGGACAAGAGGTAACATTGTCTTTCTGTTCTCTGAATACAGTATGCTGGCTCTACCTGAATCACCTGGCTTGGAATGGTGTTGAATAATTCATAAGGGAAGGCCATCCCTACAGGGTACAAAAAACAAATAGCAGAAAAGCTTTGAGGTCTAGTTATGTCTAATTAAAATCCATTACTCCTCTAGCCAGCACCTCTGTGCTCTCACTTTCCTGTGAACCTATATTCTGAAGCTGCAAAGACAAGAGAAGTTGAAGAACCAGACCCTTTTACTTGGTAAGGAATAGTCAGGTATCCATCCTTCTGACTTCTGAACCCCGATACTGTTGAGTCTGCTGTGGAGATGAGAGTGGTAATGATCCAATGAACCAAGAGAGTACTATACACAGTCACAGCAATATTGTGAGGATGATCAACTGTGAAACAGTTACTTTAATGAAGACAATGTTCCAAGACAGTTCCAAAGGATCCATGATAAAAAAAAAAATGTTATCCACATACCAAGAAATAACTGATGATCTCTGAAAGAAAATTAAACTTTTTTTAAAACTTTCTTTATTTTCACCTTATTTTTGCTTTCTTTTGCAACATTGCTAATATGGAAAAGTTCGACATGACCTTATACATATAATCAAAAACTCAACCTTTCCCTCCCAGAG
Source organism: Petaurus breviceps papuanus (assembly GCF_028583685.1). Taxonomy (NCBI): domain Eukaryota; kingdom Metazoa; phylum Chordata; class Mammalia; order Diprotodontia; family Petauridae; genus Petaurus; species Petaurus breviceps. The sequence goes on from NW_027186296.1 coordinate 82,265,171, forward strand.
GCAATTTTTTCCTTGAGTTACTATTCCAAAGAAATGGTGGTTGGTTTCTTTTTGGAAAACTAATTTGCATAGACACACATACTCCTATATCCCCTATTGATCCCTTATGAAATAGATCACACTTCTGTGTTTGTCTTTAATGATAAAAGAGGTGTTTTACAACTTCCACATTCAGAAATTGGCATTAGTGCCAGAACTCCCTGTTCCTCATTAAAAAGACCTAATTAAAACACACAACTTGATTTCATGAAAAAAAATCCCATAAAACAGACAAATCATTAGCTAATTCAATTAAAAAAAAAAGAAAACCAAATAAGTATCAAAAATGAAAGGTGTGAATGCTGGAGAACATTTCAGTATATTTGCCAAGAAAATGCTGAATGGAGTCATCAAGACTCTGTCATAATTGAAATGACTGAACAGGAATAAGACAATACACAGTAGTAAATGACCTTAGTAATCTAGTGTTTGATAAACCCAAAGATCCAAGTTTTAGGGGTAAGAACTCAACATCTGACAAAAATGCAGTGAAAATTATAAAGCATTTTGGCAGAACATAAGTATAGACCAACATCTCACACCATGTATGAAGATATAATAAGTAAGTTAGGGGAGCGTGGAGAAATGAACCTATCAGATCTATGGGTAAGAGAAGACTTTATGACCAAACAAAATATAGATGGGATTAAGAGATAGAATATAGTTTATTTTGATTGTATGAAATTAAAAGGCTTTTACATAAAATTAATGGAGCCAAAATTAGAAAGAAAAGAAAAAATCAGGAAGAATTTATAAATTTTTTTCTGATAAAGGTTTCATTTCTCAAATATATAGGGAACTTAGCCAAATTTATAAAAGAGTAAGGAACATCTCCCATTTGATTAGTAGTCAAAAGAATTTAAGAGGGAGTTTTCAGAAGAAAAGATCAAAGTTATCAGTAGTCAGGTGAAAAAAAATGCTCAAAATCCCTACTGATTAGAGGAATATAAATTAAACCAAATCCAAGATACAACTTCACACCTCTCAAATTGACTAATATTATAGATTTTGGAAGGCATGGAGGGAAATTAGGACACTAATGCTCTGTTGATGGAGTTGTCAACTGATCTAAACATTCTGGAGAGTAATTTACAGCTATGCCCAAAGGACTATAAAACTGCTTGTAGCATTTGACCCAGAAATACTACTGCTAGGTCTAAATCAAAAAGAAAAAAAAATATCTATTTGTACAGATATATTTATAGCAACTCTTTTTGTGGTGACAAAGAATTGGAAATTAATTGGAAATGGACAACAATTGGGGAATGGCTAAACAAGTTGCAGTAGGTAATTATTATGGAATACTATTGCACTATAAGAACAGAAGAGGGGTGGTGGTTTCAGAGAAACTTGTGAAGACCTATGCAAATTGAAACAGAGGGAAGTAAGCAGAACGAAGAGAGTACTGTACACAGTCACAGAAATATTGATGATCAACTGTGAAACAGTTATTGAAGACAACGTTCCAAAACAGTTCCAAAGGACCCATGATAAAAAAAAAAAAACTGTTATCCACATACCAAGAAATAAATGATGATCTCTGAAAGAAAGTTAAAACTTTTTTTTAACTTTCTTTATTTTCACGTTATTTTTGCTTTCTTTTGCAACATTGCTAATATGGAAAAGTTCGACATGACCTTATACATATAATCAAAATCAAAGAGCTTGCCTTCTGAAGGAGGAGGGAGAGGAAGGAGGAAAGGAGAAAATTTGAAATTAAATTTTTAAATGTTTTAAAAATTTCACATAATTGGGAAATTTTGTATGAAATAATAATAATAGCATGATAATAATAATAATAGCTGTTAAACAAAGGCAGAAGTATGACCCTATCCTTTTCCTGACTTGCCACTTATTTCTCCCCCCCCCCCCCCCCCCCTCCCCCTCTTCTAGAAACAGCAAGTAACTCTGGATGGGCTCTCACTATAGTAAGTGATTTACTTCCACAAAACTCTTAACTGGAGCAAAGACTAAACCACATAAATTGAACCTCCGGGGATGGAATAAATATTTCCTGTTCATGGACAACTCCTTTAATTATCGAATACATACATATATACATACATACATACATACATACATATATATATATATATATATATGTTCTAAGGTAGAACAATGCATTCCCCATCCTATGCCATTACACTGGACTGTGAATCACCAGACATCTCTGGATACTAAAGTGTAGTTGGTGACCTCTAAACAGGAAGCAGTTGAGAAGAAGTAAGGCTCCAGGCTTTGGAACCTGTTGTCCACTGGGGAAAGCACTGGACTTGGAGTTAGGAAAGCCTGGGTTCAGATGACACCTCAGATACTTATTGCATAACCATGGACAAATCACTTAACTTCTCTATACCTTGATTTCTTTGTCTGTAAAATAAAGGAGGTAGAATTGATGGCCTCTAAGACCCCTTCAAGCTCTATGCTTATGATCCTGAGCCTTGTGCAGTGAGTAACCCAGTTGGTCCATTATCTTTATGCAGATTAATCCAAATTCTCTCCTTCTGGCCCTCTCTCTCCTATAATTGCCAAATCTAAAAATTCCTTTAAGCTATTTTTGCATAGATGCCACACTAGTAATTCCAACTAAATGTTCCTTATTTCTTTTGGCATTACCATACACCCAATCATTCATCCTTGACCCGTTCTTGACTATTCTTTTTGTTTTGTACTTTTCCCATTTGCCTTCACACACACACACACACACACACACACACATACACACACACATTCATACACACTCACATACTTCAACTACTGTCTTATCCTTTTCATATGTGTGTGTGCATGGATCCATGTATTCCTTTCCACTTCTACTGCCTCTACTTTACTGCAGGTCTTCATTATTTTTCCACATGATGTATTGTAGCAACCATGATACCTAGTCTCCCTACTTTTGGTTACTTCCCCTATCATTTGTTCTTAATATAACTGCCAAAGCAATCAGGAACAAATAATGCATGTGTAAATGATCACATATAATTGCAGCAACTATAGTTCACATCATTTACTAATTCTTAATTGCCTATTTAAAAAAAATAAATAAATTATTTAGCCTGGCCTTCAAGGCCTTCCATAAAAGTTTTCTTTAGTCATCTTTTCCAACCTTCTGCCACATTACTCCCCTTCATCCACTCCACACAATAGACAAACTGGGCTATTTCCCCTATAGTTTCATCCTCACTTCCCCCAAAGGTATGTCTTTGTTTATGCTGCCCCCAGTGACTTGAAGGGACTCTTACTTGAGATCTTTCCTAAGCTTCTTCATGAATGACTCTACATTCAGCTCAGATGACAACTATTTCATAAGACTTTTCTTGATCTCTGTCCCACTCCTAGTTAAAACTCACATTTCTCCTCTTAATTTTTTAAGGCATGATGTTCGATCTCTTTCATACATTTATTAATTTAAATAGGTACACTTGACTTCATTCTCTAGAATGTATTGCTCTAGAACAATAACAACCTCATAGCTATTGGTGATATTAAGGTCATTCTTGGATAGTTCTTTTGTATATTATTGTTACCTCTTCTTAATCTCTCCTGTTTCTGTTAAGTCCCTACCATTTTTTCCTTTTATTGGGCAATTTTTCATTATTGAATTGTATTTTTAATTTATGGAATAAAGCAAGTATTTCTATAATATACTATAGTAAAAAAATGATTTCACATGAAACTGAAAATCTTCCATGTACAACTTGCTATTCCTTTCAAACATACAACAAAATCATCATGTAAATTTCATTTTTTTCTTACCCCTGACCATTTTTGCATGAAATATTCACTTGGTATCCCTAATTTTTTAAAGAGATTTCTTGTTTCTCCCATTCTATTTTTTGCATTGCTCATTTAAGAAAACTTTATATTTCCTCTGTAATTCTGCAGTTAGTTGGACATGTCTTTCCCTTTCTCCATAACCACTTTCCTTCTTTCCTCAGATATTTGTAAAGTCTCATCAGACAGCCATTTTGCTTTCTTGCTCTTTATTTTCTTTGGATTTTTTTTGCTGCCTTCTGTACAACATTGTGAAGCTCTGTTCATAATTCTTCAAGCCTCTATCTATCAGATCTAACCCCTTAAATCTATTCATCACTTCTACTTCATATTCATAGGAGACATTATTAAGGTTATACATATATGGACTAAGGGTTTTCCCTCCTTTCTTCAACTTAACTCTGAATTTTGCAACAAAAAACTCATGATATGAGCCATAGTCAGCTCCAGGTCTTCTCCATCTTTGACTACAAGGTATATATCAATCTGATGTCAATATTAACCATCTGGTTATGTCTATGTGAAGAGTCACCTTTTGGGTTGTTTAAAAAGAGTGACCACTGAGTTATTTTGGCAAAACTCTATTAGTCTCTGCCCTGCTTTGTTTTTACTCCAAGTTCAAACTTGCCTGTCATTGTAATTATCTTTTGATTTTCTACTTTGGCACTCCAATCCCAATAATGAATGTCATGTTTTGCGGGGTTGTTTTTTTTTTTTTAGTGTTATTTCTAGAAGATGTTGTAAGTCTTCATAGAACTGAGAAACTTTGTCCTCTTCAGCATCAGTGGCTGGAGCACAGACTTGTATTCCTGTGATGTTGAATGGTTTGTCTTAGATTCAAACAGATAGCATTTTGCCATTTTTGAGATTATAAAGCAATACTGCATTTCTCACCCTGTTTTTGACTATGAGGGCTCTCCATTTCTTTTAAGGGATTCTTGCTCATAGTATTATATATATATATATATATTGATCACATGAATTAAATTAAATCCTTTCAAATTCATTTAAGTTCACTAACACCCAAGATATCAATGTTTAATCTTCCCATCTCCTGTTTGACCATATCCAGTTCACCTTGGTTCATAGATCTTACATTCTAGATCCCTTTGCCATATTGATCTTTACTTCTTTGTACTTTCCTTTACCCACTAGACAAATCTGCAGCTGAGCTTCCTTTCAACTTTAGCTTATTTGCTTCATTAGAACTAACACTACTTGCATTTGTCCTCCTCTCTTCCCCAGTAGTATGTTGGACACATTCTGATCTGAGAACCTTGTCTTCTGATGTTGTATCTTTTTATCATTTTAATACTGTCCATAAGATTTTCTTGGCAAAGACAATGGCATGTTTTGCCATTTCCTATTCCAGTGGATCAGCTTATGTCAGAACCCTCTACTACAATCTTTCTGTCTTAAGTAACCATGTACAGAATAGCTCATAGTTTCATTGAGCTGCACAAGGTCCTCTGCCACAAGATGTTGATCTGGGAGGGGATACACACACACACATGTACACATGCACACACACATGTACACATGCACACACACAATCCTTATTCCCTCTTTGAACCAATTCAGATTAGAGTAAGTTTCAAGCATTACCTGCCACCCCTACTCCCCCCTACCCTCCTATGTGCCTCTGTTATGAGATAATTTTCCACATTCTACCTCTCCCTTCCTCCTTTTCCCAATGTATTACTCTTTCTTACCCCTTCAGTTGTTGTTTTTTTAGATCATTCCAACATAATTGACTCACATCCATGCCTTCTGTCTATGTAGATGGCTTCTAACTGCCTTAACAATGATACAGTTTTTAGGAATTGCATTTATCTTCTTCCCATCTAGAAGTGTAAATAGTTAAAATTTATTGAGTCTCATGATTTCTTCTTTCTGTTTCCCTTTTTATGCTTCTCTTGAATCTTATATTTGAATGTCAATTTTTCTATTCAGCTCTGATCTTTTCATCAGGAAAGATTGAGAGTCCTTTATTTCATTGAATATCCATTTTCCCCCCAGAAGGATTATACTCAGTTTTGCTGGGTTGATGATTCTTTGTTGTAATCCTAATGCCTTTACTCACCCCTACTCCTAACCTACTGAATTCTAGGTGTGCCTATTCATATAAAGTCAGTAGTAAAATTCTATTTTATAACCATCATCTACTAGATAATTAGTAGATTATACTCATGTTGATTGTCCTGCAGTGCCAGACTTCACCCCTCAGAATTTTGTTTTTAAGAATCCTTAGGGAAGAAAGCAATTATCAGTTACAATAATAAATAGCCTATTAAATTTAAGATGGAAATGTCAGCATTTGAATAATCCACTATTTGACCCATTATAGGAAGATAACAACAAAAAGTCAACATTGGGAAATGGGAGACCCATTAAGTATAAAAAACAATAATAGACTTTTTAGAAATGGAGAATTGAAAGAAAGGAAATATATATGTATATATTCTCTTTATCGAAAATGTACATATAAGTTTCAGAAATATTTTCAAGACATATGTGATTATTGATATATTTATTGATGCCATAACTCCCTTAGGGCTTTCACCTAGAGAAAAGCTTGTTGATTATGCTGGCTCTGCCAGCACTCCTGTATACTGACATGCATGCTGGTGGCCACCTGATAAATATATTTTTGAGGACAGATTTTACTACCTCTCTAAATGGGGCTATACTCAGTGTACAACTGGGGGAGAAAATTTGAATTGACCTCATTACATATAGACACAGCAGATTTTTCCCACATAAATCAGTATAATGTTATCTGCAAGGTCTTCAAGTCTAATATTTCCATATTTCAGGAACATGTACTTTGCAAGAGAGGGGCAGAAAGAAGAAGAGAGAAATAGGGACAGACAGCAGACACACACACACACACACACACAGCCAGACAGAGACAGAGGCATAAGGCATCAATTGAAAAATCTTAAGACTTAAGACTCTATTCACAGTCACATAGAAAATTAGAATTGGATACTATCTATCTCAGATATCATCTAGCCCAACCAGAAGCTGCATAAGAATTCTGTTATATTCCCCAAACCTCTCACTCAGTTGTTACCTGAATATCTCTAGTATGAGTGAATGCATTCCTTCCAGAGTTTACTTTGGATTATTTTGGATAGAACTAATTTTCAAAAACCTATCCTTTTCACGATGCTGAAAACTGCTTCTATAGAACCTTCACCCATTTTTCCTAGTTCTGCCTTATAGAACAATTTTGCCTGTATTCCACTAGATGCTCTCTAGTTTGATGCCTTTATTAAATATGACATGAAAACCTGAATATAGTATTGCAGAGGTAGAAAGAACATGGAAGAGTGCAGAGGGATTATCCCTTCTGAGGACTCTCTTAAAGCAGACTAAAATTGCATTAGCTTTTTGTTGTTGTTGTTGGCTGCTGTATCACATTGACTTATATTACAGTTGAAGTCTATTAAAACACTAAGATTTTTTATATTAATTGCTATCTAGCCACACATCTTCTAATTCAGCTTAGTATACATGTGTTAAATGCCTGCTAAGCTCTAAGACACTTAATAACTACTAGAAATACAAAGATGAAAAATAATACGGTCCTAGTCCCTAAAAACTCTCCCTCTTTCTACCTTCCCTATTCCTGTCAAGGGCACCACCATCCTATTGACACACTTAGCCTCATGAACCAAGTATAATCCTCAACTCCTCACTCTCACCCTGATATACAAGTCTGTTGTCAAGTTCTGTTCATTCTACATTTTCAATATTTCTCCCATACATCCCCCTTTCTCCTCTGATACGGCTACCACCGTGCTGCAGGTCCTTAGCACTCCACAATAATCCTTGGATTATTTCCATCTACTTCTGGTTGTTCTCCCTGCCTCAATTTTCTTCCCACTCTAGTCTGTCCTCCACTCAACTTTGAAAATGACCTACCTAAACCACAGATCCGATTGCATCTTTCCCCAATTCAAAAAACTCTAGTCATCCCCTGTTGCCTCCATGTTCAAATAGAAAATCTGATCTTTGTTTGTCCTTGAAAGCCTTTAACATATAGGCCCCTTCCTTCCTTTCCTGTCTTCTTCCACCATATAGCTCTCCACATTCTCATGGATCTTAGGACACTGTCCGCCTTGTTGTTCCTTGCATAGAATTCTCTATCTACCAATTCCATGTATTTTCTTTGAAAGACTCCCTTACCTTGAATGAGCTTCATCCTTATCTCAGACTCCTTGGCTTCCTTTAGATCCCCACTGAAGCCCCGCCTTTTATACGTAGTCTTTCCCAGACCCACTTAATGCTGTTCATTTCTTTCTGAACTCCAATTACCATGTGTATCTGTTATGGGTATAGAACTGTCTGCAGGTTATCCTTGCCATCATAATATTATCTCTTTGAGGGTAAGTACTGTTTTTGCTTCTCTTTGAATCCCCAGCTTGACACAGTGCCCGGACATATTATGTCCTTAAAAAATACTTGTTGATTTACTGATTTGAATTCAAGGAACTTAAAATTTGTTAAAGGAAATAAGGTACTTATGTGAATAAGTATGATAAAAGGTAGGCTATGATAAGGAAAAAAAGGACATGTTAATAACAAAGAACTACAAACAAGAATCAAGAGGAAGAAATTATTTTCTGTAGTAGTAGAGGGAGAATGAGAGATCTTATTGAAAAGATAGTATCTAATTAAAGTCCTAAAGTAAAAGAAATCCTTCAAAAGATAGGGAGAAGGAATAGCACATTTCAAGTATGAATTAGTCTTTAGGAAGATGTGACCAGAAAATACATAGCAGCCCACTTTGGTTGAAACACAGAGTGCATAAAGGCGAGTTTGGGTAAGAAACTTGGAAATATAGGTGGGATCCAGAGAAGCCTGTCATTAAAGTTCTTCCACAATGAATTTCTATTTTATCCTGATATATGCAACAGGAAGCCTCTAAATTTTTTTTCACAATAAATGATTGTCAGCATCTCTGTGCTCAACAATCAATGTAGCTATTAGAAATGAGAAGAAAATAATAAATTATCTTTCATTGCAGGTCAGACATTGAAAAAGTACATAATGAAACATTCTCTAAGCAGCTCTCTAAGACTAATTTGAAGACAAGTTGTTCAAGTAGCCATAAGTAATTGTCCCAATATGGCATGATGAAGTCCCTCTACAAGGGGGATTATGATTTTTTTGAGATCATGAAATACAAAAGAAGAACCAAGTGGTAAATAATGAGTCCCAATCCCAGATGCTCTCCTCAAATAGAAAACCTGAAAGTAGCTTCCAGATGTCTATCTTAATCTTCTTAACCACAGGGATGTGGGGACTTCAGGGGCAAGGGTTGCTGAGGAAGTTTGAATTTCAGAGTTGATTTCATATTGCTAAAATGAAGGCTGTCTATACACAAAAATATTTAATTCTGTTATGACAAAAAAAAATTGGAAGCAAAGTAGATGATCTCTGCTGAGGGATGACTAAAAAATTGTGGCACATGAAAAAAATGGAATATAACTGTATTATAAGAAATGAAAAACATGTTGAATACAGAGAAAGAACTACCTAAACTGATACAAAATGAAGTAGAGTTAAGAAAACAATCTTCACAATGACTAAAACAATGTCAATAGAATGAACAGTAGCCATAATGCACTCAAAAGTGAATTCTACAAACTTACAAAGAATAAAACTGGTTGATGAGAAGAGATATTAGACCACCTTCCATTGCAGAAATAGAAGGCCCACTAGTGTAAAATATTTGCTATAATTTCTGATTTTTAATATATTGATCAATTTTATTTATTCTTTTTCTCATCTTTTTTTTTTTCTAGAAAATTATTTGTTAGGGCGGCTAGGTGGGGCAGTGACTAAAGAAGGGGCCCTGGAGTCAGGAGGACCTGAGTTCAAATGCGGCCTTGGACACTTAACACAAAATTAGCCATGTGACCTTGGGCAAGTCACTTAACCCCAATTTCCCTATCTCCACCCCCCTCCAAAAAGCAAAAAAAAAAAAATCTTTGTTGTAAGATAATGCTTGCTGGGAGAGATGTGGAGAAAATTTTATGTAAAAATTAATGTTAAAATAAAAGCCACCTGTAAAAATCTATTTTAAAAAAGAAAATAAACTGGTCTACTATCTTGCAATGGCTATGAGTTGAGTCCTATTGATCCAGATTTCTCCTGGTTTCTTATTCATGTCCAATGCTTCAGAATTCCCATAGCATTTTTTTCATGCCTTTCTTATAGCACTCTTCACATTTCCTTTGCATTATAATTATCTATGTCATTTCCTCTTGTTGTTGTTGGTCATTTAGATCTTGTCCAACTCTTTGTGACCCCATTTCAGATTTTCTTGGCATAGATACTGGAGTGATTTGTCATTTCCTTCTCCAGCCTATTTTACATATGAAGAAACTCAGGCAAACAGGGGTAAGTGACTTGCCCAAGGTCAAATAGGTAGTAAGTGTCTGAGGGTGGACTTGCATTCATGAAGATGAGTGTTCCTGCCTTTTAGCCCAGTGCTTTACTCATTGCACCACCAACTACCCCTTCATCTCCTCTATTAAAACACATCCTTTTCATGGCAGAAGAGGTCTTTTTTCAGTTTGGTGTTCATCTTAATACTTGGTACATTGTAGGTGCTCAGTAAATATCTGAATAGATGAATGAATAAATGATGATGTAGGAAGGGATGACCCCAGCCTCATTGGCAGCCTAATCATCAATTTATTAACACATGGGTGTGGTTAAGAAAAGAATCATGCCAATGAAAGGGTCAAATTTTTTTGTATTACACTGGAACATTTGAAAAGGAAGGAGATACTGCATAAATGTTTCACAAACCAAATGATAAAATATTGATTCAAATTTCACAATTAATCCTTGTAGCTGCCTCAGATTTGAATAATTTAGGCAAATCTATCAGTTGGCTTGTTTGCTCCCTCCCCATGATTGAGTAGAATTGCTTTCTGGGGAGAAAAGAGTAGTTTTTAACCCAACAACATCAGCTCAAATTCCATTAATTACCCATCATGGTAAATATTAATTCCCTGGAAGTGCTCAGCCTAACTTTCCAGGAAGTCTTTTGTAGCTTCCAATTATGGCCCAAACCCTGAATCTTTCTCTTTCCTGCCTTGTCTCTACTTCTGACTAAACTTGCATAAGATTAGTACATATCTCTCTGCCTTTACTGTTCTGGAGCCTGGAAGCTTTTGAGCACTAAGACCTTATCTCATTGTTGACCTGTAGCTCCTAACTGCATGGTTCCACTCGAAAGCCCCAGCTCAAATTTAAAGAAAAAGAAGAGGCACTTATTTCAAAACTAAAGAATCAAATTATACACACACATGTATATTATATATCTTATGCATATATGTATATATATGTGTGTGTGACTTTGTGTGTGTATATTATGTATAATATATACACACATATAAACATACATATGGGCAAGACTATCATTGGTCCAGGTAAGTATAATAAATACCACAAAAGAGATATGAGCAAAATGGTATGGTAGGAAGATTTCTTCTGAGGGGATGACAGTGAAAAGGCAAGGCTTCATGGAGGAGGTGGCATTTTAAGGAGGGATAGGATTCATTAGATCCAGATTAGGGGAAGGAAAAGGTATTCCATGCTATGGGACCATGTGAGCAAAAACCCTCCTCAAGATCTAGAGCCCAAATGGCTCAGCCTGGATTTTGAGGTCCCTTACATTTCCCCAATATTTTCAGCTTTATTTAACCCCCAAATGTACTCCAGAAAAAAATAATTTTAATTATTTCCCTGACACTGTTCTCAATTTTCTTCAAGGCTAATATCAAATGCTTTGAATTGTAGTTATTCGTGTACATTTTAGCACTTCTTCTAGACTGAATGCTCCTTGAAGGCAAAAGTTCTGTCTTCATTATCTTTATTTATCTCATGGATCCCATCACAAGACCTTGTGTTCAGTCAATTCTTTCTGCTCCTTTAGCTACCAGGAAGTTGGAAGGTTTCTTCAACTGCTCCTATTTCTTCCTACTTTGCATTTGCACAGTGTAAGACCTCAAAACAAATGTTTATTTAGATATCTTTCAAATTTATTCTGTGCAAATAAAAGGCCTTAGGATGAAATGCAAAAGCTTAAGTTTTGGGTTTCCTAAAGGAAACTTTAAAAAGTTAAATAAACCTGAACTATACTGTCAATTTACTGTAGTTCATCCATATCAACTTCCAAAAGGTTCTCCCTAGGGCTTCCATGCTGCTCCCTTACTGCCACATTCCACCTTCACACAGAAGCCATAATTGGTGCATCCTTACTAAAATTAGTGTCAGCACAGTTTCTAAATTCATCAAAGCTACATCATATCCACCTTCTGGCTGATTGCTGATCCCCCCTAAATACCTGAAAGCAAGAAATTCAATTTGCAAATTCCCCTGTAATGGTAAGAAATGGGAGAAGGAAAGTATTTGGATTTGTCTTTCCCCTCACTGCCCCTGCATTCTTCAAAGACCTAACAATTTTTTTTTTTTTGCTATGTCCGTAGTCCATCATTTTGTCTTCAAAACAGTCTAGGGTTGGCATTATTATTCATCTCATTATGTAAGTTAAGGAAGGAACAGGGATTCAACCTACCATCACATTGCCATATGGGATTGTGAGGAAATTCCCTGTATAAAATGTTCTCTGTGAATTAGTATTAGAGAATTGCTTAGACTAGAAAGTGGCAAAGTGATATATCAGTATGTATCATTGGTGGTTCCTGAACTCAGTTCCATCTGCCTCCAAGCCCAGCTGTCTATCCAATGTATGACAGTTACCTCTCAGTTTAAAAGAAAATGTTAAATGACCTGTTTAAGGTAATAAAGCAAATCAGTATTATCACTAGGACTAGACTGCTAACCTCTACTGAACAATACTTCCTGTAGCTTGACAGGCTGGCTTGTAATATCCAGAGAATTTTGTGTATGTATTGCTGCCCTCTCCTGGAATATAGGGGACCTGTTTTTCTTCCTCATTAACTTAATATCATCAATTTTTTCATGCAATCTTTTTAATGCTTGTCAGCCTGTCACACATTACTGACCCTATCAGCAGTTGATCCACTGACCCTGAAACCTCTGAAATCATTGGCAATTATCTAGCTCCTAAGTCATTCAGACCATCATAACAGTCATTTTAAAGCTTGGCAATGACACTCAATGATTTTTACGACGTTTACACCCCAGAGCCCAAACAGAAAGGTGGGAGAAGGGAGGCAGGGCCTGTTGTTCATTTGGGGGTGAAAGGCAATGGCTATAGAGGTTTACAAATGTGACCAGAACAGTCATAGGATGCTGGTCCCTACCCCCAACCTAAACACACAGAGTTCAGGCTGCCGAAATACAAAAAATTAGGAACATACTACAGAGTGGTCCTCCTAAGAGGTTTCTCCTTTTCCCCTGCCTGAACTTCAAGAAGAACCGTGCATCTCCTGAAGCAGAGTTCCAGAGGAATAGGCAATCTGTGCATGAGCAACTGGAGAAATCATTTTATATTAGGTTGGAAGTGTACAGAGAACACTGTAAGTGATCTTGATATGATTCCTCTCTCTTCATGATGGACAGCACTTCCCACCAGTTCAATTCATTCACAGCAACAGGGCCAAGGCACAGGGCAGACACTGCAGTGAGCCAGACGAGATTCAATCCCACTAGAATCTTGTTCTCTTGACCCCAACACACACCACCAGTCTACCTACAATTAAATTGTCAGCCAACCCTGGATTCATTTATCCTATTTCTTCCCTCTGTTCTAACTATCAACAATGGATTTAAGCTTGCCCTATTGATTCTCTATCACATAGCTCTTTCCCATAAATTAATCCATCCCCATCTGCCAGAAGACAAGATAATTAATACAAAGAAGAGATGTAGGGTATGTCATCATTCTTTGAGAGGAAGGCATACATTGAAGGTACATGGTGTATTAATGTGTCATTGCCAAGCCCTGCCATCACTGGTGATGAAACAATGAGACAACATTTGGGAAGGTGAGGATTGCCCTTTCGAAGGGAAGGTGACAACACTGTGGCTCCCTGGGGCTTCACAACAGTTGTTGATAAGGTATCCTATAGCAGAAGATGATGGTTAACTGTCACTCTTTTCCCAGAGACAGCAGCAAATGCTTCAAGGGATTCTGTTAGTATAAGCTAGATGACAGAATCATTAAAACAATAACAGTTTTTAACATTTATGGAGCACTTCATCTTTTGTTGTAACTTTTAATTGATACAAACTCACTCTCTCTCCCACAACTTCACCTTCCACACTGAAAAACAAAACCCTTGTTAAAATATGAATATCAAGCAAAACAAATTCCAATATATATATACACACATATATACATATATATGACATATGTGTTATATGTATACATTTTATATGTAACATAATATAGTTTTATATAACAATATACAGTAGCATAATATATGCATACCTGTATATTCATGTATTTGTGTGTGCATATTTGTCTGTATGTGTAAATAGATCTATATATGGGTATATATTTACATATGCTTATGCTATATTTACATGTATATATTTTATATACATATATAAATACAGTATCCTGTGTATCTTCCCCTCTTTATAAAGAAGAGGGTGGTAAGAGAAAGGCAGTGTTCTCTGCACCAGTGCTCTAGGTTTATTTCAATCTCCTTCTGCTCTGCTGACCCTCTTCTGTTTCCCTTCAGAGCTCAATCATAAGTTCTTATCCTTTCTTTTTTTTCCTTTTAAACTCATCATCATAATTCACTCTCCATGGTTAGAGTTTATTTTGCTTTGGACTAAGTCTTCCCTTAATTAAACCTCCTCTTTTTCCACTTCTCTTCTCCCCCTTGTCCTCCCCCCTTTACCATACCCCTATTTCCTTTTGGATTGAAATCTATATCTGTACCCAATTGTACATATGTGGGTATAGTTTCTTTATAATTGTTCTTTTGTATTTTCCTCTTATTTTGTTTTGATTCTATGTTTGTTTGACACTATATTTGTATTTCAAAGTTTCTATGCATCTCTTCACATTTCATCAGAAATGCTTGGTAGAGGGGCAGCCAGGTAATACAGCGAGTAAGAGCACCAGCTCCAGTGTCAGGATGACCTGGAGATCAAATCCCGGGCTCAGACACTTAGCACCCACCCAGAAACACCTGGCCGTGTAACCTTGAGTAAGTTACTTAACCCCAATTGCTTAGGGGTAGCCAGGTGGCTCAGCCAGTAAGAGCACCAGCTCCAGTGTCCGGATGACCTGGGGATCGAATCCTGGGCTCAGACACTCAGCACCACACCCAGAAATAACTGGCTGTGTAACCTTGAGCAAGTTACTTAACCCTGATTGCTTTAAAAAAAAAAAAAAAAGAAAGAAAAGAAATGCTTGATAGTCTATCCTTTGACGAATGGATACATTTTCCCCCTATAGGCTTAAATTCATTTTTCCTGGTTAAGTTATACTTGGTTGTAAGATAATATCCTTTGATTTCTGAGGTAACATTCCCAGCTCTCTACTCTTATAAAAGAGGTAGCTGGTCCCAATTAATACAGTGATTGGCCTGGAGGTAGGAAGAATTATCTTCCTAAACTGTAATCTGATCTCTGACACTTACTAATTATGTGACTCTGGGCAAGTCACTTAACGCTGTTTGCCTCAGATTCCTCACTTACAAAATGTGCTGGAGAAAGAAATGGCAAACCATTCTAGTATTTTTGTCAAGAAAACTACAAAAGTGTTCACAAAAAGTTGATTGTGACTGAAATGAGGGAGATACAACAATTGTTTAAATGGTAGCTGCTAAATCTTGTGTCATTCTCAATGTAACACCTCAATTCTTGAATTCTTTCTTTCTGGCTTCTGGTAGCATTTTTTTCCTTTGACTTGAACAGGAAGGATATGGGCTATAATCTTCCTGTTAATTTTCATTTTGCTCTTTTTGGAGAAGAAAAATGGGTTCTTTATAGTTACAATTTATTCCATGTTTTTAACCAATTCGGAGAGTTTAGAAAATTATTTCTAGACTCTTCTTTTTGTCCTAGATTTAAGGTATTCTAATGATTCTCAAATTATCTTTTTAAAAATAAAATATGTTCTAGTTCTATATTTGATATTAGATACCTTTTTCTATTTTTTTATTCTTTTGGCTTTGTTTTAATATTTCTTGTCATCTCTTAGATTAACTAACTTCTAATAATAAATTTTATGAAACACTGACTGTGTTCCAGGAACCATACTAAGCACAAGGGATACAAAAGGAGGTAAAAGACAGTCCTTTACCTCAAAGAGCTTACCATCTAATGGAGAAGACAACATGCAAACAAATATGGAGAAAGCAAACAATATACAGTATAAACAGTAGATAATTAACAAAAGGAGCACCCTAGATTTAAAAGGAGTTGGGGATCTCTTCTTATAAAAGATTGGATTTTAGTTGTGACTTAAAGGTAGCCAGAGAGTTCAGTAGTTGGAGCTTAGATTGGCGAAGAGTGTTCCAGGCATGGGAGACAGCCAGAAAGAATGCCCAGGGCAAAGAGAAAGATTGTATTGTACATAGAATGTGGAGGATGTCAGTATAACTGGATCAAAGAGGATAAGATATAGGAACACTATAGGGTAGGAGGAGGGATAGATTACTAAGGGTTTAGAATGACAAAACATTTTCTATTTGATCCTTGATGTGATAGAATGCTGCTGGATTTTATTGAGTAGGGACCATGAAATGATCAAATTTATACTTCAGAACTATCACTTTAGTGACTGAATGAAGGATGGATTGGAGTAGAGAGAGAATTAAGGCAGCAGACCCACCAGCAATAATCCAGGTGTCAAGTGAAGATCTGCACATAGAGTGGTGGCAGTGTCAAAGGGGAGAAGGGGTGTATACAAGAGATGCTGAAAAGAAAAATCAACAGTCATTGGCAAAAGTTTGGATATGGGTAGGGGGAGATGAGCAATAGTGAGACTTTCAGGTTGAATCAGAGATTGTGAGCTTGAGAGACGGAAAGGATGGTATTTGCCCTCTTTAGTAACAGGGAAAGTAGGAGTAGGAGTGGGAGCTTAGGGGAAAAGGTAACGAGTTCTGTTTTGACCATATTGAGATTAAGAATTCTAGTGGACATCCAGATTGAGATGTCTGAAAGTCAATATGAGATGAGATTGGATATCAGCAGAGAGTTTGGAGCAGGAGAGTTTGATTGGATAATCATAAACATAGATGTGATAATTAATCCATGGCACTTGATGAACTCACCAAAAGAAGTAGTGTAGAGGAAGAGGAGAAGAGGGCCTGAGACCGAACCCTGAGGGGCACCTACAGTTAAAAGGTGTGCTCTGAAAGATCTAGCAAATGAAATGGTCAGATGGGTAGAATGAGAACCAGGAGAGAGTGCTGTCCCAAAAACCCAGAGAAGAGAGTTTTAGGAAGCTAGAGTGATTAGCAGTGTCTAAGGCTGCAGAGAGGTCTAGGAAAATGGGGAATGAAAAAGACCACTGTATTTGGCAACTAAGAGATCATTACTAACTTTGGAGAAAGCAATTTCAAGGGAATAAGCTCAGAGATCAGATTGTAAGGGGTTAAGAAAAGAGTAAGAGGAGAGAAGTGGAGGTATTTCTTATAGATGGTCTTTTTTAAGGACATTAGCTACAAAGGGCAGAAGAGATATAGAATGATAGTAAGGATGGAAAGATTAGGTGAGGTGTTTTGTTTTTTTTTCAGGCTAGGGGGAGACATGGGAATGTTTGTATACAGTAGGAAATGAGACAATAGAGAGGTAGGATTTGAAATAATTAAAAAGGTATGGATAACAAGAGGGAAGAAATTTGTTAGTGGAGATGGAATGGAATGGGATCACTTGAACAAGTAGAGGGGTTTCCTTGGTAAGGAAAAGGCCAGCTCATAATGTGAGATAGGCTGGAAGAGAAGAGAGTGGCAGAATGCACCAGAGTGAAATAAGAAGGAATAGATGAGAGGAGGATGTTAGCAGAGAATAGCCTCAATGTTTTTTCTGTAATATATGAAGCAAGGTTCTCAGGTGAGACACTAGGGGGATGGTACAAAGGTGCAATGGGAGGTTTGGAGAGATTTGAAAGAGCTAATGTGGAGAGTGGGAAAGTGATTTGATAAGGGATGTGTAGTAGGATTGTCTTCCAACAGTGAGGACCCAAATGAGTTTGTGTAGTATACATTTGTCATAGACTTAGAAGAGTTGCATTATTTTCTCCACCTTCATTCAGCAGCACCTGTGTAGGATTGAGGGTGACAAATGCTGATGTAAGATCGGTGCTTAAGTGGGTATAATTAGCAATATAATAATGGGGTAAGGATTAAAGAGAGCAGAAATGTGTAGAGATGAATTGATCAACCAAGAGGTCAAAATGGGAAATGGGGGGGGGGGGAAGAGAATGTATAGTGCATAGGAGATGGCCTGGGGTAAATAAACAAAACAAAACAAACAAAAGAAAACCTGAGTGGCCAAGGAATTTGAAATCACTGTTAGGATGAATAATAGAGTTTCATATGAAAAGACAGAAATATAGGTAAAAATTTCTATGGTAGGATAATGGGTTTCAGAATTCTTTGACATAGAAGTGGTACATTTGGGGGTGATGGTAAGATTATGGGTATGATCATCTTTGTGTATGGCTGAGATGGGGTGGAGGAGTAGCTCATGGGAAAGGTTACTCACAGGTTAAGTAAATGAGTGGTTAGGATATTTGAGTGAGAATCAATATATATGATGTTCCTTAGTATGAGAAAAAGAAATGGTAAGGAGAAAAAAATGAGCTAAGTAGTGTTGTTATGTTGTTCATCCTTCATTTTCAAAGAGGACCAATGACATCATGAAGTGCATTAATGAGTATGAACATTATCTAAGTGAGGCAGAGATGCACAAAGTCATCAGCCTCATTGTCTCCTCCAGTGTCATCAAAGCCCAGTGGCAAAAGTCAAGACAACCAGTGATGGCCTGAGATTCATTGGATGATCTTGCTATCTTTTAGCTCTAAGCACTCCACAGAGCCTGCTTCCGCTGCCTTCATGGCTGTTGGAGCAAATTGTTCTCATCCAACTATTCCACTGTGTTAAGTCTTTAACTGCTTGGGGCAGATGTCCCTATAACTCACTGAGATGTTTGAGGGCTGTTGGTTACCCGCAACCTGATTGAGCTCATATGCTAACATGACTTTACTGGTGTGTGGCTGCTGTGTATGCTACAGCTTCTTGGACACACAGGTGAGAGCTGGGTGGCAGGTGGACACCAAAGTAGATGAGTTAGGTGTTGAATTCATTGAGGCAGGAAGAGTAATGACCTGGAGGTTGGCAGACAACAGCTACTCAGATTTTGACTAGGTGATAGATATGAATAACTTGGACCTTAAAGAAAAAAAAGTTATTGAGTGATGGAAGAAGACCTGGAAGGAGAAGTAGGGAGGAAAATTCCAATTACCCTGACTTAATCAGTGAACTGAGAGGAATAAGTGAAGATGTAGCTGGTACTAGAATAGATTTTATACAGTCCATTTAAAAATTTGAGTGAGAATCTTGCTTGGTTTGGTTTCTCTTAAGCTAAACTATTTTCTTTCCAACTTTCTCTTCCTACTACTCATGTTTAGTCCAATTTATTTTCTCCCTAGAAAGTGTATTTTTCTATACTTTCCTCTAACACTCTCATTTCTCTTACAGAATCATTTTAACCTCATATTAAGCTTGTGCTTCATCACTTCCAGGAATTATAGTTGAACTTATGTCCAAGGATTATTTTTCTTTGAGGCTTTGCTTAAAGATGTTTAGAGTCATTGTCTTCTGGACTGGTGTATTGAGCATCCCTAATACCAT
Organism: Petaurus breviceps papuanus; assembly: GCF_028583685.1. Lineage (NCBI taxonomy): Eukaryota > Metazoa > Chordata > Mammalia > Diprotodontia > Petauridae > Petaurus > Petaurus breviceps. Next base: position 82,284,814 of record NW_027186296.1, read on the forward strand.
AATAGCTTTTAGTGGTGGGATTCTTTTTCACTTTGCTCATTCTTGCTACTTCATTTCTTGACTTCAGACTTTGTATTAAAGTTATACTCTATGCTCATTTCTGAAGGGAAAATTCTAGTTTTTTCTTGTTCTTTTTTTTTTGTTTCCTCTTGGGACCTATTTCTACTTTCTCAAGGAATGGAATGTTATTTTATTCCAGGATAACAGACGTCTCTCAGCTTGTGCACCTGAAAGCTTCTAGTATAGCCAAAATGGTCTGATCCAGAGAAAAGTCTGAGCATTGCTCTCCTCATCTGAGGTCTACAAGTTCCTGACCTAGATTTGGGTCTGAATGACACACACAGTCATAAGCTTTCCCACAGATTAAGTAAATTGTTGTTGCACTCAGTCACTTTCAGCTCTGTAGAAAGCTCTGCAGATTCAGAGTGAAAAAATTGCAGGCTCTCTTTAGGTCTGGGCATCTTCCCTGGTTATTCTGCTAAAGGTTTCACACTGGACTGGAAAATGGATCTCTATTTTGGGGGGTCAGAGGCACACAGTAAATGCTCAGTTTTGTTCTTCTTCCTTGCTCAGTGCACAGCTAAGGGCTCTCAACTGCCCCTCAGCCGGAAATGCCACCCCTGGGTTTATATACACTCCTTAATCCAAAATCGACCCAGCTCTGAGATGTAAGTGAAAAAAAAAAGCTGGTGGTTGATACCTATTTCTCTTCCCTATACGAGGTCATGGATTTCTGTAGCTTGATCTAAGACCCCTTATTATCCTGATACACAGACTTGGATAGAGCTTCCTTTAGTTCCTCACTGTTCGGGACACTCTTGACTGGACATAGCACTGAGCATATACAGATCTCTCTTTCTGTATATGTATGCTAATATGGACTGAACACATTACTCATTGTGAATTTTATGGTTGGATTTTCTGATCAGGAACTGGTCTGGTACATTTTCTACATTTTTTTGTAGAGAATTATGAGGGCAATCTTAATTGTTCTATTTATTTAAAATCTGCCATCTTGAATAGTCTCCAGTTTTTGTAGTTTTTAAATCATTTTCACATGCATTCTCTCCTCTGATCCTTATGATAACCTGTGGTGTCATCAAAGATATTATCACTTCCATTTTAATTCAATTAAATCGAACAAATGGTTATGATGCACATATATGTCAATGCACTGAGCTTGGCACTAAAGATAGAGAGATACAACAAGAGATGACTCGTGCTTTCAGTGTTCTTACCTTCTCATGTATGGCATACTCTCTAACTGTATATTTTTCCAAAGGTCTTATTCTAGGCACTCTTCTCTTCTACTTTTTGCTTATACTCTCTTTCCTTTCCTGATGCAATTCACACTCATCTTCTACACAAACCTTTTTGTGATAGAACCCAAACTGCTGCTGCTCTCCCTCTCAAACTATCTTGTGTTAAACTGTTTTGTATACATTTGTGTATATTCACTTTAGATTTATACTGTATAGATGAATATATGTGTGTATGGCATTTGCATATATAAATATAAAATCATATATTTACTGATTCTCTCCTCCATTACATTGTAATCTACCTGTAAGTAGGGATTGCTCCCTTTGTATTTGTTTCTGTACCATCTGACATAGTCATTTAGGGAATTAATAAATGCTTATTGAGAGGTGTTAGTTGATAGTACAAAGATTTCCATTTAAAATTTAAGTCATAATATGCTTAGAAAGAAAAATGTGAGAGATGGGGGAGAAGAAAGGTCTTATTGTTGTAAAGATTGGGGGTTGTGGCATGGATGAGGATGAGGTTACAAGATAAATAGAAAATAGAATCCTTGCTCTTTCACTGGGCTTACAGTCCCAGTGGGAAATAACAAAGACATATACTCACACACAAAATACCTTTAGAAGACTGTTTCTCAAGTTAGAGCTAATGTGGTACACAATGAATACCTATCAGTTAAACTACAACAAAGGAAGGGAGTTATTAGATTGAGTCATGAAGACTTCTTAAAAAAAGGTGAGTTTGAACCAGACTTTGAAGGAGGAGGTAGGAGTTGAATGATGACTATAAATGAAGACAGGGTAAACAGAACTGGTGACAAAAAAATGACACACATAAGGGAACAGAGGCAGGCATTAAGAAGTCCTCTACAGGAAAAGGTGGATACTACTGAACAAAAACAGGAATCAACACACCAACCTTGATTTTCTTAAATTAAACATATCTTTACAACTGAATACTTTGGGCTACTTACCACCTAATCAAAAGGGGGTTGAGAATGGAGGCTCTGTATCACACCCACATGTTTAGAATAAGTTAAATATATCAAGGTCACAATGAAGATAGGGTCTGGCCACACTAGGAATTTCCATTTCAAGGCAAATGCTGCCTACATGGGGAGATATTTTATCCAAATCTATGGGGGAAGAGAAAGGAGAGATGTACAATAATAATAAAAAGAAGACATTTACATGTTTTACACTTTTGATTAATATTCTCTACTTTGTCAAGTATGCCCACAAAATGCAATATACCATCTGGCAAAATTGAGCCTCAGAAAGCTTGGGGGGCTAATGTTTTATAAATCTCTAACCTCCAAAATTTTCCAGTCTGCAAAGCATCAGACAGTATGAAAAAGAACCAATGGGCTCACTTCTCATTTAACTTTCTGACTCTCATAAAATTGCCTTAGTGATTACAGTTAGGCTGCATCTGTACAAGTAACTAGTATAGCAACTTGTACATTGAAAGAACTTAATTCAAAAAGAATGGAGTCTAAATGGCACTAAAACTGAAAGAATAATGCCATATAATATTTCATTGAATCTGTGATCTCATCTATGTGGGTCCTTCCTCCCACAGTATTGATTGCAACACCTCCAGACTTCTCAGTCTGTGGAACTCTTATTCAGTTTCTAGTAAACCCCAATATGAGGTTTAACCAAATTCTTAAAGGTCTTTTTCTATTACTCTTACTTGTTGCATGAGTACAAACAGGCAATCCATCATATCCCCTCTGGTCTCAATATATAACTGACCAAACTCTTTTTCTAGGCATATATATGTCTGGTAATATATTTCAATACATATTTTACACATTATTTAGTTAATTGGCAATATGCTAAAACATATCCATGTTTATTGTGTATTTCTCTATTATCCTTTGTGGAAACTGTGAGTATTTCTATGGAGGCTATAATATCCCATGGTTTGCAACCACATAACAATGGCAGACAAAACACTATAGTTGTCTGAAACTGTGATTTCACTGGTATAAAATGTTTCTTTTAGTGAAATTCTTCTACCAATGCACACTGGCAAGTGTTAAAAAAAATGTACAATATTAGACATTTACTTGAGACACTAAGAACTTAATCGTCTTGTCCAGATTCCTAATAAGAGACCCAGTATGTATCAGAGGCAGGGCTTGAATCTAAGTATTCCTGCCCCAGGAAGCTGGTTCTCTATCTACAACTCTATGCTGTATTGCTATTGAAGTATACTGGTGAGGAAGGATGAAAGGAAGGAAGGAAGGAAGGAAGGAAGGAAGGAAGGAAGAAAGGAAGGAAGGAAGGAAGGAAGGAAGGAAGGAAGGAAGGAAAGAAAGAAGGAAGGAAGGAAGGAAGGAAGGAAGGAAGGAAGGAAGGAAGGAAGAAAAAGGAAGGAGGGAGGGAAGGAAGAAAGGGAGGAAGGGAAGAAAAAAGGAAAAATCATCAAATCATGTTATACTTTTCTTCAGTCACAACATTTACTCAGCATCTGCTTAGGACAAGGCAGTGAATGGAACCAAAGATGAATAATGTATGATCCATGATTTCAACAACAATTTCATCAACTAAGGGAGGATGAAATATTTACACAAATATGTCTGATATAAAACAATATATGATAAACATCATGGACAAAGTGCCATAGAAATGGGAAAGAAGTTAGCATTCACTTCCATTTTGGGGTGATCAATGAAGATGTCTTGGAGGAGTTTAAATTTAAGTGGACCTTTAAGATAACAAAAGGGATGGAGTACACTATAAGCAGAGAGGAGATTATGCAGTATGTTCAGAGAATAACAAGTAGTCCAGTTAGGTCAAAAGAAAGGGTTAGTATTAAGAGAAAATGGGAGATAAGACTTGAAAAATACTTTGGAGTAAGAGCACAGAGGGTCTCCAATGACAACTTAAAGCATTTGAACTCGATCCTTTATGAAATGGAAAGTCATCAAAGGTCTTTGAGTAGGGAAGAGCATTGTTAGGGAAGTATCCTACAGAGAGATTCCAGAGGAGAATTAAGACTGTAAGAAAATTAATTTCTATTAAAGAAACTTTTATTGTGTCTACTCTTTTCAAGACAGTGTGCTTGATAGAAGGGATATGAAAAAACAACAAGATACAATGCCTGACCTCAATGAACTTGCATTCTACTATTGTCAATACAATATCAAAATCAAAGCATAACATAAAGAAGACATCTATGTAACCAGATGTAAAACTTAAAACAACAAAATCAAATAGCTTTTGATGTGTATGTGTCTATTTTCCTTTTCATCTCCAAGTCACCAAATATTGAGTCTAACAATTTTCTCTGAACTGAATGCCTATCTCAGCAATGTGTAGACTAAAAGCGTCAAGATTAGACTTGTAATTGTAAGGCGATGTCAAGTTGTGTAGATGGGCGTTGTGGGGAAGACTCCATGAGACTAAGTGCTTCATTTGGCCACTAGCTGATAGTGAATATTCTCAATGAGCTCTAAATGAGGCAAATGCTCATTATGCAAATGAATAGAATCAGACTAAATTAAATGGGTTCAGCTTAGCTCCATCATTTCAAGGAGATAATTTGGGGGTTTCAGGCCTGGGGCTCAGAGAGTTGTGGAAGTCACATTATGTTAAACTTGATAAATAATAAAACATCTCAAACCAAAATTGAATAGCTAGTGGCATGACCCAAAGTGGTTACTAACAGCTCAATTTCCAGGGATTCAACACTGGACTCTTGAAAATCTACTGATGACAGCCCCGTTGCATTCTGCTGCTTGTCAGGAGGGAGTTAGACATTCAGTTCAGCTTAACTGAGTTCTGGGACAAATTCTTACCCCAATTTCTTTCTGCACAGTCTCTCTGACCTCGCAAATGGCTTAGCTGATGGAGGGATGGTATATCACCATTCACTTTATGACTTGAGGAAATAGTTCATAACATGGGAAAGAGTATAATAATAGAATCAAAGACTAAGAGCTAGAAGTGTCCTTAGAGATCATCTATTTCAATCTTATAGATTTACACATGAAGAAACTGAGATACAGAAAGGTCTAGTGACTCCTCCAAAGTTGCATTGGTAGTATGTGACAGAGCTATAATTTGAACATGTCCCCTCACTCCAAATCCAGTGTCATTTCACCTATGTTATTCTACCTTTCTTAGGACCTAGTTCTAGCTGTGCCACTAAATAGTTGAGTAACCTTAGGCAAGATGGTTCAGCTTTTGGGATCCCCATTTCCTTTTCTATAAAGTGATGCATTGGGCCAAATGAGCTGAAAGAAAAAGAAGAGTTACAAATGAACCTTCAATTATTGGCAGAGCCATGGCTAAAAGAAAACTATTCTGCTTATTATTGCAATATGCTTTCCTTCAAGTTGTATTGACCTCTAAGATTCCTTCTGGCTCTAAAGTTTCTACCACAAATGCCTTTGTAGAAAAGGACTATGGCATTAGAAATGGGGTAGAAAGAAAAAAAAAAGTAAAGGAAATGCATTCTTAGAATAACTGACTATGCTGTAAAATTGGGGACAATTTTAGGCAGACTGCTGAGCCAAGATGTGTCAATTTCCCTTCATGGAAACCATATAGAAGCAATTATATAATCTGCCAAGACAGTGAATGAAACTAATCCTTTAGGGTAGTGGTTTCAAATTTAAAAGGAAAAAAAGATCCTTAATCCATACATATGGATCCCCTCAGGTTGCCAGTTGACTTAGTTTTTAAATGTGATGTTATTTATGTTTTATTGTATTTTTATTTGTTTTGTTAAATATTTTCCAATTTCATTTTAATCTGGTTCTGGTTGCACTAGGGAGCATAACAGGCTAGGCTGTATACCCTACATGTTTGATGCCTCTGTTTTAGGTAAAGTACCAAACAGAAGAATGCAAAATGAATACTTTATGACTTTGAACTAGATTCCGCTGGATTCAGTACAAGGTACAAGATAGCCTTCATCCTCCTTCACCCACCATCTTCATTCTCCCACTATTGAAGAACACATTGTGAATGGTAAAACCACAGAGGAACTAAGAAACCTCTCCTAATGCTGTCTCACCAACAGTGATGAGGCACATGAAAAAGAGGTGGCAGGATTCTGGTGAATATAAGGTGAAATTTGCCCCAAGATCCCATCATGACCAAAGGCCTGTACAAAAACAATGGCAAAACTAAACTGAAAGACAGTAACTAAGTGGCGCAGTGAATAGAGTACCAGCCCTGGAGTCAGGAGGACCTGAGTTCAAATTCAACCTCAAGACACTTAACACTTACTAGCTTGTGACCTTGGGTAAGTCACTTAACCCCACTTGGGTAAGTCACTTGCCCTTCAAAAAAGCCAAAAAAAGAAAAACCAAATCCCTAAACTGATTAGTCAGGTAAGGTGGTCCATATTAGAATCCTTCATATAGGGGTGACTG
>NW_027186296.1:82291868-82309686 GCF_028583685.1 Petaurus breviceps papuanus
TATTCCATTACATTCATAAACATTTCTTATATGGTATTCCATTACATTCATATACCACAACTTGTTCCATCATTTCCCAACTGATGGACATCCCTTTAATTTCCAATTCTTTGCCACCTCAAAAAGAGCTGCTATAAATATTTTTGTACATGTGAATCCTTTCCCTCTTTATTATGATCTCTTTGGGATACAGACCTACTAGTGGTATTTTGGATCAACAGGTATGAAAGGTTTTATAACCCTCTGTTGATGGTTTCAAATTGTTCTCCAGAATGGTTGGATCAGTTCACAGCTCCACCAACAATGTCCCAATTTCCCCACATCTCCAACATTTATAATGTTCCTATTTTTTCATGTTAGCCAATCTGATAGGTGTGATGTGGTACCTCAGAGTTGTTTTGATTTGATTTGCATTTTTCTAATCAATAGTTATTTAGAACATTTTTCATATGATTATATATAGTGATAGATAATGTCTTCCTCTGAAAACTGCCTGTTCATATATTTTGACCATTTATCAATTGGGGAGTGACTTGTATTTTTTTTTATAAATTTAATTGCATTGTCTTTGTGCAAAAAAAATTGAATTTAATGTAATTAAAATCATCCATTTTGCATTCTATAATGTTCTCTATCTCTTGTTTGGTAATACATTCTTTCCTTCTCCACACATCTGACAGGTAAACTATTCCTTGCTCTTCTGTTTTGCTTATAATATCAGCCTTTATATCTAAATTACATACCCATTTAATTTGGTTTCTTTTTTTAAATTCAATTCATGCCAGAGACAATAATATACTGAGTCAGAGATGGTAATATAAAATATTAGAATCTCTAGGAAAGGTCCCATCACCTTGCTTAATCTTGTCCCACTTATTGACTGGTTAATGCCAAAAATTCCTCCATTAAAGTATATATAACACATTTAATCAATGGAATACTCTGCATTAGGTTGTTCACTTTAGATGAATAGTTTCTTTTAAAATTCAGTATAAAGGAAGAACCTAAAATTATGTCTTGATAGGTGATGGAAGAGAGAAATAGTATAGGTACTTAGTGAGAGAATATAAAGAAGTACCAATAGGAGATATGGAAAATTGATAAAGATTTATTTAAAGATTACAAATTTTTACCATTGGATTGACCATGTTTAAGAATTTTGAATATCAGTTTTCTGAGTAGCTAATAAGTAAAATCCCTGCACATTGGTTTAGCAGCAAGCACCCCAGCATCCCCAGGGTGGCTGCCAACACAGGTTCTTAGATCTGCTTTGTTAAAGGAAAGCAACTCAAAATAGGTTAACAAGCTTACTTTAATGAGTCAAATATGTGTCATTTACCTAGTTCAGGGGAAAAAGGTCAGCACCCCGAACTTCAGAGTATACAGACAGAATTATCAAGACAGAGAAACAGATCAAATAGACAGGTTTCCAAACTGTCCAACCATTACATCCATACCAAATCAACATCCTCAACAATGGCTTCCCAGAGTCTCATCTGATCAAATCACCGAACACTTCTCAAAGTGAGCCCCAAAACAAATCCTCAAATCAGGGTTTATATAGCCTTCTTCTGGCTCAGAAAATGTAACAACCTTCTGGACCCACTGGCCAATCAAAAAGTATCTACTGAAAAACAAGCCTCCCACCCCAGGCTCCAGGTGCACTTTAGCTTAGGGGCAGGGAAGATCTTAAAAATGTACATTCTCATTACAATTGGATACAATCACACATTAGTGGAGTGCTCAAAGTATATCTTGGCTCCAACTCTCCAAATTTAGATTGTGCCTGTAACATTGTTCTTGAACTGCTGAATGACTTCCTCCAAAGGTCATTTAGTTCCTTTATTGCCTTCAGTCAGGACAATAGTTCTTTCAACTGAACTTTTTATAAAATTTCTTAAATAATTTTGGATAAGATGATCCCACTATAGAATAACTCCATAGAAAATTACTACACTTTGGAAAAAAATACAACTTTCTCTGATAAAACTCTTATTTTAAGATATAAAGAACTTACTTAAATTTATAAGATTAAGAACTATGATAAATTGTCAAATAATATGAACAATTTCTGCAGGAAGTCAACCATTCTAATGACAATTGTGAATAATTGTTCCAAATAACTAATCGGGGTGGCTATAGAACACTGGCTCTGGAGTCAGGAGGACCTGAGTTCAAATTCGGCCTCAGACACTTAACACAAAAACTAGCCATGTCACCTTGGGCAAGTCACTTAACCCCAATTGCCCTACCTTCCCTCCTTCAAAAAGAAAAAAAATCAAATATCTAATAAAATTAGAGAAAGAGAAATTAAAGAAAATCTAAGGTTCCACTTAACACATATCAGATTGGCAAAGACAATAAAAAAAAAAGAAAATGACAAATGTTGGAGGGGATGTAGAAAAATAGATAGACTAGTGGGTTGATCTGTGAATTGTTCAAGCCATTTGGACAGCAATTTAGAACTGTCAGGAAAGTTACCAAACCTTGTATATTCTTTGATCTAAATGACAATAATATTTATACCCAAAGAAAGAGAAAAATGCTCCACATGTTATATGTACAAGCATCTATGTGTATTTGTATTTATAGCAGTTCTTTCTGTTCTAGCCCCAAATCAAAAGTTAAGGACATACTTCTAATATGAATGGTTAAATATATTGTGGTATATTAATATGATGGAATAAAATTTTTCCTTAAGAAATGATGACATAGACAATTTTTGAGGAAAATCAGAAGTTCTCTATGAACTGCTATAGTAAATAGAATTAGGAGAGCTAGAGATGCAAAGTGTAGGAAGAAAAAACCTCCAACTATTTACACTGAAATGGACTGCCTCCTAAGACTGTGATTTTTTATAATGGAAGTCTGCAAATATATACACACATTTTTTCATATGTACATGCATACACATGTGTGTATATATGTTTATATGAATGCAGTCAATGCATTTGTTGTCCTTGACTATGCATATTTGTTACAAGGAATTTTTTTTTATCAATGGGGTAAGATTTGGAAGGTAGAGATAACAGATTTCTAGTATTTGAAAACATTAAAAATAGAAAGGGAGGTTGCTATAAATGTAGATATTTTCATGAACTTTCAGGTGAAGTTATGGTGTTGTTATTCATTCATTTATTTATTATTGCTTTTTATTTATTTATTTTGTTACAAGAGACCTCTCATGGAGTAGAGATAATTTTGAAATATTTGTAATGAAAAAAATCAATACTTTTTTTTTCTAAAGAGTATTCAGAGAACTCATGGATTTCATTTATCCGTGAAGTACAGGTACCATTTAGATTGCTTAATGCTATCACTGGATTTTTTAATCAGAGATAACAGTGTGGTATAGTGGAAAGAATTTTTGACCTAAAATGATCAGAGGCCTGCTTTTGAGTTCTGGCTCTGTAATTTATTAGTCATAAGATTGACAGAAAGTCACTTAATGTCTCAGCCTCAATTTTCTCATCTGTAAAAAAGGGATAATATTATATTTGCAATTGTTGCAGCATAAGGTTCTTATTGAGTTAAGAGATTTGCAAACCCTAAGATCCTATGCAGATTTGAGTTATTTTTGTTATTAACCTCAGGTTGCAAGGCCCCATTATTCTACCCCTCTTCTCCTCTCAGAAGCTTTTCATGTGATGTTGTGTATTGGAGTCCATTTTTCTTGGCACCTGTTTCACATCTATTCCCACAGACCACTTGGATTCTGGTAACTACTTTGCTGAGAAATGTATAGCAGAACTCTGACTTGAGGAAGGAAACTCCCTTTATCACACACAGGGACCTGCACTTAGTGACACATCAGGTGCAGGGCTAGCAAGGAAAACAAAGTTCTCAAGTAATACCTAAGGTGATAATTGGATGATGATTAACTCTCAGGTTCAAAAATACATACACTTCACCTGCAGCAAGCTGGTGTTTAAGCAAAAGCTTCTTACAAGAGGTGCAAATAGGCAGGCAATTTTAATTCCCTTAGAGAGAAAAGAGGCCTCCTCTTAATCAGGAGAGGGATGAACTGAATTGATTTGCTAATGAGCTGTTGGCCCTAGATAAAGGGTATAGACCAGAACTGCTGCCAAGAATCTGGTTATCCATACACTTCATGTTGGAAGTTACTGAGCAGATTGTAGGAATGTGTCTAAAAATCTAGCCTGCCTTAGGACCTGGGATACATTTGAGGTGAGCAGTCAGGGTCTGGGGCTACCATAGGCAACTATGTGACTATTATAGGGAGAGGAGAGCTCTTAAGTGTTTCCGTGTCTCCAAATTTATGGCTTTTACATCTTTAGGCTTACTTGGCTCATCTGTGAAAAGAGAAGAATTTCCAGCTCTGTTCTGTGTCACTAAGGCAGTCAACAGACATTTATTAAGCACCTACTATGTGCCAGGCACTGTGCCAAACACTAGGAATATAAAGAAAGCTAAAAGGCAGTCATGCTCCCAAGGAACTTAGAGTCAAATTGAGGATGTAATATGCCAAGAAACGTACAAGATAAATTAGATATAATCAACAGAAGAAGTATTAATTACAAAGAGAAAGGCTCCTTGCTGAAGGTGGAATTTTAGCTGAAAATGAATTAAGCCAGGGAAGTTAGGAAGGGAGAGATAGGAGAGTTAAAGGCACTGGAGGTAGTATGTGAAAATCTCAGGATACTTAGATGTAATGTTGTAATGGCAAGCAAAGAAGTAGCTAACACCTTGTTTCAGTTCAAGTTTTTGAGCCTTGTATCAAGTCTGTTAAGAAACAGTGTAAATTCCAAAACTTTTGAACCCTAGAACCTGTGAACTCTTGTTGCTGATGCAACAGGAAAGGGAGGAGCTGATGATCATATATAAGGAGAGTCCCAGGAGGAGAGAGAGAATTGAGAACAGAACTTGTGGTGGCAGAATGGATAAGAGAGAACTTAGAACTGAGTAGAACTGAGAAGAGAGAACTGAGAAGGGAGCTCTTATGGTGGAGAAGGAGAAAACTTGTGGTATTCCATCACTGTTTGTCAGTGTTGATATTTGTTTATGATACTTTCTACAGAAGCCCTGGGACCTTACTGGAAGCCCTGAAAGAGGATTTTCTGGTTGTATGTTTACAGAAGTCCTGGAGGAGGGTATTGGAAATCCTGGGACTTTGCTGATGATGTGTGTTGACCTCTTGGACCTTGTTTGTGGGTCTGTGCTGATTTCTATACTGATGATTTGTATTGAAATCCCAGCCCTTGTCGGTTGGTGGGTGTTGATTTCCCAGGCAGATAGTGAATTGATGATGGTGCCGGCAATGTGCATGAATGTTGTTTTGGCTCTGTTAAGCTTTGTCTTCCCAGAAACAGGAACTGTGAAGGATTTGAGGAGGATTAGACAGTGTGAGCTTCAGTATGGAATGGGAATTGGACAAGGAAATGGATGCAGAACTGAATAAGGAGCTAGACAAGGAACTGGGAGCTGCCTGTCTTTGAACCTAGGTGACAGTTGTGTATATTTGAGCAGAGCTGGGACCATGGAAGAAGAACCATGGAAGCTGAGAGCCAGCCTCAAATCAAGATGAAAAGATCTCTTCTTGATGCTGACTGAGAAGATTATGATTTACTGTGGCCTAGGGATGGAGAACTTTGACTTTTGTAGTTTGTGTCCATTAAGGAGTGGAGAACTTTGACTTTTGTACTTTGTGTCCATTCCTTAAGGATGATTGAATTAATGACTTACTAAATGATTGTACTTTGTTTAAAATTATGTGGCCACTTTGGTGAAAACTATGTGGCCATTTTAGTGATAAGTTGTTATGTCATAATATTGTGAATCCTGTACTTTGATTTCTGTGAATGTTTTGTCTTAATTTACTGCTGAATAAATAGAGAGTCCATTGTACATTGTAATCAGAACCTAAAATCTCTTCACAGTAGCAGTCCTCTGGAAAGCTGTTTGTGCTTGGCTTTACAAATGTCTAGTGTGAGGAAGTTCAAGGAGCAAAGGAAACTGCATTGGAGAATGCATAGGGTGGGGGAGAGGAAAGAGGGATGTAAGGTGTAAGAAGATTGGAAAGGTTGGGAGAAACAATGCTATGGAGGCTTTTAATGCCCAACGGGATTTAAAATTTAATCCCAGAAGTAATAAGGAGCAAATAGAGTTGATTGAATAGGAGGGATAGATATGATCAAGCTTGTACTTTGGAAAAAAAAATAATTTAACAATTGAGTGGAGTATTGGAGTGGGGGAGAGACTTGTGGCAGGGAGACCAAGCAGAGAGTTATTGTGATAATTCAGGCATGAGGTGATGCATCATACCACCAGTCTCTATGACATATGACTTTTCTCTTTTGTTGGGTGAGAATGATAGCTGTAAAAATAATCAGAAACATGCCTGAAGAGATCAATCTCCCTTGCCTTCAGAGGCACATATTTATTTTTTCAAGGGAAATGACTCAATTCTTTTCTTAGAGTCAAAGTTTCTCTTAGTTTCTTTTTTTCAGGGACTTATTTACTGTACTATTAAGTTCTTCTTTATGTCCCACTCAGATCATTCCTGCTTCATTTTTAAGACATTTCCCCCCTGTTCTGCTTTGGTCTTCAACATATTTGGGAGGCGACTGTTCATTATCTTCCCTATAAATAATACATTTGAAGTTACTGATTAAAATTGAGTAGAATAAGCCTATTAGGCTGAGCCTACTCTTCTCTTCTGTGGCTTCCCTGACTTTCTCACCTCATCATAGAGAGGCTATTACATGAGGAAACATGTTTTGAAAATAGCCATTTGTTAGAGCAACCTGGGTGAAAGTGGGAAAGTTCTATTACTTCTGTTTTCTAGGGACAAAACTCCCCCTGGGTCTGGCCCAGGACTTAAGCCTCAGTCAGCCTCTGTGTACTCTTATCTTGGAGTCTCAACACCAAGCAGCGAGAGATGTCCCTAGAAGGATTTGGGGGAATTAGGCCTGTGATTCCAGTGAAGGGTAGCATGAGCTGAATCCCTAATTCTCCGAGAGCCCTGATGAAAATGTAGCCTTAAGCTTTTACCAATTCTGCTAAACACATCTTTGATTAGGCTGGAAATGCAATTATTTTATAGTAATACTTTTAAGCCAGCTTGTAAGAATAGCAATGACCTTTTTTTTTCTCTTCCCAGGTTTTTTTTAGAAGTTTCCTTGAGATGAGAAAAGGTTTAATGGAGAAATACGGGCTTTCTTTTTGAATCTCAGCTCTGGGAAAAGATAGGATGAATGTGTGTTTATATATTTACAGCAGAGTAACTAAGGCTTTATAATAGGAGGTTAGGTATAATAAAATGCTCTAAAAATTATGAGACCCTCTCATTTCTTCTAAAAGATAACAGAATAGTACAAATAACTATGAAACCCCATTTAAAGATGTAGTTTGTCTATTTGTTCATTGTTTGACCATTCATTTTTCATTTGTTCATTGTTATTTTTTGTCTATTTAAAGCTGAGTCGCTATCATTTCTAGGCTGAATTTGTAAGGGTTACTCATGGACCTGTATCAGCAATGCCATATTCACAATGCCTATAGAGATTACAAATATGCTGATATAATTATCCATTAGAAAATACGTCATGTTTGCCATATGAGGAAATAAACTAGAAAATTTATTAAGATACCAAAAGACTGAGTCCCAAAACCAGAAAGTGAAAGCCATCAGAGTAGTTATGACATTGGCACAGGTAGATAAAGTAGAAAGCACCCACATTTTCAAGCCTTTAAAACAGAACAGGCTACCTCAGGCAAAGGTCCTCCTCTCCCCACGCACAGCAACCACCCAGCGTCCTGGAAGCGCACTCCCAGCAGCTCCGGCCCCTGGCAGTCCTCAGCAGGAGTCCTTAGCAGAAAGTCCTTAGCAGTTCTAACTCAAAAAGGGCTTCGCGCTGCCACTGCCTCTGCTGCTGCCACCGTCACCACCACCGCCAGCCACCGAAGGAACGCTAGCTTGGCTTCCGCTTCCTCTTGCTCCGCCCCTTCCTGCTACGTCAGCAAGTCCAACGGGGCATGGAAGATCTTTAAATCCCATAACCCTTACAGTGTTTTGACATTGCTATCCTCTTTTGAGTTTGTGTATTGTCTTCCCTGTTACTATAATAATTTTCTGTCGTCACATCCTTATTTGCTGTTGTTGTTTCCTCATCCCTTTTTTCAGCCTTTATACTTTCTTTTAAATTTGAGCTCTGCTTCTGGGGTGGAAGTGGCACTGACTCTGGCTTTTTGTGCCAGTGGTTGCAGGCCCTGGATGTTTGGAAGCTCACATCTTGTGCTATACTGAGGCATTGGGGTTGGCTGACACTGCTGGAGGCCACGGGGGTCTCACAGTTTACCTGGTGCTGAGCTGGGGTTCTAGTGCTGGTGTCTGGCATGGTGTCTCTGTGTTTCCCTGGGACTACACTTAAGTACATGAAGGCCTGGCCACTGGAGGATGCCTGTTTTCTTGGGCTGTATTGAAGCATGTGGAGGTCTGTCCTACTTTCTTGTCATGCTTGAGGATGCCTGTCTGCCCATGGCTATCCTGAAGTATGTGGAGATTTGGCCAGTGGAAGGTGTACATTTTCCCTAGACTGTGCTGAAACTAGTGAAGATCTGGCCACTGGAAAATGACTTTTTGCCCTGAAACACATAGAGTTTATCAGAGTTGGAGTCTGATGATTTCCCTGGCTATGCTAAGACACATGGAGGTCTTGGCTAACCACAATGGGGTTCAGGATCTCCCAATGGTTTTCTGAGGAAGGGCTTGTTGCTGATTTTCTGGGATTCTTCATGTCCTGGAATGTGGTTTGCTTTTATCTAAGTGGGCTAGACCTTTTTTGCTGATCTCCCAAGTTCCTGGGCTCAAAGATTGTTTCACCCTGTCTTTTTGCTGGTTCTGATATTCCAGGATTTGTTTTGGTGTGCTGTTTTATTATTTGTTTTATTTATTTTGTTGTTTATTTTATCTTTGTTTTGAGGTAAATATGGGAGAGTTACAGCTATTTACTCCAAATCATTACTCTTTTTGGGGAGGAGGATTGGAGAAGGCAAGGCAATTGGAGTTAAGTGATTTACCCAAGGTCACACAGCTAGTAAGTGTCAAGCATCTGAGGCCAGATTTGAACTCAGCTCCTCCTGACTCTGAGGCCAGTGCTCTATTCACTGTACCACCTAGCTATCCTAGATCATTACTCTTAATATGTAGATATAAAAGATGTGGTCATAACAGGATATCCCTTGGTCATCCATCACTTTAACTTGTGAGTATCACAATAGTCACATCCTATCCCTAGCACCCCAGAAGGCATAAGAGATAATGTGCTCCCAGAAAAAAAAAGGGGGAAAAAAGAAGGCAGTGGACCAGGGGAAGATAAACCTTTACTTTGTAATGGCCCTGGAGATGAGTATATATATGTATGTATATATATATATATTTATATTTATATGTATATACACATATACACACTCAATACATATATATACACTCAATATATATTTAATATATTGTTATATATGATATATTCTCTCTCCCCCCTTCCATAAATAAATAAATAAATATATATATATATATATATATATATATATATATATTTACCATCCTAACAGTGATTTCTGCTGAGAAAGCTACAATTTTGTTTCTCTCTCCCTAAGAAACTGGTGGTGTTTTCTTTTTTTTTTCCCCAGGAATGGGAATTTTTCCTCCTATTTAATGTAAAGTTATTGTAGTTTTAAATAGAATGTTCTCTGTTTGTAAATATGCAATCTTTTCAATCAGATACATAAAGAAAACAAATAGCATTTTGACTAATCTTTCATTTCTAATATTCAAACTCCTACACATTATATATTGGTGATGACTTTTTAGACAGAGCATTAAAAGACATGACATGTCATTTTTAATGTATTTTGTATATAAATTTTCTTAAGAGAAAAAGAGCCCATAAGACTTTTTTCCCCTTAACAATCAAATTATGAAAAGTTTCTATGATAAATTAATAGCTGAACTCATGAACACATTATTGGCATGTATTTGATGATCACATGAATATTTACTCTTTGGCAATAATGATAACTATATTTTTAAAGTTTTTATTTATTAATAGTTCTCTAGTGAGTGGATAGAGTTCTAGGCCTGGGTTGCGAAAGATCTGAGTTCAAATGCAACCTCAGACACTTAATAGCTAGAGAAGCATCCCTGCCATTTGGCACTATCTTGGTCAGAAAAGGAAAAAAATCCACAAAATGTCCAAATTAAACAAACCAACAAGCTCAAATGAGTTTCATAAAGACTCAAACATATCTGAAAGGAGTGAATAATAACAACAACAATTCAAAGAAAAGCATTCTCTAATATATCTTGTGAGAACCAATTCTCCTCATGTTATTGTGTCTGAATTGGATGAAATACAAGATTTCAAGATCTGAAAAGAGGGCCTGAGCTTCTAAAAATTAGAGCTTTTTTTCTTATATTCCTGGCTCCATTCCCATGCTGTGGATCATTGGGCTGATGGACTAAGAAGATGCAGCTGAGTGTAATGTAGGCACAAGCAACATTCAAAGAACATTCTTGATTAACTAGCTATGTATTATTAGAGATATGAATGTAGCAATGCACAAAGTAGCACTAAAAATCAAATACTGAAGTAAAATATAGTCATTTATCTGACTTGATTGATGTCAAAAAGTACCTGTTGTCATCTTTAGTTCCAAATATATTTAACTTCTTTCCTGCCATCAAATTTAGTTTGGGGCAGGACTTCTGGACTTTCTGATTATCTGCATTTCAAATAAAACAAAAGTACAAAATAGAACAGAAATATTAGTTAAGTCCTCCTTTAATAGATCATTATTTTTATTACTTCAAACTCATTTTTCTTTTTTTGCTCCCCAAATCTGCTATGGAATTCAAATCCATGACTGCTGCTCCTCCATTCTTTCCTTATTTTCTCCTCATTTGCTTTCTATGACATTTTGCATCTTATTTTAATGTCTCTTTTGTATTTATCTGTGGCTCAAATAGCTACAAAGAAGAGCATAGTAGTCTAGTAGGGAATGTTACCATTGTGACTATCACTTTTTAATTGTAATTTACTTAACGAAACTTCAACTTTCTCACTCTATCTTTTCCCTTTATAACTTTATAACTCATTTTATAACTTTCCTTTATAACTCCCCACTTCTTGTCAGTAAATCCCTATCACTCACCGAACCCCCATCACATCTACAATTCTAAACCTGTGAAATTTGCCTCTTTTGTGTTCTAAAACTTAAAAGCAAAACAAAACACTTTTTTTCAATTAACCTGTATTTATTTACTTTCTCAGTTCCCTTCCCTGTATACTTAGAACAATAACAATAGCAGGAGCAGCAGCAAACACTTTGTAAAATCTGCTTGGTTAAACAAAACACATTCCCACCACATTAGCATGCTCTCTCTCTCTCTCTCTCTCTCTCTCTCTCTCTCTCCCTCTCCTTCTCTCTTCTTTCTCTCTCTCTCTGCCTTTTCCTCTGTCTCTCTCCTTCTCTGTCTCTCTGTCTCTATCTCCCCCCCCACACACACACTCATTTTTCTAATTCTTTATCTTGAGCTATCACCTCTCTAGCTGAGGTAGGTAGCATGCTCCATCATTGGTACTCTGGAATCATTATGTGTAATTGCACTGATCACAATTTTAAAATTGTTCGACATAGTTCATCTTTATATTGTTGGTATTATTATAAAAATGGCTCCATTGGTTCTGCTCACTACATTATCTCTCAATTCATGTTTATTTTCTTAGATTTTTTTCTGTACTTGTTCCTTTTGTCATTTCTTATATTGCAATAGTATCCTATTATATTCACAATACATAATTTGTTCAGCCATTCTCCACTTGATAGACATCCCAAGCCAAAGAAAAACAAAACAAAACATTCATTAGGCAGCTAATATGTTCCAGGCACTGTGTAAGGGGCTTACAATATCATGGGAGGAGACAATATTCAAAAGGAGGCAGTAAAATAAGGAGGGGGGTATGGAGGGTATCTAGGTACATGAAATTGAAACCAAGCAGAGGGACAGATACAGAATTGAGAGAGCCAAAATGTCCATTTTCTACTTTCTATAAAAAAAGACATTGTGAGAAATTCGGTGCTCTGCCCTCTAGCCTTCTAGTCAAAAGGGAGAGGAAGCTGAGTGTCTAGTTCTCTATTGTTACATATTAAGCTGATATAAATATTTTTTGTGCATGTGGGTCTTTGCCTTTCTTTGATCTCATTGGGGTATAGACCTAATAGTGGGTCTTTCTGGGCTACAGCAAATGTTTAGTTTATTAACATGTTTGGGTGTAGTTCCAAATTGTTTTTCTAGAATAGTTATACCAATCCAGTTCTTGTAATATTATACTACTGTGCCTGTTATCCTATAGTCTTTCCAGCATTTGTCATTTTCTTTATGTTGGGTCACCTTGCCCAATCTGATATGTGTAGAACCTCAGGGTTGCTTTAATTTTTCTTTCTCTATTAAGGATTTCAAGGTTTTTTTTTCCCCATGTAGACATCGATAGATTGAATTTCTTTCTTTAAAAATGCCCTTTTAATATTCTTTGGTCATTTACAAATTGGTTTAACACAAATTTTGAAGAAGTAAAAAAGAGACTTGAAAAAAAAAAGTTAAACCTATGTTTATTTTCATTTGTTCACAGACAGATTAATATGAGAATCCAAGGAGAAACCTTCCTTGAAGAGAAGACAAAATTTCAGTGTTCTGAAGGGTTACACACAATTAGTACCCAAGAGTTTGGATGCTCGCCAGAGTCCTACCTGGAAATGTCTAAATATATTTGTACTGGAAATCTTTTTTAGGACAGGTTTTCTTATGTGAATTGGATCATGCACAGGCTCCATCTAGGTCACAAAACTATGTCTCCTTCTAGAAAAATGGCAATTTATTTTTTAGGTTTAGTTGTAGCACATTAATGCATAATGTTGGCAAAATGTTTTAAGGTTCCTTAATAAAAGACATTATGTGTATAATCGTCATTACATGCCTAACACCTATAAATAATACCTAGGAAGAATTTGGCTATAGGAGTTCCACAAAGTGCTTTGGTCGGTGATTCATATCACTTTCCTTCTAAAATGACTTAGGAAATTTAGTGGTCATAAACTTCTTCATCAGATTTTCATAAGTCATGATCTTTTTTATTAAGAACTATTGGCATTTCATTCCCATTTCATTCTCATACCTTGAAGAATCCTTTCCTTTTCCTCTCTAAATCATCAAAACATATTGAAGTTTTTCAATGACCCCTTGAAGATATGTATCCCTTTACCTTGGTTCAAGATATTTTCTTTAATCTGAGATTTAATTCTTCAGTTCCTAAGAAAATCCAACTGCATTCAGAATTTTTTATAAGACTCCTCTGTGTTCACTGTTTAATCAAAGAATCTATCAAGGTCAACACACACAAAATAACACACAGACATAAGTACATTAAGGCCCCATAGGTCATTGGAATTTAAAGTTTACTATAGTATAACTTGTTTTATTAACTATATTGTTCTTTGTATAAATGTTGTAGTAGTCTAGACCTGACAGGGCAGTAAGGTAATTCAAGTTCAAGACTGAAACAAAATGAGATACTGGTAAAACATCTAGAAACTTACAAAATGAAGCTTACTTAGCCATGGCAAGAGAAGGATATCCAGTAAAGATATAGCATTAATTTGGTTGGGCATACTTTCCCTCTTTCAATATTAGCAGTTTTAATCTGTTGGTCTGTCCAATACCCAAGCAAGTTGCTTCCAACTCTTCAATCCTTGTCAGTATTTACACTTAGGCCACTGGGTACCTATGTCAACATCCCAAACCTTAGTCCCTTAAGTCAATTACATCTCAGGGATAGTTTTAATATCTTTTGAAGGAAAAAAAAAAACTGGCCTGGCGGCAGATCTTGTTCCTTCCCCATAACTTTCCCCTGCATCTGCTGCCTGACCTGGTATCAACTCTTCACGATGTCCCTCTCAGGTTCAGTTTTTCACCTCTAATTCCACCACCATGCTTCTACCTCAAACCCCGAAGAACACTAGGGTCACTCAGCCTTCTCTCCCCTTTGATTCAAAGGCTGGAAGGTGGACTACTAAATTCCTCCTCTCTAAATTTATAGAGGACAGAAACTGGACTTTTCAGCCCACTGTGCTCTACAGCTGCTACTTGGCCTGCTTTTAATTCCACAGAACAGGATAACCCCTGGTCTCCCCACCCTCTTCTCTGTCTCCTTTTGTATGCTTTCTCTCCAACCCCCATTAGATTATAAGTTATTTGAGGACAAAGACTGTCTTTCTTTTTATTAATTTTATCCTCAGTGTTTAGCACAGAGTATGGCATATAGGATGCACTTATTAAATGTTTATTGGATTGGATTGAAATGTCTTTTTTCCCTCTAATTAATGGTCCTTTAGTTTAGCAAGCATGTCTAATATTTCTGTATCCTCATTGTGCCTTAAATAATGCTTCCTACCCCCTAGGGTAGCTGTAGATAAAGTGCTTTACAAAACTTTTAATGAGAGAAAAGTTGCAAAAAAGATCATTTTCTAGAACAGGGAGTCATGGAGACCTGAATTTGAATCCTGCCTTTGAAACTTACTAACTGTGTGACTATGGCCAAGTCATTTAACCTGTCAGTCTTAATCCCTTTATCTATAAATTTGGGATTATAATATCTTCTACCTCACATACAGTTATGAGTATTGAAAGAAATAATATATGAAATGCATTTTGCAAAATGTAAAACACTCTTGATATGGTTTTCTATCTATATAGCTATAATTATTAATCAACAAGTATTTATTAATTATCTGCCATGTGCCAGGCACTATACCAGATAGTGGACATTCTATTTCATCCTCCTGAAATTCAGATAAGAAAACACTTGTGGGCTAAGTTATAGTCTTGTTCTTGTTGTTTTTAGTTTAATATGTATATTATTGTTAGAGAAGAATAAAATAACTGCTATTTTAATATGACTATAAATATTAGAATATAAGTTTATCTTTTGTAGGCTAGTTGAAAGCACTCCCATTGTGACTTCAGTAACAGACAGGATGATAGCAATGTTTTATATCTCACCCTGTTCCCACATGAATTTCATTTCTTAGACTTCATGTTTTGAAATCTTTTCTTATCACATAGCTTGGGGACTGTGAATATTTGGCCTGGCAACAACAATTAGATTTTTTTTATGGATCAGTCTTATGTCTGATAATGGTCTAGTTCTAGTATGGTTGAGTGTTTCAGAATATTTTTTAATATTTGTATTTATAATTGTATTTATTGTATATATATATATATATACATATACACAATATATAAATTGTATTTATATTTGGAATTGGTCACATCTTGGTCCAGTTTGGGCTCCTTAAAGATGACCCTTCTATAATTTCTGGTGGCAGTATTATGATCTTTAATCTTGACCAAAACCTTACCATTTCATGTTTTCAGTGTTTCTTTACTGACATATGTTGGTTGAGTTCACGTGTATGTTGCTTATGTAGGACTCATTATTATCATAAATTTTTATTTCTAAAGAGTGAATTATTGATGAAAAATATAACTGGGAAGCATTCATGAAAAAGGAATGAAACTACTCTGTTTCCAATATCTGCTTTATCCAACCATCTTGAAAGAGTTGATTCAAATTGATTTTGAGATTTTGAAATGTTTCCTATTTTTCTGTACTAGGATTTTCATTCACTCTATTGTTCTTCTAGTGTGGTATGAAATACCCAATAAAAGTCCACTAAGTAATGGGTGCTTCTTTTGGGGTCCATAAACCCCATAAAGGAAATGTAAATAGATTTCAGGGGGCCAAGAAATTTAATAGGAAAAGATACTTCTTTAATTTCATTAATCTTTAATAATAATATAACTCTAATATGGTCACTAAAAATCATTCTGAGTAGGTTTCATCATGCTGCTACAGGGGGCCATGAGACAGGAAAGGTCAAGAACTCTTGTTCTAAACCCTGTTGGGTTTGGGTAGGAAGAGAAGAAACAGACAATGGAGAAAAGGGATGGATACAGGGAGGTAGAGTAGGATTCTATTATGAAACACATTCTTTCATATATGTTCAACTTCTGTTTTCACAAAACCCATAAAATTCTCTGAAACTAATTTTTGGACATTAACAAGGAAACCAGTGAAATCCATTCAAGTTCAAGGATATTATTCAGTATTGGGGGATTCTCTTGTTGCTTGTGAGGTCTCCTACTGCCCCCAATCACTGTTATGGTATACAAGTCACACAAACTGGTCTGTTGATTTAATTTGCAAATTAATTATTGTTCTGCCATTTACAAAGGGTCAGAATTAAAAAGAAATTATCTCAGCTTAGTCAGGAAGATTCCAAATCAGATAGAAGAAAATGCACAATGGGGGTACTGCTCTCATGAGGATGGTCCCTTCCCTTATAAGACACATAAAAATAAAACAAAAAAATTATACTGTGGGGAAAAAGTGGGAAACTTAAGAAATTGTAGAAAGTATGAGAAGGTAAGGACCTAAATCCGTTCATGTCAGTTTTTCTCATCTTTGCCGGTTTAGGCAAAAAAAAAATCATTTAATAGTCCATGGCACAGCTAGCTATCCCTATCATATTGCTATTATTATGTCTGGCTTATAATAGTGCCATAGGAGGAAAGAGCCTCTGAGCAGAATGATGCATAAAGCAGTTTCAAACACCTGAGTTGTCTCTTCTCTTTCAATGTGATGCTTTGATGTTCCATGGCCATTAGAACACTCTCTGGGAGTAAAATGTTTAGTCAAGGGAGGTAAAACAAGTCTTCCAGGCTTCTATTTAGTGAATAGAAAGGGAAGTTGTCCACATGGATGAGATCCTTCAGTTTCCTGGGCAGCAGGGAGTCCCTCAGTAAATTAACTTGTTCAGTGGTACTCATGGCTCCTGGGTTTTCCACAAAGACTTCATTCATTCATCTGTGCTTTGGAAAAATAGTCTTCTAACCCATTTACTCTGAATCAAATAAGGGGAAGGGAAGATAGTTAGAAAACCTTAGGACTCCTGTCTAGGGTAGTTAGTGCTGGTGGTAGAGGGGTGACAAAGATACTCCCAGGGCTGCAGTCTATATTATTATTCTAATTCTGAAGCATGGTAATAAGAATACAATTAAGAACTTTATAATAAATTATACACAGGTAGTTTTTTGTTTTTTAGCTATGAAATCTGTATTTATTTTTCTACAGGCTTTGGGTCTAAAGCAAAGACAGTTTTCCTGTAAGCTGTTTTTCATATCTATAAACCAGATACAAGATAATAGTTGGCCCATCTCATATATTTGGAGTCACACTAACCTTTTCACTTTCCTCACCCTCATTCAATATTGGAATTTGGTCTATTTTTTCGTTAATTAATATTTAGTTTTTAACATTCATTTCCATAACATTTTGAGTTTTTAAATTTCTCCTCCTCCATTTCCCACCCCCGTCCCAAGAAGGCATATGATATGATATAGATTCTATTTATACATTCATATTAAACATATTTGTGCATTAGTCCTGATGTAAAGAAGAATTAGAACTAATGGGAGAAGGGTAGCTAGGTGGTACAGTGAATATATAGCACTGGTCCTGGAGTCAGGAGGACCTGAGTTCTAATGTGATCTCAGACACTTAACACAAAACTAGCTGTGTGACCTTGGGCAAGCCACTTAACCCCAACTACCCTACCTTCACCCCTCCAAAAAGCAAAGAAGAAGAAGAAGAAGAAGAAGAAGAAGAAGAAGAAGAAGAAGAAGAAGAAGAAGAAGAAGAAGAAGAAGAAGAAGAAGAAGAAGAAGAAGGAGGAGGAGGAGGAG
>NW_027186296.1:82310086-82321539 GCF_028583685.1 Petaurus breviceps papuanus
AACACCTTTAAAGACAGAATTGAAGTGGGAGGAAGACCTGTATGTACAAAAATATTTATAGCTGTTCTTTTTGTAGTGGCAAAAATTGGAAATCAAGAAAATGTACATCAATTGGGGAATGGCTAAACAAGTTGTGGTATATGAATGTAATGGAATATTATTGTGCTATAAGAAATGAGGAACAGGAAAAAGGAAACATATGTACAAAAATATTCATAATAAGGGGCGGCTAGGTGGCACAGTGAGTAAAGCACGGGCCCAGGAGTTGGGAGGACCAGAGTTTGGTTCCGGCTTCAGACACTTAACACCCACACAAAAATACTAGCCGTGTAACCTTGGGCAATTTACTTAACCCCAACTGCCCTCCAAAAGGCAAATATATATATTCATAGCAACTCTTTTTGTGGTGGCAAAGAATTGGAAATCAAGGGGATGTCCATCAATTGGGAAATGGCTGAACAAGTTGTGTTATACGAATGTAATGGAATGCTATTTTACTATAAGAAATGAGGAGCAGATGGATTTCATAATAACATGGAGAGACATATAAACTGATGCTGAGTGAGGAGAACAGAACCAGGAAAACTTTGTACACGATTACAGACATATCATATCTGTGATGACTAACTTTGATGAACTGGGCTCTCTCAGCAATGTAAGGTTAGAAAGAGAACTCCAAGGGACTCATGTTGGAGAGGGCTATCCACATCCAGAAAAAGAACTACAGAGTCTGAATGCAGATTGAAGCAAACTACTTGCTCTCTCTCTTTTGTTTTGTTTTGTTCCTTCTTTCTCGTTGTTCATTCCATTGTTTATAATTCTTCTTTACAACTTGACTAATGTTTAGTGTGAAGATATTTGTGGAACCTATATTGGATTGCATGCCACCATGGAGGGGTTAGCGGGGAGGAGAGGGAGGGGAGAAAACTCAAAACTCAAAAGATTGCGGCACTGAATGTTGTAAAGTAAAAGCGAATTTAAAAAAAAATTAAAAATAATTTTAAAAATTAAAAAAAAGAAATGAGGAGCAGACAGACATCATAATGACCTGGAGAGACTTATATAAACTGATGCTGAGCGAGAGGAGCAAAACCAGGAGAACATTGTCCACAATTACAGACACATCAGATCTGTGATGACTAACTTTGATAAACTGTGCTCATCTCAGCAATGCAAGGGTATAAGACAACTCCCAAGCTCTCATGATGGAAAAGGCGATCCACATCCCAAGAAAGAATTACAGAGTCTGAATGCAGATTGAAGCAAACTACTTGCTCTCTCTCTTTTTTGTTTTGTTTTATTATTTCTCATTGTTCATTCCATTGGTTATAATCCTTCTTTACAACTTGACTAATGTTCAATGTGAAGGCATTTGTAGAATATATATCTGAGAACAGGGGGAGAAAATTTGGAAATCAAAAACTTGTAGAACTGAATGTTGTAAACTAAAAGTAGATTAATTAATTAATTTTTTGAAAAAGAATTGTGCAAATGGAAGCTAATGACTCTATGAGACATCAAGAGTCAAATCCAAAAGAAGGAAAAAATGAAAGAAAAAATAAAATGCCTCATGGGAAAAACAACTGACAAGGAAAAAAATAGATCTAGGAGATACAATGTCAGAATAATTAGACTACCTGAAAGCCATAATCAAAAGGAGGACCTGCACAGGAATTTTCAAGAAATTATCAAGGAAAACTGCCCTGATGTCATGGAACCAGGGGGCAAAATAAGCATTCAAAGAATCCATCAATTATCTCAGAAAAGAGATCCCAAAATAAAAACTCCAAGGAACATTATAGCCAAATTTCAGACTTATTAGGTCAAGGAAAATTGCTACAGGTGGCCAAAAAGAAACAATTCAAGTATCAGGAAGTCACAATTAGGATTGCACAGGATTTAGAAGCTGTAATATTAAAGCATCAGAGGTCAGAGAACATGATATTCCAGCAGGCAAAGGATCTAGGACTACAACCAAGAATCACTTATCCAGCAAAATTACGTATAATACAACATGGGGGGAAATGTCATTCAATGAAGCAGAAGAATTTCAAGCTTCCAAAAGGAATAAAACTAAACCAAAAATTTTACCTCCAAAATCAAGAGAAACATAAAAGGGAAAAGAAAACATAAGGGATTAAATAGAACTAAACTGTTTATATCTATACATGGAAAGATGATTCTTGTAATTCTTAAAAAAATGTGTCACTAATAGTACAGCTATTGTATATCTATGCATATATATTTATATGCATAGACTGACGGTATGAGTATAAGGTAAATTTAAGGGAATGACACAATAATAATAATTATGGGGCAATAAAGAGTATACTGGGTACTAAAGAAAGAGAGCTAGAAGATGGTAAATTATTTCACAGCAGAGGGGAAGATAGGAAGGTGGGTGATGAGCACCATTTGAAATTTATTCTCATCAGGACTGGCTCAAAAAGGGAATCATATACACAATCAATTGAATATGGAAATCCATCTTACCTGACAGGGAAGTAGGATGAAAGGAAATCAAGTAAAGGGGGTGGGCTGGGGACTAACAGAAGTCAGAGAAGATCAGGAAAGGTGGTAGTCAGAAGCAAAACACTTGTGAAGGTGGAAAGGGTGAAAGGAAAGAAAGGACAGACAGGAGGAAGAATAGGGTGGAGGGAAATACACAGATAGTAACCATAATTGTAATGTAAAAGGGATGAACTCTTTCATAAAATGGAAACAGCATAGTGGATCAAAAACTAGAATCTTACAATATGTTGTTTACAAGAAATATATTGGAAGCAGAGAGGTACACACAGAATAAAGTTAAGGAGTTGGAATTGAATCTATTATGCTTTAGCTAAAGTAAAAGAAAAAAAAAGCAAGGGTAGCAATCCTAATCTTAGACAAAGGAAAAGCAAAAAATAGACCTCATTAAAAGAGAAAAGGAAGGAAAGTATATCTTATTAAAAGGTACCAAAACCAATGAAGCAGTATTGATACTAAATATATATGTACCAAATGGTATTGCATACTAATTCTTAAAGGAGAAGTTAAGTGAATTATAGGAAGAAATAGCAAAACCATACTAGTAGGGGACCTCAACTGTCTCCTTTCAGAACTCAATAAATAATAATTACATAAATAATAAACAAGAAAGAATATAAGGGGATAAAAAGATTTAAAAAGTTAGATATGACAGACTTTTGGCATGAGTTAGACATAAACTATATACGAAGGACTATAAAACTGTGCATACCCTTTGATCTAGTAATGTCACTACTAGGTCTGTATCCCAAAGAGATAATAAAAAAGGAACAGGACCTACATGTACAAACAATCCCGTCCAAGGATTTTAGGCAGCCTGTAAAAATTGTTGAGGAAATCCTTAGACATTCTATGTGCAGGCCCATTTTAGTGAATGAAATGGAATTCGTGTTGCTTTTGTTTTCTTTAAGAAAATAAAGTATAAAAAAAGAGTAAGGGACAGTAATCTACCTGCATGGAAATAAACCAAGAAAGATTGATTGTGGGTCCATTGAAGCTTCTGGAGGTTAATTTTCATTAGAGTTACTCAATGAAATGATGCATTTTATATGTTGGGTGTTCTATGAGTTAATATGGACTTTTATGCATTAATGGGGGACAATGATACAGGTATTCAGGACTAAGACTGCCCTGCACCCTAAAAGAATCTTCCTCTGCAAAACATTAAATTTGGATATATTTGAACAATAGTAACAAAACTAGAACTACCATTAGCATAGTTTGGGTAGGCAGCGGATGTGAACGTGTGACTATTTAGAAGGGCCTACTGTAATTTTTCTCTGTGATGAGGCTTTATTCTATTTGAATCAACTTTTTCTCTCATTGCCAGATACTGAAACTTTAACACAGTCTCAGCATAATGAGGTAGAGGAAAAGAAGAGCTTTGAATCATCTTCAACTATTATTGAAGCACTAACCCTGAAAAAAATATAATGGTGAATAATTAGATTTCCATCATTTGAATGAGAGTCTATATGGTTTGAATGGGACAATTTTCAGCATTAGAGAAGAAGATTAAATTCTCAAGAGAAAATTGGGGAGGAGAAACACATTAGACTTTTGTTTTTTAACCAGTTTTCCAATGAATTTCCCAGGGGGCTAAGGGAATACTCCTGAAATTCTAACTAGGAATCCTGGGTCTTGTAGTCCTGAATAGATAGGATTTTCTCTCTCAACTTTGGAACAACTTGATATGAATATGAATTTGTAGGAAATGGAAAGGGGAAACATTGGTCACACCAGGGATTTTAAAACTAGGTAGTTAGTCTGAGAGTGTATGAGATGGATATTGCAGAATGGAGTGAAGAATTAGAGTTGAGGGAAGGCTAGAGTGCTAGATTTGGTTTTAAAAATACCTTAATTCAAAATACAGTTATATTGTTCATATACAAATGATTACTCAGATTCCATGACTTATTACTTCATTCCATCACATAGATATATTGATATAGATAAATACATAGATTTAGTCACACACATGATTTTGTCATTACTCACAAATGTTACACTTCCACAATTGAAAACTCTGAACTTCCTATATCTGATCATAACTTCCTACCATTCCATTTCTCCCTCTGCTTAATCCTTCTAAACTTATTATTCATCCATGCTATGAATTCCATTCCCACCAACTGTAATATTTTAGCAGGTCATCACTCCTACTTTGACTTCTACAGCCTACTACCCACATTACTATAAATGGAAACCTTTACTTCCTGGGCCTCAATTTCCTCACCTATAAAACTGAAGTAATACTATCTATTATATCTTTCTCATAATGTCATTGTGAGAATTGAGTGTGATATATATAAAGCAATTCTATCTAACATCCCATCTTGCTGTGGAATAATAATGCCAGCTCTTATTCTTTTTGTTACTGATTTCTTCACCTTTTCTCCATCTACAATATAGGAAGTATTATCTGTGTAATTGTTATTGCTTGAATAGTTATGTGTTTCAGAGAGAGGACCCTTCAGCTGCCTGAGTGAATGTATCAAGTTCCTCCCTGCCAAAGGGTGTCAAGGGACACAATGGCAAAAAAAAAAATGATTGACCAAGGATGAAAGAGTGGCATATCATTCTGGTGATCAAAGATTAGATCTGATTCATCCCTGATCCTGGGATGAAATAGAAAATAAATAGCTTTCCTCAACAGTAGAACCTGCTGAAAGACAGAGAGACAGAGAGAGAGAGAGACAGAGAGAGAGTTAGAGGGAGTTATGGTATAGCTCTTTTGAGTGTTATAAAAGAAATTTAAACAAATTTAGACTTGAAGTTAGGATAAACTTCCCAACAATCTGAACTAACCAAAGTGAAATGGGATCTTTCCAGGTGATGTATTCCTCTTTTACTGGAAGTCTTCAAGCAGAAATTGGATAATCACTTATAATATATGCTATGGTGGGGTGTACTTTGCAGATAAGTTGGACTACATATGGGTCAACAAAGTCCCTTCCAGTTATAAATCCCCTGTGTGTGTCTGTTTGTGTATGTGTCTCTGTGTGTGTGTATCCTTCCAAAATCAGTCCTAGATATGACATCTATATGGGATTTCTCAAAAAGTTCAATGAGTAATAAAATTATTTTTATATATAAGCAATAATATTATGTAAGTAATATTTCTATATAGTATCATGTAAGTTAAAATAAAATAACATATTTTATATAACATAATGTACTACTTGTTATTAGTAATATAATAGTAATACATAATTAATAATATGACAATAATATAATGGTAACATAAGTAATATTCATATATATATTTAATATATAATGGCAATATATAAATAATAGTAATAATGCTATTTAGATATCATTCTGAAACATTTTTTGCATAAGTCTGGGCTTCTACATAGTATGTGGAGATGTCTATCAACCCAAATTTGTAAATTATTATACAACTTGGAGGAATGGGCACATTAAATTAGTAATGCTAACTTATGTGAATACAATAGGGTAGGGAAGCTTAAGCTCAGTAATGGATGCAGTCGAGTAACAAAAGATTAAGGTTTCCAGGAAAAGCAATGTCTCCCTGGCTTTTCTCAGCTTCGCCAAACTTCCCAGGAAAAAACTAAGCTATTCAAGTCATTCCTAGATGTTCTAAGCACAGACTGGAATGGAGAATGGTTTTATGATATAGTCCAAAGTAGAGTGGGATATAATGAAAACTGCCCAATTTTGACAAATATCTTCCATAAAAGACCGGTAGAGAACTGACTCTGGATAGTGGTAAGGATGACATAAAAGAAACCTGTAGTGAACAGACTCTAAGATACTAAAAAGCAGGCAAAATGCCTTCCAAAAGCAAATTAACATCTACAATGCCTAACCACTCCAGGTCCATCTTCTAAGGGTTTGTCTATGTACTTGGATATGTATTTATTTTTACTTTTCCATCTCCTTCCATGATGATGTAGAGAAAGGATGAAATAGTCTGGAATCTACTCTAAATACACATTGCATGCTGGATTTTCCTCTGACATGCTGGGGTGGGAAACAGATCAAAATTATGAGCATATTGTGTATGCACTGTATCTGGAGGAAAAAGGTAGCCACTACAGTAGGGTATGATCTGAGCTCCAGTGTTCCTGACAGTGTGCACTAATCCCCAATGTACTGGCAGGTGCATATGCTGCACAGGGGACTCTAACTCATGATAAGGAAATTATAACTCATAGTCTAGGAAGAAATGAGGGGATTAGGCCATGAATAATAATTTTTTTGCTCTCTTCTAGCTAGAGAAATAGCCAAATGACTTTTATCTAGCCCTATCCCTTTTGGGACCGAGTTTGTAGTTGTCCCAGAGGAAGGGAAATTGCAGATTCCCATCTATGTCCACACCCATCTAGAATAACAGATGAATCCATAAGTTAAGCCAGTCCCTCCAAAATAATTCTTTCAACACTGGGTTTATCTTTTCTAGACTAGTAGCTGTAAGTTGAAAGGTGTTTGCCACAGTATGAAATCATCGGGACATATCTTTGAAGAAAATATAATACCCATTCTTTTTTTTTTCAGGGAATAGGATTTTTTATAAATAATTTATTTTTAGTTTTCAACATTCACTTCTATAAGTTTTAAATTTCTTCATCTCCCTCCCTTTTGCCCCTCCCCAAGACAGCATACTATCCAATATAGGTTCTACATATACATTCTTATTAAACATATTTTCACATTAGTCATTTTCTACAGAAGAATTAGAAGAAAATTAGGAATCATGAGAGATAGAAAAAATCAAAACAAAAAAGAGAGCAAATGGTATGTTACCATCTGCATTCAGATTCCATATGTCTTTCTCTGGATATTGATGGCAATTTCTATCATAAGGCTTTTGGAATTGTTTTAGGGCCTTGCATTGCTGAGAAGAGTGTTCTTGGTTCTGCTCATTTCACTCAGCATCAGTTCAAGGAAGTCTTTCCAAGTTTCTCTGAAGTCCACGTGTTCATCATTTTTTATAGCACAATGCAATTCTGTAAGCGGCCGCTAACCTTACTAACCTAAGGGCCAGCCTTAGGTTGTGTTCTCAGGAGGGAATGAAGAGATCAGAGATGAGAGAGACAATTAACTTGCAGTTTATTCCAATATGGCATGCCTGCACAGGGAAGAAAACTAGCTCCTAAATACCTAAAAGTGAGCATGATTCAAGTGCAATCTCCTTATGCACAGGGAGAGTGAACCAGTGGAGGTAGGCTGAACCAGTCAAATCAGCTACTGATCAACAAGCAAGCGATCTCGTGTGAGTCATCTTTGTGAGCAGGCAATTGGACCGTGGCCCTCAGCACTTCCTTATCTTGAACAAGTACAGAGGGACCTTGGAACCAAGAGGCACTGTGACAGTTCCTGAATTCTTGTGGGATAGAAAACGCTTTGAACTCACACTGTCCTGTCCACAATTCCATTATATTCATATAACCACAATTTTTTAGGCCTTTCCCCAACTAATAGGTATCTCCTCAAATTCCAGTTATTGGCCACCACAAAAAAAAATAGCTGTTATAAATATGTTTTGTAATGTAGGTCCTTTTCCCATTTTTATGATCTCTTTGGGATACAACCCTAGAAATGGTGTTGCTGGGTGAAAGCATATATATATATATACTTATAGCTCTTTGAAGATAGTTTTAAATTGCTATGCAGAATAGTTAGGTCAGTTCACAATTCTGCCAATGATGCATTAGTGTTCCAATTTCCCCGCATCTTCTCCAACATTTATCATTTTTTTGCTTTGTCATGTTAGCCAAACTGATAGGTTTGATGTGGTACCTCAAAGTTGCTTTGATTTGCATTTCTCTAATCAATAGTGATTTAGAACATTTTTTAATGTGACTATATATAATGTTAATTTCTGCCTCTGAGAACTGCCTGTTCATATCCTTTGACCATTTAACAACTGGGGAATGACTTACACTCTTATTAATTTAACTTAGTTTTCCCTATATTTTAAAAATGAGGTTTTTATCTGAGACACTGGTAAAAAAAATATTTCCCAGTTTACTGCTTTCCTCCTAATCTTGGTTGAATTGACTTTGATTGTAATCAAAATCATCTATTTTGCATTTCATAATGTTCTCTATCTCTTGTTTGGTCATAAATTCCTCCATTTTCCACATATCTGACAGATAAACTATTCCTTGCTCTTCTAATTTGCTTAGAAAATCAGCCTTTTATTTAAATTGTGCACCTATTCGGCCTTTATTTTTGCATATAGTGTAAGACGCTGGTCTATGCCCAGTTTCTGCCATAAGATTTTCCAGTTTTCAAGCAGTTTTTTTTGTTTTTGTTTTTGTCAAATAGTGAGTTCTTATTCCAGAAACTTTAGTCTTTGCGTTTATCACATAGTAGGTTACTCTAGTCATTAGCTACTCTGTCTTGTGTACCTAACCTTTTTCACTGATCCACCCATCTATTGCTTAGCCAGTTCCAAGTAGTCTTGATGATTGCTGCTTTACAATACAATTTAAGAACTGTTATAGCTTGGCCACATTCCCTACCATTGCTTTTCATTAATTCCCTTGACATTTTAGACCTTTTGTTCTTCCACGTTAATTTTATTATTTTCTAACTTTATAAAATATATATATTTTGTGGGGATGGAGCCAAGATTGCAGAGTAGAAACAGGACTTCCATGTATCTGCCACTTCCACCTCCACCAACACATGTAAAAAATAACTCTAAAGAGACTTTGGAGTTACAGAACCCACAAAATGATAGAGTGAAGCTAACTTCCCACTGAAGACAGTCCAGGCTGGCAGGAAGGGGCCAGCACAGCACTTTGGGAGCCCAGCCCAGCCGACTGTGAGTTGGTGGTTTTAGCCTCAGGGCAGCCACAACTAGCTGCCATCTGGAAGGACTCAAGATCACCAGCAGCTGTGGTGGTTTCCAGAATTATCAACCCACAGATGCTAAGGACAAAGAGAGAGGTAAGTACAGTGTGGACTTTGGGAACCTGGAGACCAGGAGTGCAGACCAGTCTTTGCCCCCCTGGAGTGAGAAGCAGCAGAAGTGTGGCTGCCGTGCAGCTACTGCCACATGGCAGCATCAGAGCTGCTGGCCAGCAGATTGTAGGGGTCCAAGTGAACAGTGTGAGGGATAATTGCTCTTGCTTTAACCTGCTTGGATCTGCATCAGTGCCTAGGGTGGAGGACTTGTGCTATGTGACCAGATAGGCAGAGCCAGTGGAGGCATCAGAGAGTGCACCCAACTAATAGCTCCAGCAGCTGAGAAAACCCCAGTGATTGGGACAAAGCTCCCCTCTCTGGTAGCTCTATTATTGCAAAAATCTCAAAAGTCAAGTAATTGAGTGGCAACATGAGCAAAGGAAGCAAAGCAAGCACAGCAATCCTCCTGTTTTGCAGACAAAAGGAACAAAGTATGGAACAGTAGGAAGACAGCAAAGTCAGGACTCCTAAACCAAAAGCTTCCAAGAAAAATATGAGGTAGTTATAGGCCATAGATGAACTTAAGAAGGATTTTGAAAACCAAATAAGAGAAGTGGAGGAAAAATTGGGAAGAGAAATGAGAATGCTGCAAGAAAATTATGAAATAAGAGTCAACAACCTGACTGAAGAAAATAACACCTTAAAAAATAGACTAACTCAAATGGCAAAAGAGGCTCAAAAAGGCAATGAGGAGAAAAATGCTTTAAAAACCCAAATTTGCCAGGTGGAAAAAAAATCTCAAAAGCTCACTGAAGAGAATCATTCCTTCAGAATTATATTAGAACAAGGAAGCTAGTGATTTTATGAGAAATCAAGATACTATTAAACATATTCAAACAAAGGAAAAAAAATAGAAGGCAGTGTGAAATATCTCATTGGGAAAACCACTGACCTGGAAAATAGATCTGGGAGAGAGAATTTTAAAATTATTGGACTACCGGAAAGCCATGGCCAAAAAAAGAACATAGAAATCATCCTTCAAGAAATTATTAAGTAAAATTGCCCTGATGTTTTAGAACCAGGCAAAATAGAGGTTGAAAGAATCTACCAAATACCTCTTGTAAAAGATCCCCAAAAGAAAACTCCTAGGAATATTGTAGCCAGGTTCCAGAGTTCCCAGAACAAGGAGAAAATATTACGAGCACCCAGGAAGAAACAATTTCAATATTGCAGAAACACAATCAGGATAACACAGGATCTGGCAGCTTCTACACTGAGGGATCTAAGGGCTTGTAATATGATATTCCAGAGGTCAAAGGAGCTGGGGTTAAAACCAAAAATCACCTACCCAGAAAAACTGAGTATAATTTTTTCAGGTGATAATGAGGTTATTCAAGAGAATAGAGGAATTTCAAGCACTCATGATGAAAAAACCAGAATTAAATAGAAAATTTAACATTCTGATACAAGAAGCAAGAGAAGCATGAGAAGGTAAACAGAGAAAAGAAATCACAAGGAACTTATCAAAGTCGAACTATTTACATTCCTACGTGGAAAAATGATCATTGAACCTTATGAAACTTTTCTCAGTATGGGAATAGTTGAAGTGAATAGAAATGTGTGTGTGTGTGTGTGAATTATATGTGTGTATACATACACATACAGGTCTATATAGGAGGGTATATGGGTGTATGAATACATATGTGAGTATATGTATATATGTGTACAGGTTTATATAGACAGAGGGCAAAGGACCATTTGAATAAGAAGGGATGATACTTAAAAGGTGAAATTAAGAGATGAGAGAGGAATATAATGAGAGGAGATGGTGAGAGACAGAATGGGGTAAACTATCTCATATGGAAGAGGCAAGAGAAAACTGTTCCAATGGATGGGAAGAACAGGAAGGCAAAATGGAATGCGTCAACCTTATTATCATTGAATTTGGCTTAGGGAGGGAATGACATACACACTGAATAGGGTATCTCTCCCTACAGGAGAGTAGGTTGAAGGGGATGAGAGGAAGGAAGATGGAAGGGAGG
>NW_027186296.1:82321549-82327671 GCF_028583685.1 Petaurus breviceps papuanus
AAGATGGAAGGGAGGAAAGGCAGGAGGGGGAGGGAAGTTGGAAGCACATACTTTTGCAAAGGGACAGGATCAAAGTAGAGAATAGAACAAGTGGAGGATGGGATAGGATGGAGGGAAATATAGTCAATCTTTCACAAT
Organism: Petaurus breviceps papuanus; assembly: GCF_028583685.1. Taxonomy (NCBI): domain Eukaryota; kingdom Metazoa; phylum Chordata; class Mammalia; order Diprotodontia; family Petauridae; genus Petaurus; species Petaurus breviceps. The sequence goes on from NW_027186296.1 coordinate 82,321,688, forward strand.
ATATCTACCTTGGAAATGTTTTGCATAGCTATACATGTGCAACCTATATTGAATTCATTATCTTCCCAGTAAGGGTGGGTGACAAGGGAGGAAGGGAAAGAATCTGGAATTCAAAGTTTTAAAATCAAATGTTTAAATATATATAATTTTACATGTAACTGGGAAATAAGATATACAGGCAATGGAGCATGGCGATCCACCATGCCCTACTGGAAAGTTGGAGGGGGCATGGTGGAAAATATAGGAGAGAGCAGATTAGGGAAGGTGATATTCAGTGACATCACTGTTTTGGGATGGTGGGTAGGGGAATTGGGGAGAAAATTTGTAAGTCAAAATCTTGTGGAAATGAATGATGTAAACTAAAAATAAACATAAAATTTAATTCAAAAAATAATTTTTGGTAGTTAGATTGTTATGACACTGAATATGTAAATTAATTTAGGTAGAATTCTCATTTTCATTATATTAGGTAGGCCTACCCTCAAGCAACTGATGTTTTTCCAATTATTTAGATCTGACTTTATTTGTGGAAAATACTCATTTCTGTTTTTAGAAATCCACAAAAACTATAGGAATAGAGACTTTCTGAAAATGATAAATAGTGTCTATCTAAAACCAAGAACAAACATTATCTGTAACAGAGATAAACTTAAAACCTTCCCAGTAAGATCAGGGTTGAAGCACGAATGCCCATTATCATTCAATATTACACTAGATATGTTAACTATAGTAATGAGATAAGAAAAAAAAATGAAGGAATAAACAGACAATGAGGAAACAAAACTATCACTCTTTGCAGACAGATGATGGTATATTTAGAGAACCATCAACTAAAAACTTACTTGAAAGTATGAACAATGTTAGCAAAGTTGCCAGATATAAAATATATCTATATAAATGATAAGTATTTCTATATTACTAGCAAAAGAGATAAAAAAGGAAACTCCATTTAAATAACTGTAGACAGGGACTATATGAACACAATTACAAAACTCTTTTTACATGCAAAAAATTATCTAAATTGGACTTCTTAATTTTTTTTTCCATTTGCCACCCTGTTTAAGAAATGCTGAAAAATTGGAGAAATGTTAATTGTTCATGGGTAGGTGGAGTCAATATAATAAAAAATCACTATTCTACCTAAGTTAATTCATTCATTCAGTGCCAAACTACAAAAGAATTATTTTACATAAGAAAAAAAATAACAACTCTCATCTAGAAGAACAAAAGGTCAAGGATATCATGGGACCCAATAAAAACAATGTGAAGGAAGTTGATCTAACAGTAAGAGTTCTCAAACAGTATTATAAAGTGATAACCATCAACACAGGACATTTAGATGGCACAGTGAATAGATCATCAGGGATGGAATCAGTAAGATTTCTCTTCCTAAGTTCCAATATGACCCAGACCCTTACTAGTTTTGTGATCCTAGGCAAGTCACTTAACCCCATTTGCCTCAGTTTCCTCATGAAGAAAATGGCAAACTACTCCAGTATCTTTGCCAAGAAAACCCAAAATAGGATCATAAAAAATCAGACTTGACTGAAAACAACTTGGCAACAATAGGAATCATCATGGATGAGAAACAGATTGGTGGCAAAGCAGAAAAGATTATCTACACAATACATATTAGTAAATGATCATTGTAATCTAGTATTTGATAAACCCAAGGATCCAAGCTATGGGGACAACAACTGTGTGAGAAAAATTGCTGGCAAAACTAGAAAGCAGTATGGAAGAAACTAGTTATAAACTAACACGTTACACGATATACCAAGATAAGGTAAAAATAGATACATGACTCCTCTTGGAAAATTTTAATATTTTATTATTTTCCAATTACATGCAAAAAAAATTGGCTTTTAAAATTTTTGAGCTGTATATGCTCTCTATCCTATGTCCCCATATTTTCCTTGAAAAGACAAAGCAATTGATAAAAATGATACATGTTTAGTAATGTAAAACATATTTCTATATTAGCCAAGCTGCAAAACAAAACACCAAGAAAAAATAAAAACAAGGGTAAGAAGAAAGTAAGTCAAAAGTATGCCTCAATCAGCATTCAGACTCTATCAGTACTTTCTCTGGAGGTGAATAGCATTTTTCATCATATATCCTTCAGGTTTGTCTTGGATAATTGTACTACTGTTAATGGTTAAATGATTCAGCTGATTATCATACAGAATTGTTGTTACTGTGTACACTGTTCTCTTTTTCCTCCACTTTGCATAAAAGGCAACTTCCCAGGTTCAAAATACCAGCATAGGTGCTCTCTATTTTATTCAGTAACAAACCCAGAGCAGAGAAGATCAAAACATGACATCATTCAAAATACAGCATTTACTAAGTGTGATTAAATAATCTCCAAGGCCTACCCCACCCCAGGACTTTCCAATCATTCAATCAATTACAAAGTCTCTGTTCCAAATACTTCTCCACCCCTAGGCTATACCTTAATTAAGTCCACCACAAAGCCCCTCTTCTCAAATGGAGATTAGTTTCCAAACATAAGTAAAATACATTCATTTGCTCAACCATAGAACACAAAAAGGTCAAAAGTTCCCCACCCCTGGATCACAATTGAATCTACCCCAGAGTTACATCAAGTTTAAACACAGCACTTAATACCCAAATGGAGGTCTTTTCTTCATCTTGACACGAGGCAAGTTCTCAGCAATCTTAGTTCCTGGAGAGACAAGGCTTAGCAAGGCCATAAGATACATTGCCAGTCCCTTCATGAATTTATCCTCTGTCTGTAGAACAGTCCTAGAACCCCTGAACACATTAGCAAAGCCCTCTCCCAGGATTTCTGTAAACATACAACAAGAAAATCCTTCTTCAGGGCTTCTGAACCAACAGAAAGGCTCCCAGACCCCTGCAACAACAGCACTGTCCTTCACCAGTGGACAGTATTCATTCTGTCTGCCGGACAGTCTCCAGACCCCTGCAACAACAGTACTGTCCCTCACAAGTGGACAGTATTCACTCTCAGTACTGTCCCTCACCAGTGGACAGTATTCACTCTCTGTCTGCAGGACAGTCTCAGGCCTTCTTAACCAAATGCCAGGTTCCAGGACTTCTTCAACAGGACAGTCTTTCACCAGTGGACAAATCTGGCAAAATAACATCAAAACAGACAGACAAAGTACCAGCAAAACAGCCATGTCTCCTCAGTCCTTGGCAGCTCAGGGGGCAGGTCTCAAAAGTCCAGGGCAATTCGAAGCGGCCACCAGCAATTCTGGTCTCTCTCTCTCCATGAGGTGCAGCTTCCAAAAAGAACTTCCGCCTCTCTCTTGTCTCTCCAAATCTACATCACCAGCTCCTCCCACTTCAGGACTTTCTTTTCACATCAACAAGCCCATCCCACAGGTGGGATTAACAAACTCTGGGTTTTAATACAATCAATTTGAAAACCAAGCCAATACAGGGGAATCTTTAATTGCCATTACTATCACAATAAGTTGATATGTCTTCCCAGGTTTTTTTTAAAACCATCTTGTTCATCATTTCTCATAGAAAAATAGTATTCCATCACAATCATATAACAATTTGTTTAGTCATTTCTGAATTAATAGGCATTCCCTCAATTTCCAATTCTTTGTGACCCCAAAAAGAGTGGCTATAAATATTATTATACATATTGGTCCCTTTTCTTTAAAAAAAAATCTCTTTTGAATACATAGTAGTGGTGGTATTTCTGGGTCAAAGGGTATTCACAATTTTATAGCCCTTTGGACATCACTCCAAATTGCTCTCTATAGTGGTTGGATCACTTCACAACCCCACGAACAATGTATTAGTGTCCCACTTTTCCCATATTCTCTCCAGTATTTGTTATTTTCCTTTTCTCACAGGTTAACCAATCTAATAGGAATGAAGTGGTGCCTCAGAGTTCTTCATTTGCATTTCTCTAACCATTAGTGATTTAGAAAATTGTTAATAACATGACTATAGATAGCTTTGATTTATTCTTCTGAAAACTGCCTATTGATATGCTTTGATCACTTATCAATTAAAGAATGACTTGCATTCTTATAAATTTAACTCAGTTCTTTATATATTTGAGAAATTAGGTTTGTAAAAAAGAAATTTGCCATTAAAAAAAAAAAACCTCAGTCTTCTGCTTTCCTTCTAATATTGCCTGGATTGTTTTTGTTTGTGCAAAAAAAATCTTTTAATTTAGTGCAATTAAGAATAATTAACAAATTCTTTTTTTTTTTGAGGAGGGAAGGTAGGGCTATTTGGGTTAAGTGACTTGCCCCATTCACATGGCTAGTTTTGTATTAAGTGTCTGAGGCCGAATTTGAACTCAGGTTCTCCTGACTCCAGGGCCAGTGTTCTATTCACTGTGCCACCTAGCTGTCCCTAGCTGATTTTCTTATGATAAAGCCCTTTAAGTCTAAATTACATACCCATTTTGAGCTTATCTTATTATGTAATGTGAGATGTTTGTCTCAACCTAGGTTCTGCCAGACTGCTTTTCAGTTTTCCTGCTAATTTTTATTGAACAGAGAATTCTTGTCCCCAAAACTTAAATCTTTACATCTATCAAACATTAGATTACTAAGGTCATTTTCTACTGTGTTTTGTGTTCCGAATCTATTCCACTGATTCATCATTCTATTTCTCAGTCAGTATAAGACTGTTTTGATGATTACCACTTAGTAATATTACTTAAGATCTGGCACGACTAGACTTCCTTTCTTCACTTTTTTCTTTCAGTGATACCCTTTATTTTCTTGATCTTTTGTTCTTCCATATAATGTTTTAAAATTATATTTTCTAGCTTTATAAAATAGTATTTGGTAGTTTGGGTTATTATGGCATTAAATAATAAATTAACTTTTGTAGATTTGCCATTTTTATTATATTAGCATGGTCTACCCATGAGCTATGAATATTTCTGCAATTGTTTAGATATGACTTTATTTGTGTGAAAAGCATTTTGTAATTGTGTTCATACAGTTACTGGGTTTGTCTGCAAAGGTAGACTCTCAAGTATTTTATATTGCATGCAGTTATTTTAAATGGAATTTCTCTTTTTATCTCTTGCTGCAGAATATTAGTGGTAATATATAGAAAAGCTAAAGATTTATTCAGGTTTATTTTAATCAAGGAACTTTGCTGAATTGTTCATTGCATCAACTAGGTTTTTCTTTAGTTGATTCTCTAGGTATGTGTATGGCATCATATCCTCTGCAACATATGATAGTTTTGTTTCCTCATTTTCTATGTTCATTCTTTCAAATTTTTCTTGTCTTATTGTTATAGCTATAATTTGTTGTTCTTATTGTTATTTTTCCTTCATTCTTGAAGAGGACTGTGCCATCAGTAAGGTGATGCCATGACATGCAAGTAAATTGTATTTAAGTGAGGCAGGACTGTGAAAAGTCACCAGTCTTGCTCTTTCCTGCAGAACCATCTGAATCTATTGGGGAGATATAGGTCAGGATGACTAGAGATGGCCCCAGAAGCAGTGGGAGACCTTCATCTTTTTAAGTTAATGTCCTTCCCAGGTCTCAGTCTGACTGGGACAAGGTTCATTCTGTGATTAAGGCTAGATAAGAAGTGAGGTGAAGGGTGGTCTCTTTTACCTAGTCGAAAAATAAATAAATAAATATGGGTGGAGAAAATCCTCAGGATTTCTGGCCAAAACAGAAACAACTGCCATTTACACTCAATCTGAGCCATCAGGGCCCAAACAATGACCAAGTGATGCTTGACTAGGACCTATTTTTGGCCAATCTATGAGCGTCAGTGATTTGGGTTTAAGGCATGGTTCTTAAGAAAGAAGTCTAGCTAATAAACCCCAGGATATCTTATGAAGTTTCAGCAGTCAAAATTTACATTCCTTTGGGCAGAATACTTACAGGTAAGTGTATGATACACTATGTGGACTGAGGGAGATGAGAAAGAAAAAGAGGGAAGGAAAGGAGGAAGGAAGGAAGGAAGGAAGGAAGGAAGGAAGGAAGGAAGGAAGG
>NW_027186296.1:82327681-82388130 GCF_028583685.1 Petaurus breviceps papuanus
AAGGAAGGAAGGAAGGAAGGAAGGAAGGAAGGAAGGAAGGAAGGAAGAGAGGGAGGGAAGGAAGGAAGGAAGAGAGGGAGGGAAGGAGACAGGAATATCTAGGTATCTTCCAAATTTATTCTGTGTAACACTTTCAATAGGCCTTAGGATGAAATGGAAAAAATAGAGTTTTGGATTTCCTAAGGGAAATTTACTAAAGTTAAATACCTAAACTATTCTGTCAATTTGCTATAGTTCACCCATATCAACTTACAAGAAGTACTGCCCAGGGCTCCCATGATGCTCCCCTACTAGCACATTCTACCTTCACACAGAAACCATAATTGGTACATCCTTACCAAAATTAGTGTCAGCACAGCTTCTATATTCATCAAAGCTAATTCATATTCCCCTTCTGGCTACTTACTGATCCCCCTAAAAACCTGAAAACAAGAAATCCAATCTACAAATTCTTCTATAATTGTAAGAGATAACTTTCATAGACTTATCTCATCTTAGCAATGCAAGGATCTAAGACAACTCCAAAGGAGTCATGATTGAAAATGCTGTGCATACGCAGAAAAAGAAGTATGGAATCTAAATGCACTGTTGTATCGCAAAATTGCGAGTGGAGACCATTAATCATTTTAACTGGAATTTATTGTGGAGCATAATTAACCCAGGGACTGCCAGGGTCATATACCCAAATCAGGCAGCCCCGAGCATATACATCTCGGGGTTTATATACACAAAACCCACAACAAAAATATCACCAAAGAGAGCAAGCAGGGAAAATATAGAAGCCAAAGCACAGTGTTGCTTGATGATTATTGTCAAGGAATCAGTTTGTTACACAACTGGAAAGTTCCCAAATCTATTTTGAGAACTGGAGGGGGGGGTGACTATGGAGTTCAGGTAGCAGGCCTGGGCAGTTTTACTTGGCATGTTTGCTGCCTGGCTGGGCTTTGTTTGGTTTTGGGCAGGTTTCCTAGGCAGTTCTCCTATGATAGGGATTTCATACATTCTATTAATCTCCTTAACTTTTTTATTGTTTATATTTTTGTTTCATTTATTTGTTTCTTTATTTTGGTTTTATTTATTTATTTCTCTAGTTCTGAGAGGGAAAAGTTGAGGGCCCCTGCTAGTATAGTTTTACTGTCTATTTCCTCTTTTACCTTCCTGCCAGAGCAGAAACAATTGCAATTTAAAATCACTTTCTGTCATCAAAACCCAACCAATGTGTAAATGAGGTTTTTCAAGTGTATAATCAATGTCATATTACTTGTACTATCAAGGAGAAAAGACAGCCAGGAGGGAAAGAATTTGGAACTCAAAATTTAAAAAAAAAACATTTTTTAAATTTATAATTGGGAAATATTTAATGAAATAAATAGAATTTTGTTAAAAAAATAAATAAAACAATAAAATAGAATCCTATGAACTTTGACCTGCTTAGGCTTTTCTCAGTCAGTCTGTAGTTCTAAATAGGTGATAGATTTAGTTGAAAGAATATACGCAGCAATATTTGCCCAAATCAGTATAAGTTCTTGGGTAGCAAAGTGGTAGAATCAACACATCTCATTGATGTGTGTATGTGTGTGTGTGTGAGTGTGTTTGTGTGAGAATAAGTTGTCCACCAATGTTTTGTCTTAAAAAAAGTCCTTTTTTTTTTAAGATACATAATTGGAAGAAAATAACATCATCTTATGAATTTAAAGTTTATTCCTCATTTTGAGACTTAAGGAAAATTTAATGAAGTAGCCATTTCTGACTTAGTATAGAGCCAGCATTACCATACAGTTACCAAGGTAAAGCTAATTTTCAGTGAAATGAATGCAGTTTATAAGTGATTTTCTATTCTCGATTAAGACAGTGAATTTTTATAAATCTGTGCTTTAAACATCAGATTTCAGTTCAGAGATAAGGAAACCAGGATATTTAAACATTTCTAAAAGTCATCTTTTGGGTTATCAGGTCAACAACTTTCTTTTTTCTACTTCTAAGGAAATCTTAGAATCTACAACATCAACAATTTAAAAGTCCCATAGATCAAACAGACCTTCTTTTGTACCAGGGAGTTTGCAGGAATTGTAACATCTTAGCATGGAAAAAATTCATTCCATGAATTTGGTGTGTTTATTGTCTCTCTTTCAAAGCACAAACATTTGGGGAAGTAGCTCATAAAAGCATACAGGACAGGGGTGGTTTAAGGGTGACCTTATCACTCATCCCCTACTGCACTATTTTTCTTCTTCCTTCCAATAGCTAAATATAAAATCTATAGCAATAGTATTGCATGCAAAAACCAAATTACAAATATACTAATCATCTTTCCACTAAAACTTGCATATACCTACAGCAAACATTGCTTCATCTGTCCTGAATGTGAGGTCATTAAAATATTTTGGGTAATAGGCAACCACTCCTATTTGAAGAACATTTAATTTTACCACCTGATGACATGGACTTTATTTTACTTCCAAGAAAGTCACAGTTACCCCCAGGATATCCAATGTGGATCTGCTCAGAAATGGGATCAAAAGCATAGAGTCAATTCCTGGTTTCTTAAATCTTCTCCAACCCATACACTGCTATGCTTAGCATGCCTTCCCTAGAAGTTGCTGCCTATCCACACACACCTGCTGAAATGTGGAGAATCTGCATGAGGACTGTGTGATAGCAACCGAGTCTTATCAAATAAAATCACTACAAAATGCATTCTTATAATCTTTATGGTCACAATAAGTCATTAGCATTCCACGCACTGTTTCACATAGTCCGTCCTGGAAGTGGTGTGAAATGATGGCCTGTGATGTTGCTAATGTGTATTTTCTGAGGAAACCAGGCATTTCCATAAGAACAAATCAGTCATCGCAGTGAGCCTAGTATTCTGCCCCTGAAAATGGCTGATGCTTCAGGGCTTGGCATAAATCTCTTCTAGTATACAATATAAAAAAGTGCCAAGGGAAAATGGCTTCAAGAACTCAGTTGGTAACCCATTTATGCCCTGAAGCATAAAGATGGTTAGACTATGTGGATTTGTGATAGTGAGGGCTCCACTGATAATATTCCACTTCATATAAACATGTGGATATGAGAGAAACTTCCTATGGCATTTCTCGTCATAGAATTTCACTAATTTTTTTTTCTAAAACAGTTTGAAAAATGAAAAATTCCCTCTTGGCATTGACAACAAGCTAATAAGACATTGAATTGGTGCAGCTAGGTGGCTCAGTAGATGAAACACCAGGCCTGGAGTCAGGAAGACTCATCTGCATAAATTCAAATCTGTCCTCAAACATTTACCAACTGTGTGACTCAGGACAAGTCATTTAGCCCTGTTTACCTCAGTTTTCTCATCTGTAAAATGAATTTTAGAAGGAAATGGCAAATCATTCTAGTATCCTTGCCAAGAAAACCCTAAATAGCATCATGAAAAGTCATACACAACCAAAATGACTGAACAACAACACTCTGACTGGCTTCATTTTCTTTCCCTTTTGTATTTCAAACTAATATATGCATAGATTTCTGATAACTATGGTATGCTGATTTGGAGGGGGGGAGCAGGGGATTTTACTTTAAAAATAATTTCTAGAACACCATAAAGAAATGATATAACAACAAAAAAAATAGGAGGTCTAAGTCTGAGGGTCTGTCTGTCTTATCCTTTCTGGTACACCCAATGCCTTAGCCCAATTATATAGAGAAGATTTAAATGAAAGTCTATTTTTTGTTTGAAGATGGTGATGGTGATAATAGGTAGTCGAAGATGAAGAATTATCCTTTCCTAGAGCTCTTTTAATTGAGATTGCAATAAACAAAAAAAAAATGTGCAACAGGAAAGGTAAAAATTATCTGTTGATTCCATAAAAATAGATGTATCTTCTGAATTTTGAATCCTATACTGAATATAATGGTATGAATATAGTAATTCTAAAATTCAGGAGAGCTGGAAGGCACCTTAATAGAAGACCTGAGTTTCTCTGATTAAGGGGAGAGGGATGCTACACAGACCCCTGTTATGGAATTTACACTTGGGTTTGGGCCCAGTATTGGAAGGAGGTGGGGCACACTGATCATATTAAATTAAAAATTGCCTTGAAAGCAAATGGCAATTTATGGAGTTGTTACCTTATGATTAGAAAAATATGGTTCTATTACCAGGGCATGTAGAAGTAGAGAAAGAGGCCTTGATGAATGATTGAATAATCAAAGGAAATAAAATGAAGATGAGCTGCCAACAAACCCAGGAGGACCGTGTTATGAGCATAATAAAAGCAAGTTGATATAAAATCATTGTGACCATTTGGGTTTGCTGATAACTGAGGGAAGAATGAATGAAATTCTGTTAGCAACTGACTTTGACCAGACTTTCGAAGTGGGCATGCTATCCCAGCAGTATCCATTCATTAATGTTGCATACATCAAACTCTAAATGGTGCACTTACATACAAATCTCTAAGTCCCTTTAAAATGAATTAAAGTTCAAAAAGAAAGAGGTTAAACCACTATTCATTTTAGAGACTGAAATCTCATCTGATGATTGGTATACTAAAGTATTGTGTGATTTTTTTAAGGTATTATATGATTTAATTTTCTTTTTATTATTGTAATTTGCATCTGTCATGCTGACCCTACAGTTATGGGACATAAGATCTGTGCACTAAACTAGCTCTACTTGTAATAATTATTGCATAGAAATGATCATTACCTGTTTGCTAAAAATTTACTCACTACAGTGATTTGGGTATTTGAGCAGACTAGTAGACAGCTAATCAAAATTGCAGATGGAAATAGCACACAGAAAGGATAGTATTTTAGAGATAAATTTTAATATGAAATAAATTCTAAAGATTAGGTTTTTGTAAACCTCTTTAAATACACATAATTTAAAAGATCAAATGTTTAAGGAATAGCAGTGACCAGCTACAGCTGGGTAATTTTTAAAGTTAAGAGGAATAACATTTTGCCATAAGTTAAAAGAGTTGTATGCATCATAAATATGTATGATATTCTGTGTTTCAAATATCTGTGAGCTTCAGAGCAGAGAAAACCCAAATAAAATATTTAAATATATTCCAACAACTCAGTTAAATCTTTTAAATGTAATAAAAGGAGACACATTGATGGTGCTAGTTTTGTTTTCACATAAAATCTAATGAATCAAATGGTCTCAATCTAATGGTTTAAAGATAATTATACCCGGCTATCAATAAAGTCAATTAGATGTAGGCTGCATCATTATTGCATGCATGGGAAAGATTAAACACTGATTTGCACCCAGGGTTTTTTTGTTTGTTTGTTTTTAAAATGGAAGCCTGTATCCCTATAAATGCTCTCAGGAAAATGTTATCAATGAGTTTGACTGTATAAAAAAATGGTGTAAGGAATTTATGAGTCAGAAGAAAAGACCCCAAAATAGTTATGAATATGGAATGATAGGACAGGAGAAGAGTCCAAATCTCAGTCTTTCACCTGAATTCAACAAACATTTACTAAGTGCCTACTATGTTCCAAGAATCACGTTGGGTGCTAGGCAAAACAAAGAGAAAAACCAATTAACTCTTGCCCGTGAGAATCTTACATTCCACTAGTGGGATTATGGTCTACTTGGGTTTGTCCTTGAATTTCTTATTCCTGCACTGTTCGAAGATCTTACCTCTTCATTGTATTTTGAAATAACCCTACATGATATCACAAAGGGAAACTTTTAAATTTACCACAACATGCAAGGGTGAGTAAAACCTTGCAAAAGTGTGGAGAACCCTCTTAAGATTCTCAGATGTAAAGCAAATGAAAAAAATACTCTGGATCACTAGTAACCAGAGAAACGTAAATCAAAACAATGCTGAATTTATCTTCATACCCATTAGATTGATGAAGATAAAAAAAAAGAAAGAAAATGACAAATGTTGGAGGAACTTCAGGAAAATAGGGACATAAATGCATTCTTAGTAAGCTGATAGTAATCCTGTCATAGTCCAACAACTATGCCTTCTCCGCCCCTCAAAAAGTAACTAAACTGTATACTATTTGACACAAAAATACCATCTCTAGATGTATACACCAAAGAGACTAAGGAAAAGAACATAGGTGTATACATAAACAACACATGGTACAACTAGGTGGCACAGTGGATAGCGTACCAGGCCTAGAGTCAGGAAGACTCATCTTCCTAAATTCAAACCTGGTCTCAGATACTTATTACCTGTGTTAGCCTGGGCAAGTCACCCTTAATCTTGTTTGCCTCAGTTTCCTTATCTGTGAAATGAGCTGGAGAAGAAAAAAGCAAATTACACCAGTATCTTTGCCACAAAAACCCCAAATGTGGTCACAAAGAGTTGGAGATGACTAAAGAAAAGCAAGATAACACATGTATGTGCATATATACATATATGTTTATGTGTACACCTATACACAGTCAAATCTCCTATGAACACATTTCAAAAATTCACAATTTTTTCTACCACAATCAAACAATTTGAAATGACAAAAATTTTGTGTTTGCTCATGTAAGATTTCATCTCCAACAAAAAGTAAGAGAATGTAGAAAACTGCAACCCTTCACAATAACTCACAAGCTCCATCCCTTTTGATGCCCACTTCCCCAAGTGAACTTCAGGTCTTTTTCAAGATGTCATACTTACTGTAAATCTTCTGATACAATAGAAGCTGCTGTCTGAAGACTAGTCTGAAGCTATCCTTCCTCCATCTTTGCTATGACTAAAGTACCTTGCCTAAACATGGAACTCAGCAAGGCCAACCTCCTACTGGAAGCTACCATATTTTGCTAGCCCAGGCCCTATGGGAACCTGGACACAAGTGCAGTTGCAGCTGTGCAACAGCCTAAGGCCATAGACACCACCTCTATTTATTATACTATTTTTGTATTTCTTAAATATTTAACATATATTAAAAATATGTTATTGTTATTAGTTTGCTATTTTTGTATCACTAATAAAGTTTTGAGCATGGTACCCCTAAAATTCTATTTTCCCCATAAGCCCTGTGGTTTATGCTGTACCATTTTCCATAGTACGGTGATTTTTTTTGTTGTTTTATTTTTTCTTTTTGGAGGGGGGAAGGCAGGACAATTGGTGTTAAGTGTCTTGCCCAAGGTCACACAGCTAGTAAGTGTTAAGTGTCTGAGGTCGGATTTGAACTCAGGTCCTCCTGACCACAGGGTCAGTGCCCCATTCACTGTGCCACCTAGCTGCCCCTGGTGATTTGGGGAGGGGGGAGATACATATGATTTATAGATAGAGTTAGCTGTCCCTCTTTCTATCTTCAAATCTGGTGGGATTTTTTTTCTTTATTTTTGGAATTTTGTTTTATCATATTTTTGTAGTGGCAAAGAATAGAAAACTAGGGTATACCCATCAAGTGGGAAGTGATTGAACTATTTCTGGTAAAAGAATATAATGATAAACTCTTGTGGATATGGGGTAGCAAAAGGGACTTTTTTTTTTCAGAGAAACCTGTGAAGACCTAGGAACTGAAGCAGAGTTGAAGTGAGACAAACCAGGATAACAAATTTAAAAATTAATAAGAACATTGTAAAGATGTTTAACTATGAAAGACTTAAGACCTTTGAACAAAACAATGACTAACACAGCTCCAGAGGCCTGAATGAGAAGAATGCTTTCTATATCCAGATAAAAAGGTAAGAGGATGCAAGACCTAGAATGATACATCCTTTTTTTTGGGGGGGGGGGATAAATAATGAGGAAATTTGTTTTGCTTGACTATGCATATTTGTTATAAGAATATTTTTCTTAATTCTTTTCAAAAGAAGGAGTGGTTGGGGGGAGGAAGAAAATGCATAATTAAAAATTAACTTTCAAAAATTTGACAATTTAAATGGCTTTGCAGAGGGCATTCATAGTAAATGAGGAAATGGCATTTATTGGTCAATTATTCTGAGGTATTGACTACACATATCTTCATCCTAGCCAGACTTTAGGACTAGCCCCCAAATTCATATAATTGAGGTCTCTGGGTCCAGGCAATTTGCAGGGGAATTGGGGATGGGAAGGGAAAAGAAAAGGTCTAAGCAATCAAATAGACTCCATTTGAGGGCAAAGTCCTAAGGCCGCTTTTCCTTTGAACTCAGGCCCTAACTCTGCAATCAAATGATTAGCTCCAGACTCACTTTCACTGACCTGTCCAAGAGGTTACATTTAGGCAATGACATTGAATTGACTTCACCCATTTTTTTTTCTTTACATGGGGGCGGGGGAGGAGAGCAGCAGAAATTGCTGCCTGACTTTCGAAAGCCAATAATAGGCAGGGAGAAATAGTGCAGGCTTAGAGATCACTGGCAATTCTCTGCAGGAAGCCAAGCACACCAGAGCCTTGTTATCAAATATCCCTTAAATCAGCCAAAGATAGACCCTTTCCCAGTGCCTACCTGTCTGCCTCGTCAAAGAGACTGAGACTTTTCCTCAAGCTGTTGATTCACAGAGTGATGGACGACTGAATTATTTAGAGGGCTTTGCCACTGGCTCTCTAGTTAAGAGTTATTTGTAAAGCTGCTGGCAGGATTCTCTGTCTGGGTCCATTTTGAGTAGTATCTTGGGATCTACATGACAAAAGGTCTGTCAATGCTTTAATGTACTACATCCGGATTTAAAGATGCTTTGTTGACCTCTCAAAATAGAGAACTGAAGGCATGAACTGCTGTGTCTAGCCTCTCTAAGAGAAAGTATGGAGCAAAGTAAAATCATAACTCCCTTCCTTGAGGATGTTTTGGACATTCAAATGAAAATTATCATATTAAACAGAACTATCTGCCTGATACTAACAGCATCTTGTTAGAGACTGCCAGGGACTAACAAAATCAAAATCTTCTTACAGATATAAGGCAACTTCCATAATAAGTAACTCATATTTATATAGTGTTTTACATACATTGTCTCACTTCACCCTCACAACAATGCTATCGGTCAGGTGCTAACAATGCATGGATTTTACAATAAGCAACTAGAGATATCAACCTCTATCTCTGTCTCTGTCTCTCCCTCTCTTTCTCATATATATCATATACACATATACATATTACATATGTATATGTGCATATAGGTATATATACCTATTCGTGCATATATATATGTATACACATATTCATATGTATACATATATACATAAATACACACATATTTACACACACAAACTTATATGCAAAGAAGTGAATAAAAGATCTCCAGATTTTTACAGTTTCTCCCCTAGTCATTGCAGACAATGTCATTTGCATACAATAGAGAAATATGATGGGGAAGGTTAAAATCTATTTTTCTCACCATAATTTCACACATCTTTTTCATTAAAGGAAACAGGCTTGAAAATATATGGCTCAGTTAGAGCATGGTAACAATTAAAACCAAAAAGGGGGTTTTGAGTCTCTAATTATGTTCTGATTATGTTCATGAATTAATGAATTCAGAGGAGGTAATTCAGGAGAAAAGAGTTCAAATGTTAATTCACTAATCAGATGTGATCTTAGCTTAGGTACCTGGTATTTCTTACAGGCAGCTAGGCTTAGAAGACCTTCATAACCATTGCCAAAGAGAGCTAACTGAAGAGAGCAACAGTCCTCTGAAAGAAAGAGGCTTATTAACCACAGCATCCCCCCTTAATGGATAGATAACAGAAGACTTTACGACTGTACATTACCTAAAATACTGTAATGGAGACTGAACAAGCTATAGCCTTCTTCAGTTGAAGAGTTTTTTTAATGTCAGCATCCCCTACTGGATGATTCAGGTAGCTCACACAAATGGATGTATAGCTTTTCATTGAAAGTGGAAGACTTTGGGGCAGCTAGGTAGCACAGTGAATACAGCACTGGCCCTGCAGTCAGGAGGACCTGAGTTCAAATCCGACCTTAGACACTTACCACAAAAACTAGCTATGTTACCCTGGGCAAGTCACTTAACCCCAATTGCCCTCCAAAAAGCAAAAAAAAAAAAAAATGAAAGTAGAAGGCTTTAAAACCACAGTAGCCCTAGTAGATGCTATACAGGGTAGTTTACATACAATAAGTTCCAATGAAATTACAAAAAGTACCAATATTTAAATAGCATTTAAAAATAACCTTTGATATTTCATTTTGATGATGCTTCCTACTCTCCATTAAACTTAATGAGACCAAGTTCAATATATAACATTTCAAAGTCAGAAACCAAGTTTAGTATTTTACCAGTATGGTGCATAGTATGAGACACAAGAGAAAAATTATGCTCTCCATACATGGCAGAAATTAATCTCCACTAAGGAATAATCTATAAGGAGTCAGTTGAGAGTGACTATTTGCTGCATGTCTCATCCTTATTCCATATACACTGATCCATTTCTGTTTCCTTATTTTTCTACAAGTATTTTTTTCTCCCTTCCAATTTATTTATTGAGCAGTGTTCCTTAATATCCTTCAAATGTAAAGATGAAAACCAGTCACCACTAGTCTATAAGATTTCTTCTTTGTTCTGGTTCTAGGAATTATGACTCCAAGATTGATAAAGTTTTTTTTTTGAATTACAAATAAGAAGAATGTTAGCATGTCTGTACTAAATACAATATCTCTGCTTCTTAAAAGTGATGGTATAATGAAGAAATGAAAATACATTTTTATAAACAATTAATGTGGGTAAGGCCCAGTAGTGAACACTGGTTTTGCTCTCAGGTAGCTCATATTCAAGGGGAAAACAAAACATGCAGTAGTCTTCAGTGTCACATAAAGGTCCTGTGTCCCTTAGACTGCAATGTCAAGGTATATGGAAATACCTGATTCTTAATGAAATCTCTACTCATAAAATCATATCCATGAGGTTCATTCCTATGACAATGCCAAGGACTTTGGTGTTCAGAATTTGTATTTGTGTCTGCTGAGGAAGCAAATATACTTACTTTACTGTATCCCCAGAAAAGATGATTCCCTGGATTAGACTAGAAGCAAGAGAGGTGACTGTGGGATACTGCCAGTCTAGGACTCTTTGGCTTACAGATATAGGTTTTCTCCATTCTGCTCTGAAAAGGTAGGGGAGTCAAGGTGGTGAATGTGGTTTGTCTTGCCTGGCCTACAACCTGTGGTCTCTCTGCCATTGTACTTTGCTGCTTCAACTAGGCAGGCTTGAGTCCTGCCTGGTTGACAGGTTATTGGCAGTAGCATTTTACATCAATAAACTCTTAATTTGTGTGTCTGTGTGTGTTTGTGCATGTGTGTGTCATTGTGTGTCTATCCATAAGGTGGGGAAAATATAGCAATTATGCATGATCAATAAAGAAATTAAAGTGATATTGTCAGGACGTATCAATTAAAAATGTTCAAAAACAATATGAAACAAACCCACATAAATCATCGGTATTTCTATTAATTACCAGCAAAGACTAGCAGTAAGAAATAGAAAGAGAAATTCCATTTAAAATGACAGTAGACAATACAAAATACTTGGGAGTCTACCTGCCAAGACAAACCTAGGAACTATATTAACACAATTATAAAACACTTTTCACACAAAGTCAGATTTAAACAATTGGAAAAATATATTAATTGCTGTAAAGGCAAACACTAGCAGCTTTCCAGAGGACTGCTGCTATGAACAGTTTTCAAGGTTCTGATTACATAGTATAGTGAACTTTCTATTTATTCAATAACAAATCAGAAAAAAACATTCACAGAAAATGAAGGTACAACATTCACAATGTTACAACTTTTCACAAAAAATCAAAATACAATACTCACCATGTCACAACTCAACAACTTATCAATAAAATGGCCACATAGTTTTCACCAAAGTGGTCACACAGTTTTCAACAAAGTACAGTCATTTAGTAACTCAATCATTTAGTCATCCTTAAGGAGGCCTCCTTAAGGGTCAAAAAGTACAAAAGTCAAAGTTCTCCACCCATGGAGTACAATTAAGTTACAACTTCAACAGTCACTACTCAGTACCCTCTTAAGGGATAGTGGAAAATACAAAAGCCATCTACCCCTAGGTCATAAGTAAATTACAATTTCATCAGTCACTACACAGTATCCTATTTCATAGGTCACTACTCAGTACCCACAGAAGGCCTTTTCATCTTACCTCATAGCAGGCTTTCAGCTTCCATGGCTCCTCTTCCATGGTCCCAGCTCCTGCCCAAATCTAACCAACTGCCACATCAGTTCAAAGGCAGACAACTCCCAGTTCCTTGTCCAGCTCTCCATGTAGTACCTGCTCCACATTGGGGTTCACAGTGTCCAGTCCATCTCTAATCCTTCACAGTTTCTGTTCCTCGGAAGACAAATCTTAACAAGCCACAAGAACATTCATACACATTAACAAAGTCACAACAACCTTTGTACAAAGTACCAGCACCACAGTTATGCTTCCTCAGGCTTTGGCAGCTCCAGCTGGCACTCAGAAATCCTCAATAGCTCTAGCTGGCCTTCAGAAATCCTCAGCAACTCCAGCTGGCCTTCAGAAGTCTTCAGCACCATAAGCTCCATTCTAAAATTCAAAATCACATTATCTAGCCTCCATGTGGCTTGTTCTAAGAAATTCTGTCTCAGTACTCAATTTTCAATTCTCTTTCCTTTTCTCAGTTCTTCTCAGTTCTCAGTTCAGTATTCAGTCCAGCAGCAGCTGCCTTGCTTCCATGATGCTTGCCCCAGGAAATTATGAGTTTCCCCTTATACTCTTCCTTAAATACGGTATAGCTCCTTCCTGTTCAGCCCTTCCTGTTACATCAGCAATAGGGGATCATACTTTCTGTTTCTTTAACAGAGGCTTAATTTGAAATTAGCTGCTAAGTACCTCTTAGCTTAGCAATAGAAAGGGATCTTCAAATTTCATTACTATTACAATTGTTCATGGACAATCTAAACCAATACAATAAAAACAATGATTTTTACCTAAGTTAACCGTGATGGTAATAGGATTTGAGGATCTTCCATGCTCCTTGAACTTGATGAAGTAGCAGGAAGGGGTAGGGGGTTGAAGGAGCTGGAGATAAGTAGGAGCCAGGCTGGAGGCATGGTGACTGGAAGTAGCAGCAGTGGTGGCACAAACTCTGAAGCCTCCACACACTCTGGCACACTGGTCACACACCCTAGGACCTCTACCCCAGACAGTGATCCAGATCCAAGCAGGTTAAAGCAAGAGCGATTACCCCTCAGATTGGTCGCTTGGTACCCCTACAATCTGCAGGCCTGGAGTTCTGAAGCAGCCATGTGGTAGTGGCTGCAAGTCTGATATGACTCAGCTGCTTCTTGCCCTGGGGGCAAAGGCCAACATCCCTCAGGAACTCCCAGGTCCCAAAGTCCACAGTGCACTGACCTCTCACTTTGTCCTTAGCATCTCTGGGTTGATAATTCTGGAAGTCATCACAGCT
This sequence comes from Petaurus breviceps papuanus, assembly GCF_028583685.1. NCBI lineage: Eukaryota > Metazoa > Chordata > Mammalia > Diprotodontia > Petauridae > Petaurus > Petaurus breviceps. Next base: position 82,341,035 of record NW_027186296.1, read on the forward strand.
GCTGGTGATCTGAAGTCCCTCCAGCCAATGGCTGGTTGTGGCCACCCTGAGGCTAAAACCTTGGGCTCACACAGGGCTGTGTCCAGTTTGCAACACACTGCCCTGGCCGCTTTCTCCCAGCCTGCTGGGCTGTCTTCAGCAGAAGGTTAGCTTCTCAGTGTCATACTGTGGGTTCTGTAGCTCCAGTGTTTGTTTAGAGTCATTTTTTTTTTGAGGAATTGGAGGAGGTAGAAGCAGGAGTCCCGCAGAAGCCCTGTTTCTACTCTGCCCCCAAACAAGTATCTATGATACAGGCATCATTTCTGAAATATATAGAGAACTGAGTCAAATTAAAAAAATATACAAGGCATTCCCCAATTGATAAATGGTCAAAGGACATAAACAAGCAGTTTTCAGACAAAGAAATCAAAACTATATTCACATGAAAAAATGTTCTAAATCACTATTGATCAGAGAAATGCAAATTAAAACAACTCTGAGGTACCATCTTACACCTATCAGAGTGGATTATAGGACTAAAAAGGAAAATGTTGGATGTTGGAGGGGAAATGGGAAAACTGGAATGCTAATGCATTGTTAGTGGATTTGTGAACTGATCCAATCATTCCTGAGAATAATTTGGAACTATATGCAAAGGGCTAGAATACTGTGCATACCCTTTGATCCAGCAATACCACTGCTAGTTTATATCCCAAAGACACACCCCCCAAAGAAAACATTCATACAAAAATTTTTATAGCACTTCTTTTTGTGCTAACAATTGGAAACCAAAGGTATGCCCATCCATTGGGAAATGGCTAAACAAGCTGTTTTGTATGATTATAATGGAATACTACTATTCTATAAGAAATAACAAACAGGATGATTTCAGAGAAAAAAACTGGAAAGACTTACATGAACTGATGATGCACAGTGAAGTGAACAGAATCGGGAGAACATTGTACACAATAAGAGTAATATTGTCTTTCACACAGCGAGGTGAACAGAGCCACAGAACCAGAAAAATGCTGTTCACAATAACAACAATATTGTTTGATGAAGAATTGTGAATAGCTTAGTTATTCTCAGCAATATAATGATCCAGTACAATCCCAAAGGACTAATTATGAAGTATACTATCTGCTATTAGAGAAAACTATAAAAAAGAAAAAGACATATTGATTGAATACAGATTGAAGCATACTATTGTTTTTCCATTTTCTTTCTTTTTTTCTCCTTTACTTGAATCTTCTCATACAAAATTACTAATATGGAAATGTTATACATAGTTGCACATGTGTAACCTATGTCTTATTTTTTAAAAATAATATTAATTGCATTATGGCAGTGAATGAAAAAATATGGTGTAGGTAATAGAATAAGAAGAGCTGGGGTGAGAAGAGAGGGGAACAGAATTTGGAATTCAAAATTTGAAATAAAAATTTTTTAAATTGGAAAAAAATCATTCCTTACAAAAAAATGGATAAAGTATAAATGAATGAATGAATGAAAAATTCAAAAGACATAGTTCCTACATAATTTAATAATTTTATTCATAAGGCCAGCAAGTTATTAATAAAAGGATGGTCATGTAACTGTCTTTCCTAGACCAAAAGCAATCATGGTGGTGGGTTCACAGTTTATATACCTTTCAAAGAGTAGGTATTCATCAAGGGTCTGCAATTGACTCTGATTGGATGACATAATGAAAGGTGAGCTACATTAAAATGAAGGGCTGAGAATGACATCATGTCACCCTTTTACAGAGAAACTATCTCTATACCAGACTTTGCTCTGAAGCTTCAGTAGAACATAATGAGCTTCCCCACTTAAAATTAAATTTCTTATAAGTTTGAGTGGGGTCTCACCAAGATCTAAGATAGTTAATTCAACCCCATTATCAGCAATGTTCTTCAAGAGACTGAACTTTATTTAAAATCAGGAATTTGAAAGAAGAGGGGAGTTCAGAATCCTCCCAAGATATTGGATATTAATAATCATTTCTCTCAAGGGGAAGGTGTTAGTTTGTTATAGACCACTCAGTCAGAATATAAAAATGAATGATTAGTTGCTGAAGCATTTTGAAATCAGTTCCTGAAGTCATTGCTGACCAAGAAGTTGAATCATAATGATGAGGGACTTTGATAAATTTGAAATATTAGAGATTTATCCTTTCAAAAATAACTTTAAAAGGCGAATTTTGTCTTTGCTAATAATGCCATAATTCAAAAATAACTAGTTCATATAATATAATATAATATGTATAAATATATTTATGGCTGTACCTATATTATGGAAAAACATGTGTTTATATATAAATGTATGATATACATAGATACATAACTGTGCGTGTGCACTATGTATGTGTGAATATATAATACATAGCTATATATAATTTTATGTGTATATATATATTCATAAACATACATACACACATAATTTTAAAGGTTATGTTGTTCCCTTTCAGGCATTCCAAATAGATTAGCATTTTTTTTAAGTGAAAGGAACTTTTCTTACATAGATAATAGAATCCGGAAAGGGCTAGTGATCCCCAAAGAATGTAAAATGTGCATGAGTGTGTGTATGTGTAACATATATGTGTGTATATGCATATATTTGTGTGCATGTAATATACAATAATGTGTGTGTATGTGTATATATATATAAACACAAATTTTACTTCTCAGAGGAACAATGATCTTTTTCTTATTCTACTATCCATTATTCTTCAAGAAACTTATACAGGAAGCTAAAAGTAGATTCATACATCTAAAAGTTTGACCACATTAACAATCAAATGCTTCAAAAATATATTTCCACATATCAGATATGTTCAACTTTCCCATCAGTATGAGAAAGGGCAGTAGCAACTGTCACTTTCTTTCTCCTGCTTCTGCCTTTTCATCTGTCTCTTTGTTGCTTACAGCAACCCTTCTTTTTCTCTTTCCTACCCCATATCTTTTCATTCACTGTCATAATAAGAGTAATGTTATTTTTAAAGTATTTACTGAAAAGTTTTCTATTACTTGTTTCCAGTTTAAGAAGTAGTGTCACTTGAAATAAAGACAAATTGTTATTTATCTTTTTTGTGAACCCACATGGTTTTTCCCTTATTGCATATATTGTATATTTTTTCCTCACTGTATAATGTAACATATTTTACTATAGATGCATAAAATTGTTTAGGAAAGAACTCTGCAATATAGAGTGTCAGATAACAAAGAAGAATCCTCAAATTTGAGAGTGAAAAGAGATCTCAGTAGCCATCTAATCACTTCCATATTCTAAAATTAATTCCCTTATAAACAGTTGCACCAAGTTGGTAGCCTAGCTTTTCAATATACCCAGCTATTATATCTGGCCTCTTTGCAATTTCCATTCATTGCTTCTGGTTCTGCCATCTAGGGCCAACTAATAAAAGTTTAATCTTTCCACATTACAACCCTTCAAATTCCTAAAAACAGCTACTATATCTCCCCTGCATCATCTCTTTTCCATGTTTAAGACCTCATATTCCTCGAACAAATACTGTACTGTTATGACAAAAAGGCTCAAGGCCTTCCTTTCACCATGCTAGTTGCCTTTTCTAAACACTCCTATCAAAGCCCTTCTTAAGGCACCATGCTCAGAACTAAACCCAATTGTTCAGAAGAAGTCTGATGAAGCCAGAATATAGAGGGATTATTATCCCCTCCATAATTCCTAGCCCAAAGTCACGTAAATTTGCATGATATTAACTTTTTTGGACTGTCTTTGTAGCATTTTGTTTTTTATTTAGTATATGTCCCTATATAAACTTTTGTTTGTAAGTGAATGCAGATGTGTGTATGTGTATAAATTTATTTATTGAATAAATATGCATTAAAGGCCTACTATATATGCATACACTTGCATAAATGTTTTGTTAAGACATAGTCCCTATCCTCATGGAGCTTACTATCTAGGTGATAGGGAAAAAAACACACAAAGATAACTACTACACCCAGGTTAATACATTTGTGAGTGTCATGTCCAAGGGTTAAGTTAGACCTAAGTACAAAAAAAATCATTACAAAGCAGCCATGAGAGAAGAATTTGGGGAGAAAGCAGCTGAGATTGAACGTTAAAAGATGAGTAACAATTTAACAGATGAAGAGAGAAAAAAGTAACCAAACTAGTGCCAAGAAACAGTGTGAGAAAAGGTAGAGGAACCAGTGGTATGCAGTATAATCAAAATAAAGACAAGATCAATTTGTCTGGAGTATAGACCACTTGACCGGTAGTCATGTGAGATAAATTTATCTATGCATTTGTTTGGTGCCAGATTGAATGAGAGGTAAAGGAATTTGAACTTTACTTGGAAGGTAATAGGGAGTCACTAAAGATTTTGGAGCAAAGTTACTCCTTTGCTGGTAACTGGTTTTATGCATAAGAAAATATGTTCCAGAAGCAACATGAAAGAGAGATTGTAGAAGATACGGAAGGGATAGATTTGTTAGGAAACTATTCAAAAAAATTTTATTGCCTAGGTTATGTAAAACTTCTAACAAAATCCTCTGCCAAAGTCCTTGCCTTGTCACGGTGGAAGGATGGCCTGGGTTCTTGAAAGCTATGCCAAAGGAACATATGTTTTGAAAGGTACTTCTAAGCTGAATAATCTTCAAGTACTATGCTGGCCACATTCAGTATGCCCAGCTTTTCAAGACCACCCTGAAGATGTGCATCCTTGAAGTAGTGCAATATTTGTGATATATGATTGTGTATGTGCATACACACACTTTTGTGTGTGTATGTATATATACATATATATTTATATATATATGTATATTTGTATGTGCATATATATACACAAATATACCATGCATGTATCCCATTTGTGTATTTATATACATATATGCATATATACAATATATTATAGTAGTCAGTGTACCTAGAATATTTCCTGCCACAAGGGATGTGCTTAATAATTGCTTGTTGATTGATTAGATTATTATTGGCAATCAGATTAACTTTAATATAATAAAATTTAGAAGTAAGGATTATTGCTAGTCAAGAGTATCAACAATATCTTCCTGTCAAGGACTGGCAATTCTCAGAGCTTTAGGGGAATGGTTTAGGGATTTGGATTCAGGGGAATGTAAAAGTATAAAAGATATTAAAGGCAGATTATAGCAGTGAGCCTTATGAGGGCAGAGGATATCATTAGCAGGTTCAGTCTGGAACACATGTCAAACTCTTGGCACACTGTAGTGGGCACAATTCTGCATTTGGTGTCCAGAAGATCTAGGTTCAAATTTTGACTCTGACATTAGCCATCACTTAACCTTGGTTTCTTCAGCTGTAAAAAAGGAGATAATCACACCTTTAGTACCCACCTCAGAGGTTGGTTGTAAAATTCAAATGAGAAAATGAAGGTAAAGCATTTTGCAAATTGAAAAGCACTATATAAATGTCATTTATTATTAAGTGTTTGTAGCTGGTGATGAAAACTGGGTGGTTACCTAACTCATCTGCAAACACTTAGTACTCATGTTTGCCTGGAGATTAAAAGGCAGTGGCATTAACATTATAAAACAGTTCTTTACCCCCCAATAGAAATGTCAAAGTGTTAATCAGAAAGAAGTAATTGCATATTAGAAAATGTATGGTTTCTTTTGATTTGATGAGGCCCTTTTCCACTAAAAACAAAATATTACTGGAGTGGCAACCTGACCCTGCAAACCCTTTGCCCTAAAGTGACTTCATCAAATGATATGGGGAAAGATAATTTCCCAGAATTATTAAATTAATCAAATTCTTCCTTAGCCCCTGAAACCAAAATTGCCTGACCAAGCCACCAATGAATTGGCTGAATGCTAAACAGCACTTTAATTTTGTTTCATTAATGTTCATTAAATAACAAAAAAAAAGGTGGGAGCTTATTATGTCAAGCTCACAATTTTTAATTAAAATGGAAAGAAGCAGCAGCTCCTAATTTGCAAACACAGAGCTCCAGACAGCAAACAGATAAAGTTTATTGTGCGCGGCCGGAGACGAAAAGTTTAGCTTTTAATTAAAACTTTAGTGCTTGAAAATAGCTCTGCCATAGACACAATCAAATTACCAGTTTGTATTTTTCAATAATTCCTTCTAATATACAAACTGTCTTTGGGAAGCCAATAATACTGTACCTTAAATGTTTATAGTGTGTTTTCTTATACCTTGCATTATCTACATTTTGCTACATTTAGAAGGTACCAAGTAATAATGGATGGGGTAACTCAAAGAGCTTACATTTTTAAGATGCTCTACAATTTACAAAATAGTATCATCATAAAAAACAAACAAACAATACATTATGAGGTAGAAAGTGCAACTATTCCAGATGTCTCAGTTATTAGAGCTAGGAGAGCTAGCATTTTCACCTTGGCAAACTCTTGGAAGGAGAGAGCTGTGTAGTTTTTGAAATTTCATTACAATTCTTTATCACGATTTACTTGTGTCCACAAAACATATCCCTAACAGAATCAAAGCTCCTTGAAGACAAGTAATGTTGTGTTTTTGTCTCAGAAACCCCAACACATAGCAAGGTGCCTTGCATATAATCGGTGCTTGATAAATTTATTCAACTGAATTTCAAGTATTATTCTCATTTTACAGATAAGTCAATTCAGATTTACAGTTAAGGAACTTAACTAAAGTTTTATGTCTAGTAAATGACAGATGGGAAACTTAAAACCAAGTCATTTGTGACCATTCCCAGAACTTTACTCTCTATGCCAAAATACCTTTCTCCAGAATGCTGACTAGTTTTCTACAGATTTGCTTTTTTTCTAGTAACTTTTTTTTCTCTAGATAGTTGTTTGACCTTTTGTTAAGTCAATCTATGCTTCACTTTCCCCAATCCATTTTTTAATGAATAATGCCTAACCTACCTACTGCAATGAGTGCCTGGAAAGATCCAATAAGATTATATATGTGGAAAACACACTGTAAAGTATAAAATGCAGGGCTAATGGGAAGTAGTCTTCTGATGATTCCATTTGTTTTATACATATATATATAATTATAATTATAGAAAAATAAACTGCAGTGCATGTTTGGGAGATTGATTTCTTACCCACACTAACTCAAAATAATAGAAAAATATTCATAGAACTTCTCCCTTTGGCAGCCAGACCCTCAGAAATGTGTATCCTGTATCAGGGCCATAAGTCATTGAATGTAAGAGTCGGAAGGGACCTTTGAGATTATCAATACAACCTCATTTTACAGAGGAAGCATCTGAGGCAAGTAAAGGTGAAATGTCTTGCCCAAGGTACCATGAATTAGTGTCAGAGATAGGACTAAAATGCAGGTAGGTTCAGTATTTCTATACATTACTTTATGCAAAATATCAATGACTCAATGTTTAAAGGAGATCAAGGATTTCTTTTTTATAATCCTTAGGCACATAGGTGAAACATACAATTTTTCCTCCTTCCTCTGTCAGAGAAGAGCTAAGAGAACCACCATTTTCAAAGAGGAGACCCCTGGGGAAGAATTTGCAATGCTTCCAGTGTACCTCACATTCAAAAGTGAGTTCCTTGATAGAAGGGATTGAACCTCAGACACTTAACACACACACACACACACACACACACACACACTCATACACACAAACTCTGTGACCTTGGACAAGTTACTTAACCTTAATTGCCCTCCAAAAAGCAAAAAAAAAAAGGGGGGGGTTGTATTATTCTACTTGTATTCCCAGCATCTGGCACATAGTAGGCACTTAAAATTTTTTTCCATAAATTTCTAATGAATTGGTTATCAACTAAAATCTACTTTTAATGTTTTAAAACATGTTATTTCAATAATCCAAAGGTGAAATTTTACATACTATTTTAAAATAGTTTTTTCACAGAAAATATCATTCCTAAAACTTACACCTCTGTGAGTTAATCAACCAACAAATACTTATGAACCATTTACTACTTGCCAGGCAATGTCCTAGGTGTTAAGGATACAGGGACAAAGATGAAACAATCCCTACTCACAATGATTCTATAGGACGTTTTATGCATTAGATTTTATTAAAAAAGGCTATACTTGCAATTGTATCTAAGCATTTATTTCACCGGGAGTTGTATGAATAGGAGAGAGCTCATCTATGGCTCCTTATATTAAAAGAATTAAAATGAGGAAGAAAAATAGCTCATATTTCCTGCCATAAATGTCAGCTATGGTGCTCAGTCACATGCTTTGCTTTCGTTTTTTATAAAAACCAATTTTAAGAATTATTCCTAGCTCAGTAGCCAAGGATATAATTTCATTATAGACCTGGACACTCCCAAAATCCCCTTGGTGCTCTGTCATAGACGTAATATGGGTTTGGGGGAAGATTTAGTTTTTATTGAATCAGGTCCTACTTAATGACCAATCCTCCAGTAGAACACTCCTGTCTCTGAGAACCAAGAAACTTTATGACTTTTCCTACCAATTCCAATATGACTATGACACCTTTTTCTAAGGGGTGGTTATAAAGTCTAGAAGAATCAAAAGGCAGTAAAACCCCTCATTTACATCCAACAGGGGAATGGTGGGAATAGAGAGAAGGAACAGACAGGAGACTACTAATAAAAGCCAGGATTTTTGTTTTTTTCTGGATTGGTTAGCCTGCTTGCTGGGATTTGAGGGGTACAGGATAACTGACTTCTCTGGTACCTCCTTTCTTCTATCCTGCTCTACTTCCTTTAGACTACAGTATCACCTCCAGAAAGATCTGTTCAAATGTAGCTGTGGTACCTTTGATAAAGTAGATCATTAAGTCATTTGTATAATAGTAAGTATTCATCTTTTAGATTCAAAGAAAGAAGTTGGGACAGATACATTTTATATCAAGAAGAGGTGAGAAAAAGACTAGAAAGATCATGGGGGTACTGTTGAAGTTCGTAATTTTGAAGTAACTTCAATACAAGACAGGAATCTTATACTTCTTATACTGGAATCTGTGAACTTGTTTTTCTTTTTCTTTTTAAATAACATTAAGATAATTTCATGTCTTCAAGTCAATATACTTGATCCCTTGGTAATTTTATGTATTTTATTCTATGCATTTAAAAACATGTTGAAAAGGGGTGTCAGACTGCCAAAGGGGTCCATCACTTAAATGTATGCACACATGTTTGTGTGTGCACACATGTGCTCTCACACACACACATACACACATACATAGAGAGTTTAGGATTCCTGGTAAACCCACAGAACACTTTGGTTTAGACTAAGAGGTGAGGAATCTGCAGCCTCAAGGCCTTCTAGATCCTGAAGTGTGATCCTTTTACTGAAGGAAAAACTTCATAGAACAAATCCCCTTAATAAAAAGGGATTTGTTCTGTAAAATTTGGACTCAGTCAAAAGGTTGCACCTGAGGACCTAGAAGGTGACATGTGGCCTGGAGGCTGCATGTTCCCCACCCCAGGAGGAAAAAATGCAACAGAAACTGGAAGTATCAAGGATAAATAAGGTTAAGCTTTAGTTACTCCAAAAACCTGCCTATGACAATTTGGATTGCTAGTCTACTTTAATATTCATTCATTCATTCATTCATTCATCATTCAACAAACTCTGAACTCCTACTTTGTGAAAGACACTGCTTGAAGTTGTAGGAAACAGAGATATAAGGCCACAATCTCTGGCCTAAAGGTAATAACAGTTGAGCAAGGAAGATAAGAAACAGACCTGAATAACTACAATATTAAAAGAATGAACTGAATGTCAAGAAAACATGATAGTATTTCGGAGAAAAAAAGTCACTGAACCCTTTGAGCCTCAGTTTTCTCATATGCAAAATGAATGGTTCAGTCTTGCTGATATATTGTTCCAAAGCTTATGCACAGTATAGTGGACAGAGAACTGGACTTGGATTCAGGAAATCTGCTTCTGACACTTAGTTGTTTAGCCCTATCCAAATCACTTACCACTCAGCTTCATTTTCATTATCCATGAAATGATGAGGTTGAACTCAGTGTTCTCTAAGGACCTTCCAGCTCTAAGTCTATGGTCTTATGACCTCAAGCTGGTATGATCAGAGAAAGACATTTTACCCAGAACTCAGTGAATCCTTGGAAGGTGTTGGGGGTTTGGGGGTGGGGTACTAAAGGATGTAATTCAAGGTAAGAGAAGAACAACAACAACAAAATAAAACACAGAGAGCATTTTGCAGTCTCTGGATAAAGTCACCACTGTGGATTTCCTTCAATTTAATCAGCAGGGGCAGAGGATCATAGGTCTCTTCTAAATATTAACTTAGAAAATACCCAATATGCATCACAAGAGGTGTTAATCAATCAATGATTCTCTTTTTTTCTGTTTTAAAAGGACCATTGCCTTTGGGAGTGGTGAGGGCAACATTTATCCCTTCCAAGGTAGGTTAGTGTTCTGTAGTTTTTTTTTCTTTAAATGGTATTAAACTATCCTTAACTTTAAAAGGTATTAAACTATCCTTAACTCTACCTAGGGGCCTACTAAGGGGCCTAAGACCACTTAAGTAGCCTCCTGGTTGCTTGAGCCTCCCCAGGACACTATATACCTTTCTAGTATACCCCAGTTTATTTGAACTGGACAAGAGGCAAGGATATATCAGTTTAAAAATATAGACAGTGCTGTTCCTCCTGGAATGGTAAAATGTAATTCTCTTTTTCACTTGGACTTCCAGTGAAGAGTGTCTCTGAGTGTACTTACCTACCCTGGTGGAAATGACAACTACTCTCAAAAATGATCACTGGAGAAGCAATTAGTAACCTAGAAACATTTGCAAAATTTGAGATTAGAATCCACCCCTACTCTGACCCCACTCCATTCCCCCCCACACACACACCTCTTTTAGGTTTTGGTTACAATTTTGGAGAATGTGTGAATGCAGCAATTCTGAGATGGATGTTATCAGTCTGAGAACTAGCCCTGGGGTAAGTGCTTGGTACCTTCAAGGCAGTACAGAGAGAGCAAACAGCCCTGCACAGGCAGGAAGTGTAATTGCTCCACTGTGGTACAGGATGAAAATGATAGGCATCTCTTATACCCTGATGGAGGGTGAGGAGCTGCGGTGGGGGGACATAGCACTTGTTAGCACAGGGAGGAAGTGTTGGCCCTGGCATATTATAGCATTAGGCCCTGAAACAGGGTGAAAGGACTCAGGTACCAACTGGAAGACAGTACCTTGTCCCCTGTATAGTGGCAGTGACAGCAGGACCTAATATCAGTGGGAAGCAAAGTGGGAAGTAGTGTGTGCCCTAGCAAAAATGGACAGAAGAGTGGACAATGGTGTGGGCCCAAGTGGCACTAGTACAGGTAGTAACACAGGCCAAAGGAGTAGCCCTTTGTTTACAATAATCTAGAACTAATAAAGCCTTTCCATATGGTTACCAGTACAATAGACAGTGGTCAATGGACAATTCCTTTCCAGCAAAGGACTGAGTGATATAGCTCTGTGTAGGTACCTTGCTTTCTGGCAACATGGACAGGTAAAATTGTCTACCTATGTCCTGTGGAATAAAATAGCAATCCATCAGTAAAGGACTTCTAAAAGCATAAAGATTTAGTATTCTCTTGGGGTGGCCAGGTAGCACAGTGAATAAGACACCGGCCCCAGAGTCGGGATGATCCGGGATGGAATAAGGGCTCAGACACTTAGCACCCACCCAGAAACACCTGGCTGTGTAACCTTGAGCAAGTTACTTAACCCCAATTACTTTTGAAAAAAAAAAGATTTAGTATTCTCTCCTACACACATACATTCACATATCACCCCTCAGAGCAGATTAGAGAAGAACAAGGGGCTCCCAGGGACAGGGGGTTACTAGCTGGTAGACAAAGAACGAATGGGTACTGATACAGAATGGTTCACTTTTTCTGTCTTCGTGCTGAAACCAGATTGCATGCAAGAAAGGAATGGTCTTTTAACTGACTTACTACAGATGACCCTGGCCAGTGATATGGATGTATGACTGTGCCAGGAGTCTCATCATTTGGGTTGCAGTACTATTGTTTCCAGTGCTGTTCCTGCTCATCATCACTTTACATTTTGAGACGCACTGTGAACTGTAGCAATTTGGCATCACTCACCGCATGGACCATAGTTTTAGGATCTGGGACGTATTCCATCCAAAAGAAGGAGATGAAGCCTAGGATTGCTCATCTTTGTCCTCTGTATTTAGTCCCTCCTTCTATGGCCAATCTTACTTTGCATGTTGTATTGTCTTTTTGTTTTTATTGACCAGTCACCTGTACTAAGCTCCTTGTCTATTATTCACTATGCCAGGCTTCTCAAATCTTTGGGGTCAGTTGTCCAGTAATAGCCCTAAGTTGTGGTATGTCAGAACCAGTTTGTTCAAGCTCATGAGAACTAATTATTAGGTTTTCATTGTGGGCATTTGTATTTCTGAAATCAGCAAATGATACAAATCTATTTACATATTTTTATATGTATACACATGTATTGTATATTTGTATATGTATATACATGTATATACATCATATATACATGTAAATGTATATCTGTAAATGACCTATTGCTTCATTGATTGTCCAGACATCAGAGTACAGCAAAAAATGCTAATAATGCAGATGGAACTGAAAAATATATTGTCCATACATCAGACTGGTCCTCTCAGAGACGATTGTTAAAGATTGACCAGCACACCCTGGACCCTAAGACCATTTAGTGGTGGAAGATCCCCTAGAAGACAATTAGGAACTTTCAATCCAGTGGTAGTATGACAGAAGAACAGTGTCTACCGCCAGGTAGAGTCAGGGAAGTTACATTCAACTAAATCAATGTTGTATCCCTGCTGAATATACTTTCCATGCCATTTCTACATAAACATATTTTTTGTTAACTGGTTAGATGGTCAATAACTATATCATTTCACTCCAACCCTGAAAATAACCCCCTCTAACCCTAGACCACCCTGAATCCAGCTGTGGTCCAAAACAGGTGGTATTTAAGGGAATTGTACATCTCTAATAGGGTGCCAAGCTCTCAAATTTTAGTATAAAGCCCTTTACTTGTTTTTCAAGGCTGCTTTAGTCTTCAACACTGTCTATATTTGTCAAAAATGTCTTCTAAATGAGTTCAGATGGGAAAAAACACAATATATTGTCAATTATAGAATTTTAATATTATATAAATGTAGTCAAGGAAAAGGTGTAAAATATAAGTCAATGTAGGCAGTAATGACATAGTTGAAGGGTTTGCTGGAGACTAGCAGTGTGGTTTCATAAGAGTACTGATCTAGGATTCAGGGGACTTTGTTTCAAGTTTTGATTTAGCTAACTTGCTCTGTGACCTTTGTCAAGTATGGAGTACTATATATACATGCAATACTCAGATGGACTCATTTTTTCCACTATGAAGTCAGGGAATTAGAGTGGATTCTCTAAAAGTTGGTAATCTCTGATATTGCTGAAGTATCATTACTGAAGGCTCCTGGTGCATTGTGAAAGTACGTGAAATTTTTAACTGAAGCTGTATGATTTGCTTTTACAGTAAACTGCCACCCATGAGTAACTTTCCAGGACATTTCAATGTACCTGTTGCTCAGAGATTTAGTTCTTTGAGGAAATTGGGGAAAATGGTACATAGCAGTGAGCCCCTCTGAATAAAGTGTGCTACACAAGCTTATAGGAAAACATGAGTAGGCACCCATTACTTGGACAGCCTTAAAAATGAGATGATTCTAGAAGCCAGATACTTTGGTAAGGGAGAACATGTAACCATCCTAAGTTGGTCTTTAAAATGAAAGAATTATATGAGCTTACAGTAAAAAATGAAATAAACAGCAAGACACCAAGATTATTAAAACAAGCTTTGCCTCTCTAGAGTATTACCTATGAGTTGTGACCCCGTATGGGGTCGCAAAAAAATTGGCAACAGTAAAAGGTTTCTGAATGGATGACCAAAAATTAATTAAAAATCAAAAGAATAATGCATCCAATGTATTTCTGGCAGTGCTTGCCTGTGTTGTATCTTGCAATTTCACTGTAGCACTGGTTCTGAACACAAAACATGCACTCTTTGTACTGTATATGCCCTCAGGCTGTGCAATGCCTGTGAACACTGCTGAAATGTGAAAAGGGATCTCAAGTGGAAAAGTTTAAGAAACCTTGTATCTATAATTGAACTTTGTGTTTGGTTCTGCTTAGTTGTGGTGATCTCTTAATCTAGTGAGATGGAGGGTAAGGGTTTTGTTTTTTTTTAAAGGGGCAGTCAATCAAAGGGATATCTCTTAATTCTCTCTCCTCCTTACCATGTCTAGCTAATATGCTAGTTAAAGCCCTCGTTGTATGACCTATTGAAATAGTCTTTTAATTGGTCTCTCTGTGTATGTGACCCTGATCAAGTCAGTTAACCCCATCTGCCTCAGTTTCCTCATCTGTAACATGAACTTGAAAAGGAAATGGCAAACCACTCCAGTATCTTTGCCAAGAAAACCCCAAATGGGGTCACAAAGTATTGGACGCCAGTGAAAAGACTGAACGACAATTGTCTCCAATCTCTTCCTCCTTAAATATATCCTGTACACAAGTACTAGAATAATTTTTGTAAAGTAACTATGTCTCTCCTCTGATTGGAAATATTCAATGACTCCCCATTGATTACAGGATAAAAATAAACTCCTTAGCATGACTTTCAAAACGTCTCATATTTTCACTCTAGCCCAACTCTCCAACTTTATTTCACATTAATGCCTTTCCTCATCATATTCTCTGCACTCTAGTCAAATAGGGCTAAGTAGGTCCTATCCTGTACTTTCATACTTCTATATACTTGTTTATATAACCTCCATTCATGAAATACATACTACTCCCCCAACCTATGGCCCAACTCTACCTGTTGGGAGATTCAGTTCAAATGCCTCCATTAGTGTCTTGTTCCTCTTGGATGAAAGGGAGCTTTACAAAATTTGCTCTGATAGCACATTTTCCTCTTCTTAAATTCAGTGTATGATTGTAGGATCAAAGATTTAGATATGATCAAAGACTTAGAGGTGGAAGGGACCTTGGAGGTCTTCTAGTCTAACCATATTATGGTATAGCTGAAGAAACTAAAGTTTGGTTTAAATGACTTACTCAGGGTAACCCAGGTAGTAAATATCAGGAGTGGCAGGTGAACCCAGACCTTTCTGACTCCAAGTCATGGTGCCCTATTTATTATATTCAAATCTGTCCAAGTGCCTCCACAATTGCAAGATAAATTATCTTATCTTTCTATCACCCTCATACCCCTACCTAGGATATTGAATTGTGTATCGTTGATGCTGAGTGAATAAAGAATGAATGAATAAATGTATAAATAATTATAGGAGTTCAGAAGTGGAGAAAGAGGTCTAAATGAAGCAACATGATCTAGTAGAATAATAACCTAAAAGGCAGAACACTTATATTCCCATAAGGAAGCAAGGTGGCACAGAGCATATGAGGAAACTGAGGCAACCAGGGTTAAATAACTTGCCAAGAAATACAAAGCTAGTAAGTGTCTGAGGCCAGATTTGAACTCAGGAAGATGATTTTTTTCTGACTCCAGGCCTGGCTCTCTATCCACTGCTCTACCTAGTTGTCCAACAAATATATAGGGTTTTAAGGCTTGAATATAATTTTACAAATATTATCTCATTTTATCCTCATAACAACCATATGGGATAGGTTTTCCCATTTTTCCTATTTTTCCTAAATTTCCTATTATTTCCCCTATTTTATGGAAAACTTAACTGAGGCAGACAGAATTTAAATGGCTGCCCAGTCATATGGTTGATAAGTGTCTAAGGGCAAATTTAAACTTAGGTCTTGTAGACTTCAGGTCCAATACTTTTTACATTGTGTCACCTAGAATCCTCATAGCTATAAATGCTGTTATATAAAGGTTGGCTCTTATCAGGCACCATTTTCAAGAAGTTAAGCTGAGAAAAAGGGGAAAGATATGAGAGAAGATAGGATCAAGGGAGGATTTTGTAAGCATGAGGTTGTTCCCACATGGTGCCATAATTCCCAGCCTGTTACCTCCAGGACTTCCCCCCTCCCCATCCTAGGACTCATCCCTCCTCCAGTTCCTCTTAGAGGCATGAGCCAGACTCTAAAGAATATGTCCAGAAAATTGTTCAGATTGTTGTCTCTTCCATTGACACCATCCTTCCCCACCTAAATTTACCCTGAGGTTCAAGGATTTCTGTTTAAAGCTCTAGGTTGCAGAACTTCTATGATGGAAGCATGGCATGAGGAAAAGAACAGTTATTTCCTAAAAGAAAAAATAATGTAAGTTCCCTCCCTCCATCACATTTTCTTTACTCCAGTTTCTAAAACTCGGTTAGTATGATTTGAAATGTTTACAGTTGGGGCGGCCAGGTAGCACAGCGAGTAAGAGCACCGGCTCCAGTGTCAGGATGACCTGTGTCAAATCCGGGCTCAGATACTCAGCACCACACCCAGAAATAACTGGCCGTGTAAACCTGAGCAAGTTACTTAACCCCGATTGCTTAAAAAAAAAAAAAGAAATGTTTACAGTCAGCTGACAATGCACAGTTCTCTGAATTTTCGATATGTTGAGATAATCTCTCTTGGGCTGCCATTTGTATTAAGAGAATCTAATTATGGTGAGGTAGATATTAATGTCAATGTCATTAAAAGGGCAAGGGGTAGGGGAGAACATGTGTAAGCACTGCTCTGTGTAGCATAGAACCAGGCAGCTCTCGGCCTGGGCTGCATGAAAGAAAGGTCCCTGTAACAGAGGAATGAAACTCTTAACACATGAACAGTAATGATTAAAGCGACTTGACAATTGTCTCAAGTGGATTATTTGCCTTAATTTGCCTTCTCTTACTTTCCCTCCTCTTCCATTCCTTCATCCCCCTTTACCCAGCCCCCTGTTATCTCTAAGCTACATAGAAAGAGGCAGGTGAGGAGAGCATCCAGCTATTGCTGAGTCTCTTTACACACTTTGCTCTTTATTCACTAATTTACTCTGATGCTTATCACCAGAGGCAGGTGGTTTTCTCAGGTTTCTGTTGCTTGTCATGCTCTTCTATCAAACTCCCAGGGCCACTAATGAGGAAACAGCCACTAGCGCCCCTGTCCTCTGTGAACAGCATATTCATTAGTGTCAGCCTTAATAAAGATTGTCAAAATATCTAGAGACAGAACAAGGACACAAAGGTCAATCACCATATTATTTTACTCATATTACAGAACAATATGAGGTCAGTAGAACTCTGCTAAGTTCCTACTGAGCAGACAAATAAATTGATTTTATTTCATGGGATACTTGAATCTGTCACCCTATTTTGAAAGAAAGGTATTTCTTGGTCCTTTCATTATTTCAAAGAAAACAGCTAAGCCTTGGTGAAACACAAAATTGAATCCTTATTTCATCCCTCCCATACCCAACAGAGCTCACATAGCTCCAGCCCAAGGCTTTACATATCTTATTTAATTGATTTTCTGTTCTTACTTAAAGAGGTAGCAGATTAAGCACTTTGATTTTTCTACCAAGGAAACTGGTTGAGAGAAAAAATTCATGGTAACAAGTAGAACCTAGAACCAGGCAACAACATGGTACTACCTCAGAACAGGAAGTCTGGATTTCAGTTCCAGCTCCACCACTGTGACCATGTTTAAACTATTTTAACTTTAGCCTCTCTGACATGCCATTTCTTTGGTAGCAATATCCAGAAAGCTGGCCTAAGACCAACGTGGACCTGGGTTCAAGTCCTTCTCACAAATATTTGCTATGGCACCTGGTACACATCAATTAACCTCTTCATGTTCCTAGTAACTATCTAAGGCTATTAAGCCACAGAAGAATTGCTGGCCTCCATTGGTAGAAGTACTTCCTATCCAGGAATTGCATATGAAAATATAATCATGGCACCACCACCACCTCTCCAAACCCCTCAAAAAGAAAAGAAAACTATCCTATGAACAGATTTTCCTGTCCATTTAGCTAGATTTGGCATTGGGGGGGGGGCTTTGATACCTCATTGCTTTCTAGCTATTTAGAATTGAAATAATAATGATATTGAATACTCAGCTACTGAAGTAGTAAATCTTGTGAAAGTGGGACAGCAATGAGTCATGTGACTAAGTGACTTCCTGTAGTTAATAGTTTTGGAATTTCACAAGACAAAAATCATTGAATAAAAGGGTCAATAATTCTAAACTGACCATCAAAATCTGACTTTTTTTTTATTCTCCAAGTCTAAGAAAATTGTGAGGAATATACTCTAGAGAGGAGGGTACTAAATCTGTGACTAACAATTTATACTGTCTTATATTTTAATAACTATTTCAATATAGCTTTTTTCATTGTAATCTTATGTATTTTAAGTCATGAATTTAAGACTATCATTCTGAGAAAGTGTCCATAGACTCTATCAGATTGTCAAAGGGATCAATGACATGAAAAGTAGCTTTCTCCTTTCTCCTTTAATCTCATGACAAAGTACACAAGTAACAGAGTCTAGGAAAAGCATTGATTTATAATAGACTTTCTTCTATTTTTCAAGAAGTGATTATGTGTACTGGTTTTTTAAGATATTTTTATGAATTATAATCTCTATTTGTAGTGGTCATTTTTTATCAATTTATATGTTTGTATTGAGATAGAAATTTCCCACAAGATTCCTTATGTTTACAAGTTCTTATTAAATAATTTTCTTCATCTCTCTGAGTTTTACATATCAATCACTTGCTTAAAAGGTCCAAGTTTTGCTGGTTATGAAAAGAAGGCAATTATATCCTGAATCCTCAGAGAACTTAATGGCCTTATCTACCATGAAGCATCATTGTAAGGATGAAATAAGGTAATGTATTCAAAAGCACTTTAGAAACTATAAAGGGCTATATAGATATGAACTATCTGAAGCCAGCAGTCCTTTCAGCTAGAAAGAGAATTGAAGTTTGCTTACTCATTACTTTGTTTGCCATATATCCATCAACCAAAAACTCCAGTGTTATAAAGTGCCTATTATGTGGTAGGCATTCTCCTAGATGCTGGGGATACAAATACAAACTAAATAACCAACTCTATTCATAAAGATTTTACATTCTAATAGGGGAAACAATATATGTATGTATTTATGTATGTATGCATATATAGGTGTCTATAGCACAAATTGAGTCCATATATGCGTGTATATATGTGCATGTATACATGTGTATATGCACATACATATGCACAAGTTAGATTTGAGGGAGGATATTATCAATTGGGGAAACAAGGGAATATTTCATACTTAAGTTGGCCCTTGAGTTGCTTCTTAAAGTAAGAGAAAAACTCTATAAATGTAAAGTAAAAAGAGAGTACATTCCAAGTATGTGAAAAAGCCAGTGTAAAGAAATGGAGGTGAAAGCTGGAGTGTCACGTCTAGCGGATAGAAAGGCCAGTTTGGTAGGATCACAGAGTAAGAGAGAAGTAATGTTAAAAGAGTATGGAAAGATAGCTTGTGGTCAGGTTGTATATGGCTTTAGAAGCTAAAGACATGAGCTATGAATCTTTTATCCTAAAGGAAATAGGAAGTCACTGGAGTTGTTTGATCAAGAGAATCATGTGCTTGGATGTCAACTTAAGGAAAATCACTTGATAGTAATGTGTAGGGTGAATTATTAGAGTGGAAAGAGCTTGAGACAGGATGAGCAATGCAAAGACCATTATCATAATCTCAGTGACAAATAACAATTACTTTAATTAAAATATTAGTTGTGTAAATTGAAAGAAGTGGTTGGATACAAAAGATGTGGTGGAGCTAGAAGAAGCAAGATTTGTGATTATTTGAATATATGTGGTCAAAGAGAATGAGTAATTTAGAATACTGCCAAGGTGTGGAATCCTAGAAACTAGAATGATGAAAAAAGGAAGCCTGGAAGAGATGACAGTTTATGGGAAGATATAATGATTTTGCTTTTAGACAGGTAAAGTTGAAAATATCTTCAGGACCTCCAGTTAGAAATATCCAGTTCACAATTGTTGATGTGACCAAAAAAATGTGGGGAGAGACTGAGGCTATATATATATATATATCTGACAGTCATCCACATTTGAATAACCCATGGGAGCTGATGAAGTTACCCAGAGAAAGACTATAGAGGGAGAATGAAGAGGGCCTATGAAAAAAAACCTTGGGAAACCCTCACAGATAGGGTATATGATACAGATCACGAGCCAGCAAAGGAGGCTGAGGAGAAAGAGTAGTCAGATGGATAGTAGGCAAAGGAAGACAATATAATAACAAGGGAATGAAGAGAAGAAAGAGTAACCAAAAGGAGCTGGTGATCAATAGTGTTAAATGCAGCAGATAAGTTGCAAAAAATGAGGGAGAAAAGAAGACCATCAGATTTAGAATTTAAGAGATCATTTTGGAGAAAACAGTTCAAGTTCAATTATGGAGTCAGAAGTCAGGTTGCAAATGTTTGAAGAGTGAGAGGAAAGAAAGTAGAAGCAGCAAGTTTTTTCAAGGAATATGACTCAGGAAGTGAGACAAGATATTAACAAGAGCTCTAAGTACTTATAGTGCTTTATGAAAGTGTGTGTGTGTGTGTGTGTGTGTGTGTGTGTGTGTGTTCAGGAGGGAGGAGAGATTTGAGCATGTTTAAAGGCAATACTGGAAGATTCAGGAGATAGGAAGAGTTTAAACATTGGGGAGGGTGAGGAAGCAATTTGATGGAGAAAATGTGAAGGGAGGGAATAAATTGCACGTGTAGATGGAATGGCAGGGGTAAAAATGTTTAATGTTTAGTGGAGATAAGTGCAAAATGAAGAAAGAAAAGCCATATTGCATTAATTAATGAAAAGCATTTATTAAGATTACTATGTAGTAGACTCCATTCTAAGTCCTGTGGATCCAAAAATAAGAAAATAATATAATCCTTCCTCTCACATAACTTAAATCCCTATAACATAAGACAACACATAACAGGGATGAAGACTAGGGGAGGGGGAGAAGTGTAAATAGATTGTTTATCGATCAAAGCCAAAACTTATATAGTGGTTTGGAGTCTGCATTAGACAAGTTTACTAACCAGAACCCAGGCTCCCAGTGGTTGAAGTCTGAGTTCTGAACATAAAGGAAATCCAGGGTACAATACTTCTTGGGGGGAAAAGTGACCTAAATATGGTAGAGCATTGTAGGTCTATTGCCTTTCTCATTCTGTTCTCTGTATGTATGATGATGCAGTTTAAGATTGAACTGATTGCTTTCTTTTGGGGGGTCATCATCTTATATTTTTCATTTACGAAGTTTATTATTAAGTAAAATTTATATGACTTTTCTGCTTCTAATCTGCTATTTAATTATGTCATAACCATTCTTCACTTAGATAATTGACATTTTTGACCAACGTGCAGGGTTTTACATTTATCCTTATCAGATTTCCTCTTATTAGATCTAGTCAACTTCACTTAATCTACATATTTGACAAATAAGATGGATCCTTTTGATTTAACTTTAAACTCCTCTTCAAGTACAGCCATGAGACAGATAATGAACAGAACCAAATTGAGACGATCTCTATCAAAATGTTATGGTAAAATTTGATGAAGGAAGGAGCAGGGAATACTTCATAGATAAAGTGGTACTTGGGCTGAACTATGAATGAATGAATAATTGAATGAAAATTTATTAAGTTTTTGCTACTATTCCAAAACTATATACTATTCCAACAACATAATTGGAATTGTCTTAAGTACTTTGGACACAAATGCTTTTTTATAAGTCCCCCCCTCAAGAAATTTACATTTTCCTAGGACCCCAAAACACATATAGGTGTGTGGTGTCTAGGGAAGGGTGTCTTGGCCTGGAAAAGTTACAGGAATGGCTAGGAGAGCTACATGGTAGTTAATCACCACTCCCTTTTTCAGAAAGAATTTTAGTATTGGTTGGCTTACTGTGAAGTATGATCAGTAGCTTGGGTCCAGTTAGATGTGATAAGCAATATGAATTTGTTCTCATGTATCCACCAGTCAGGATGGTGGAGACCCAGGTAGGTTTTCCAAACATGAATCATTTAGTTCCTCCAAGGCATAGTCTCTGGAGAATTATTTTGTACTCTAAAGAAAGTGGAGGACATTAACAGGTCAAGAAGAGGAGATAGTGAATTTCAGGTGTTATAGACAAGCTATACAAATAAATGGATCTATGGGAAAGCTCAACAAAATGGGGGAACAGATAGTAGTCTAGGTTGGATAAAAAGTGCCCTACAAGAAAGGAATTAATTTTGTAGAAGGTGCAAAGGGTAGATTTGAGCCAGATTTTATAAAGGCATAAATGTCAGGATAAGGAGTTTATTTTCCCTATAGGAAAATAGTCATTGTAAGGCACTGATGGTTTTCTGAGTAGAGATAAGCTGATGTAAATCAGACCAATACATTATGCAGATTAAAAAAAAGCTCCTATGCAGCAGTTGGAATGAAAAAAAAATTTAGGAACCATTTAAGTCTGTTGACAATAGTATAAAGTAGCAGTCATGTCATCCTGATCCATAGTACTGTCATTGTAAGAAAAAAAAAAGGGGGAAAAAAACAGAAGTCAGGTATATTGTAGAGGAGAGAAAAGTTTCAAATATAACTCTACAATTTCAAGCCTAGATAATTGGGAGGATCATGTTTTCATTAAAAGATGCAGGAAAATGAGTGTTGTAAGGAGATATTGAGAGGCTTAATTTTGGATTTGGTAGTTTGAGTTTCTGGAGGAATATACCAATGGAGATTTCTAGCAGGCAATGGGAAATATAGGACGATGGGTCAGGAGAGGAAAATATGCTTGATACATAGATTTGGAAGCCATTGGTATGGAGATTATAACTGAACCCATGGTAGTAAAGACACTAAGAAAGAAAATGTAAATAAAGAAGAATTCTGATAGAGCTTTGTCTAACAACACAAAGATGGGGGAAAGAATGTTAAGCCAGAAAGGTTAACTCCCCAGTAGTCAGGATGAGGAGATTTGACAATTAAGTGCAGGGGCTATGGTATGTTTTGTTATCCATGTCATATATGCATGTCTGCACAGATCTATATAGATTTTCTCACAGGGAGGCATTAATAGATCTATATCTCTAGAGTATCTTTCATCATCATTCCTCCAAGAAAGACTTTAATTTCTTCCAGAAGGGAAAGTGGAGAGGCCAAAAGCTGACCATTCTATTCTCCTCAGAGATACATGGTATATCACTATAATATCTATTCACCCCCTTGAATATTTCAGCCTAAAGGAAATAATTTCTAGGTTACAGTTGAGCTCCAAATCATTATCATTTTGCATGGAAGAGGTATCAGTGTTATATATCTAACACTTGACTCCCTCCCCACCAAATGCCAGTTCCACAATGATTATACATTAGCAAATAAACCCATTTATCGAAGATGATAGCAAACAGAAATAAGAGATGATGTATACATGAGTATACATCTGACAGTACACAGAAAGAATGAGCTCTCTCACTGATAGTGAGATATCTCAGATCAACCAAGAGAGACATTCCCAAATATTACCCAAGACTCTCATCTAAACAAAACTCATCAAAGGAAATTCTCCAAAGTGTCTAGTGTAGTAAACTGAAGGCAGGGATGTGATCAAGGTGCCAGCTCTTCTACATCTTGGTTTCTACCCAGATTCTTTCTCTCACTTCTTAAATAAAAGTTTAGAACTACATATCTTCTTTCTCAAAGCTAGAAGCCAGAAGACCAGAATCTCTCTCTTTTTTCCAAGTTCTCACCATCTTTGACCCTCTAATAGGAGCAGAACATTGAGTAATCAATCTTTGCAAATATGGAGAGCATTATGGAAGTGAGCTTTGAGCCTCAGGTTATATAAGACATCATAGATGTCCTTTGGGGGCAACAGTTTCAGTGAAGTGGCAACCAAGAGATGGATAACCAGGAGCTGAATGAATGAATGCTAAGGAAAGTAGAAACAAAATGCATATTATGTTATTAGCTGATTAAGGGATGTGAAATAATAACTTGATAGAATGACAGTCTTTTGTTTTATTTTTTTTTTATCAAAGAGTAGACCTGAAAATATTTTTAGTCAACATGGAAGGCATGAGTAATTATGCACTAAAGATGAGAGGATCATTGAAAAGTATTGTTGGAAGAAATGAAAGAGTTAAAGCAAGTTTAAAAAGTTAGCATTGAGAAGATTATCAATTGCCCTAAGAATGCTGTGAATAAAGATAGAAAACAGAGACATTTTGAAGTGTGTAAAATAGAATATAATTGAACATATGCTAGATGGCCTCAATCACAATTAAATAGGAAGTAAGCTATTCTGCTGAATGAGTAACATGACAGTAGGAAGGGAGTGAGAGAGAAAGAAAGTAAAGGATAAATAAAGAGGGGATGGGAAAGATGGGAGTTAGGTGTAATGGAGAGAAGAAGACAGGAAAGTATAGGAGAGCTTTAGAATAGCAACTGTCATGAGAATGATAGTGAACCAATCAAAAGTAAGTAATGGTAGTAAGAAATTATTTCAGTTAACATTATCCTAGTAAGCATATGAGAAAATCCATTCCTCCATCTCTCTCACTTGCTCTTCTAGGTAGGAAATCAACCTTGATTTTGTACATGAGTGGTTGTTGATCAGTCCTGAAAGCAATACATATCTCTGTAGGTGACTGGAACAATCCATTCATTCTCTAAAATTTTACCTGGTGAGATATTCATTTCTCTGCAAGTCTTGCTGGCAACTTCCACAATAAACTTAGTATTTTTCATACCTTGGGTACAGGTCAGAGGCTCCCAAGTGAGCTTTTTATAATCAGACTTTCCCAGAATTATTTGGCACTGCTTTACTCAGGCAAAGATGAATTGGCAATTAGCAAATCCCTTCCAACACCTCATTTAAAAAAGTAGGGGAAAAACACTCAGCAGTTATCTGTGACATTATCTTCTATAGAAATCCAAACTTTAAACTATTTTCTTCTTCCTTTTTATTCTCTTCCTCTCTTTTCCACCCAGATGTCATATAAGGGATAAGTGACTCACTGTCTTCTCTCCCCAAGAACTCTGAAGGACAATTTTCTAACTCTTATGATGTAATTGGAAAGATGGATCCAGGGGAGAGAGCATTCCATTCAAAAGGACCATTTGGCCTAAATAAAAAGTACAGCATTAGGGTAGGGAGGATTGGGGTTTGGTGGGGCTTTTTTCAGGAGGAGATAAATAGTAATTGTAACTGATAAGTCAAATATACAACTAAAATTTTAAAAGAGAAAAGTCATGACTATTATAAGAGCCCCTGTCACCAAATTATGTGCATATGCAGGAATATTCAAGTCATATTTTTGTTATAAGAATGTGCCAACAACCTGTCCCAAATACCCCTAGTCATGCATCATGCATCTGGGTTCTTTTTTAGGATCAGACGTTCGCTCTATAATATATTTTGTGATCGAATGACCTCAGAAGCCATCCGGTCTATCCTTCCCCCATCATTTTACAGATGAAGAAACGGAAGTCTAACATTTAGTGGCTTACTCCATGTTACCCAATAGAAAGCACCAGAGATGGGTTTTAAACCCAGCTCTTCTGATTCCAACGCACCATACTTCTCATTATATTGCTTTCACTCTATGCCCCTTCCAACGTTGGATCTTAAAGCCTTTATGAAACAGAAAGGTATTTCTGTAGCAGGCTGTAGAAAATAACAAGAAGAATGGGACCTTGCAAAAAAAAGGGGAAATTTTGTCCTATGAACATTGACTTAAGGAACTGGGGATGTTTGGAGTGGAAAAAAGAAGAATTAAAAGGGATGTGAGAGCTAACTCCAAGTATTTGAAGGGCTGTTTCATGGGTGAACAATTAGACTTGCTGACTTGGCCCCAAAAGGCCAGGCAAAGGGTAATCAGTGGAAGTTCAAAGGAGACAATTTAGCTTTATTGAAAGGGAAAATTATCTAACAATTAAAGTGCTACGAAAGTGGAATGGGTTTTCCCAAGAATGAATTTGAGGCCCAGAAGGAATGGCTAGCTGAACACTTGTTGAATGTGCTAAAAGGAAGATTCTTTTCCTTTCAACACTGAGAGTCTGTGATTCTGAGGAAAATTGGCCTCAAATCAGTAAAATTAGCTTTCTAATTTAGATGTTTCCTTTTTTTCTAGCCTAAGAATATGTGACCTATACAGTAAATGCCACTGACTGAAGTAATTGTGAATTCTTTCTCCTATTTCTCCTAATAACATTATTGTTAGCAGCATCACAGCTTCACATCCCAATACTTCCTACTACCCTGTCCTCAAGAGCCCTAAATATAGGAGTTCTCTCCAAAACACCAGGTCTCCTTCCAGACCATCCTTAAAGCTAGACCAAAGGGGTCAATCCACATGGAGATATTCCCTGACAACTTTTTTTTTTTTTTGCTGGCGCTAAAGCCCTTGTTGCCACAGCAGCCACAAGTTCTAAAGAAAGTTCTCACTGCCAAAATTCTTGCCATTCACAAATATTTCAACATCAGAACTAGATAAAATGTTATCATTGGAAATAATATTAAAGAAGCTATGTTAGCAACTGCTTAGCGAAGCACTTTAAGTACTATGGGGATTTTCCATCTAAATTGAGGCTGAAACTTCTCATATGTATTACCTACAATAATGTGACCTACTTCACAGCAGAGATTGTCTTATTTTTCTATTTGTCTTTCCAGGCCTTAACATAGTATTTTAAACATAGTAAGTGCTTTTTCATTCAACTATTCATTCACTGTAGAAAATCTGTTTAAAGACCTATGTTCTTTACAGAAATAAAAGATAATGGGAAACATGAAAGGAAGAAGAAAGTCATGAAAATGAGTGCCATGAGTATAACTGATTTCCTAAAGCCAACTTATATCTGTATGTGTGCTATGAATACTACCAAATGTATTACAAAAGGCACCAGATATTCAAGTGCCTTCAATGCTCTTTCACCACAGTTAAAAAAAAAAGAGAGCAAGCTTGTTTCTCTAATCCCTTGGTTGGAAGCGAGAAAAATTAGGTGGGTCTCCTTTACAGCAATGAGCACACATGAATCATGGAAGTTATTTAAGCCAGTTCTGTTTACACCATTAAGAAAACTAAAGCTACATATATTTTCCATCTAATTAATACATTAAAGATTAATTCATGGGCAGATAGAAAGAATTGACTTTGGTTAATTGACTTTGGTTAATATCTGTTCCACTCTCTTGATCAAAATGATATTTGATTGAATGACTTTTTGCTATGTAAGACAATAAGAATCCTAAAAGAAAAACACAATATAGTCTCAGAAATAA
Organism: Petaurus breviceps papuanus; assembly: GCF_028583685.1. Taxonomy (NCBI): domain Eukaryota; kingdom Metazoa; phylum Chordata; class Mammalia; order Diprotodontia; family Petauridae; genus Petaurus; species Petaurus breviceps. The sequence continues at coordinate 82,368,250 of NW_027186296.1, forward strand.
TCCAATAATCATGGCCATATTAAATATTCACTACTTACTGGCACTATCAGCATTGAGATCTTCTAGTATTGTTGCTTTGGGTTTGGTTTGGATATGTGATCCTTGCAAATTTGTCTTTATTTTCAAATATCATATTGTGTGTTGGTCATTTAAGATATGGGGGTAGAATAAATATTTTTTCTTATAATACAAATATCAGTATTTTCCATCAGACAACAAAAACGGGATCTCTTCCAGTGATAGAAGTTGCTTACTATCTCATTATTATTATTAAACCTTGGATCAATCTGACTTTTAATGGTTTCTGAAATAGAAACATTCCTATCAGTTGACAATTCATGGCCTCAAGGTAAGGATTTCGGGTTTTGGACAATTGTCAGGTAAAAGTCTTTTCAATGAAGATAATAGCCAGAAAATCTAAATATTTTAAGGAGAATTACTTATTCTATTTGGCTAAAAAGTATAAATATTTCTAAATAAGGACTACAATCTAATTTGTTACTCAATGAATTTGTTTACTGAGCGAAAAATGTAATAGTTTGCTCATTCTCTCAATATTTTACATCCATAGCCTCCTATAATACAGATAATTTCCTAAGAAAGACTGTGCAAAGACATTAATTGCTCTGAACTTCTATCCATTCTCTTCTTTAAGTAGGTCCCAAAAATACTTTTAGATGCAGTTATCCATGGAATCCATTCATTTAAAGGACCTAATTATTTAAAAAATTTATAAGATATAATAAAAGAGAGCAAGTGAATGTATAGATTCAGGAATTACACAAAGGACATCAATCTACTTTCCCATGAGGACATATTATTCTTAACAATATTTCTATTAAATATTTCTATTTAATAGAAAACTTTAGCAAAGATTATTTGAGGAAGCAAAATTCTATTTTTCCCATTGTAAATAAAAGGAACCTAGTTAATTATATGCAAATAAGCCTCACTAACAAACACCTAAATAACTCAGCCTTGTCTTCATTAAACCACAAGATATAGCACATTTTTCAGGGAATTAGACAAGGAATATTAATCAAAGTTTCTTGTAAATCCTAATGAGTTTATTGATTGCTGACCTCTCACGCTTCTAGCCAATGGCACAAACTCAAATGACAGTGTTGTTTACAGATGCAAATGCAGATTTTCAAAATCCACAGTGAAGCTTGGCCTTCATTCACTTTTGCAATATTATACCCAAAGCCTTATCCTCTGAAAACTTCCTTTTTCATAACTGTAGTGAATCTATTTCTATATATGAGTATCTCAAGTCATTCTGTTCTATAGCAAGAATTACACATACAGAAATCTGGGGAGAGAAAAAGAAGAAAGAGGGAAAGGACATGACTCAAAAAAGCTAAACTGTATTTCATATTATAGGTAGATGATCTAGAGACTGAAATTTCCCTATCACTCTGATGGGCTAAAATTTCAATTGCTCCTTTCTAATTTTTCTAGGCTAAAAGGCTACATTGAACTTTCAACCACTAATTGCCCTTAATGTCTGATAAGTACTTGGTCACTGTCTGTGATTCTTGGAAAATGGCTGTCTTTTTGTACACTTGTTGCCTAGTTACTTTTCCATAGCAAAATATTCTATTCTCAACCAACTGAAGACTGGATCGAAAGTTTTAAAGTGTAATTTAGCCTGTGTTATTTTCCATTTCAAGGATATCCAATTGAGTCTTTATTCTTTCCATTTTTGCTTCCATTGATTTATTTCAATTAAGATTCCCCATGTTCAAGCACCACAATTAGCTTATGTCACTATTGATTCTCCTTCCATGGAGACTGGCAAATAGATCCAGACCTGGACACCAATGGCACAGCAGTGATCTAATGTGATTGACAGAAATGCATAGGAGGTGAGCACATATCCCCAATATCTCAACAAAAAATAGGGAGGTACATTGCTAAACAGTGAATGAGTGAGATACTGACCTATTCAGCATTTTCTGGTTTTATAAGCACCTACACACACATACATACACATACCCCAAAACATACAAAACACATGAGACAAAACATGCCAACATCCTTTCTGATTTCAAGATGATTCCAAATCTTTTAAGTCTGGATTTGCTTCTTAGGACAACATAATGGTTTAATCTCTATTGAAAAGTATGTTACTACTTTATAATTACACCATTTTAAAATTAAAATGGACCACAAATATCAATTACTTCATTTGCAACTAGGTGGCACAGTGGATAGAGCACAGAGTCTGGAGTCAGGAATATTCATATTCTGTAATTCAAATCCAGCCTCTGACATTTTATTAGCTATATAACATGGGAAAGTCACTTAACCTCATTTGCCTCAGTTTCCTCATTTGTAAAATGAGCTGAAGAAGGAAATGGAAACCATTCTAGTATCTTTGCAAGGAAAACCCCAAATGGAGTCATGGAGAGTCAGACGTGACTGAAACATGACTGAACAAAAACAACTTATTTTATATAGGCAAGGAATCTTTGCTTAGAGAAGACAAGTAATTTGTCCAAGGGTTCACAGCAGCTTAGTGGTAGCCATAGGGTTAGAGCCCAGTTTCCTTGATTCTAAATTCTGTGTTCTTTCCCCTATGTTATATTTCCTCCTTGAAGAGAATAAGGATACTTGTGGAAACAGAAAAGTTTCCAGTCAAACCCAGAACAATCCAACAGTACCTCAGTAACAATGAGAAACTGGGTCAAATAAAAAAAAGAGAGATGACTAGAAAGAAATTCCAATAAAGAATCAAACAGACAAGACAAAAGTAATAAAGTACTTGGAGTCTCTGTGTATGAGATCATTGTCGGTCTTCTGTTGAACAAGTGATAACAAAGAAAGGCCCAAAGGCCATGATCACCCAGGGCAGCTTGCACTCCACCACCTGGCCTATCTCAGATTGCATCTGGCCCTTCTGGGCAGTGTCAAGAGAGAAAAGCCCAGATTTACCTGGGTAGGGAACCTGCAGCCTCAAAGTCACATGTGGCCCTCTACTTCCTCAAGTGAGGTCCTTTGACTGAATCCACACTTCACAGAACAAATCCTTTTATTCAGGTGATTTGTTTTGCAAAACTTGAATTCAGTCAAAAGCCAAACCTAAGGACCTAGAAGGCCACAAGTGATCTCAAAGGCACAGGGTCCCTGCCCCGAACCAGAAATTACTATCAGCCAGAATTTCTATGTGACTTGCTTCAGGCCAAAGACTGAGAGCTCTGTATGACAGCTAGTAAAATTTTGAGGGCCATGGGTCCTGCTGTAAGCTAACAGTATGATAGGAACTCCAGCAACTACACAGCAAAGAAAATCCAGGAGAAACATGTAAGGTGTGGAGATAGGGAGGGTCTTTTTCAAATATCTCTAGTAGAGAGAAAGAAGTTACTAAAGAAAATAAAAAGAATAGAAATTATAAGGCAAAGATCCAGAATCCATTAGAATCATAAAGAAGAGGAGTACATGAAAGTAGAATATGAAAAAGAAAATGGATTGACCCTAAGACTATGGAAGAATGTGCAAAGGATAAATTAAGAAAAATGAAGAAAAAAAAATGATTAAAGAAGTAAGTACTTGGGGAAAATCTTGGAAGGAGAATAAACAGCTAAGAGGAAAAGCTGGATAATTACATCAAAGTACTGGAAATTCTGGGAAAAAATAGAATAAAGGGAAAAACTGAAAAATTCAAGGATAAAAAATGAAATATGATGGCAAAATCAGAAGACAGTAAAATTATAATATACAAAATGTTTATCAAGTACCAAACATAAATGACCTGAAACATTGCCAATATGGTCTTGGGGGTGATGGTGCTATGTTATCTTGGACATGGAAATGTATGATTTCCCAACTAAGAATAAGACAACTTTGGGAGTGGCTAGGTGGCACAGTGAATAGAGCACTGGCCCCGGAGTCAGGAGGACCTGAGTTAAAATCCAACCCAGTCACTTAACACAAAAACTAGCTTTGTGACCTTAGGCAAGTCACTTAATCCCAATTGCCCTCCAAAAAGCAAAAAAAAAAAAAAAGAATAAGATGGTCTTTCCTATTAACTTAATTTTTTCTTGGCATGAAGAAGGGTACCAGTCTAATTCAAGTGATACTCAACCTGTCCCCAATAGGTAAAATTAAATTCTTCCATCTTAAGACAAAAGGTTTATCCCTGATAATTGACAGCATCAGAAATTAGGGAGCAAAAATGCCATTATTAGAAGACCTCACTTTACAATTCCAAGTGAATGGGGAAAGGGGAAACTTTTACTATCTAATTATAATGAGTATATATTTTCCTGGAAGAAGGGAAAAGACATGTTGGTAATGCTGAGTCCCCTGAAGGAAGATTAGAGGGATTCCTTATTTTGCCCCTGTGGAAGAATTCTAGAGGGCTCTCTACCATTTAAGTGTTTTAAGAAATTTACTAGATAATCATATAACAAAAGTAGCAATAAAGGGGAAACAAATTACAATCCCACCGCCCCAAAGAGTCACCTCATAGGAATGAAACAAAATGTTGTTCTCCTTAAAGGCAACAAGAAATATTAAAACAAAGTCTAAAGACTGAGAAAAAAAGAGAGAGAGACAGAGAGAGATGGGGGGGGGGGGGGGTGGGGGGAGGGAGAGAGGGAGAAACAGAGATAGAGAAAGAGAAAAAGATATCTCATAGCAGAAACAACTAACCTGGAAAAAACAGATCAAGGAGGGGAAAAAAAACCCAGCAATCATTCAATCATTGGTGTTGTACATGGCCTCATTCCAACTCCCCTGATCCCTTTCCCCTCCCCTAACCATCATCCTTTCTCTCCTTCACAGAAGTAAGCAAACTACCAGGTTTAGCCCACCTAGGGAAATTCAGGGGCACAGGAAAATCAAAATGTGTACTGACCATTTGTTGATTTGGGTTTCTGTAAGTTCCTGCTTAGGCAATCCCTGACCCTTAGGCCCATGGCTTGCCTTTATATGCTGATGCATTTGTCCTTGTAGGCTGCTGTTCAATTTGGGTCTGGCCCTAAAGAGTTCTGTGGTACTATTAAATGTCCACCACTTTCAATTTACCATCGGGGTTATCTTTTCTCATTTATTTTTGGCATAACTTTGTAATATGTGAACACCATGCGTACCCCCCTCCCCTGAAAAGAAACTGCCCATCATATTTTAAGAAATTTGAAAAAAAATTGCCCAGATCTTTTACAACTAGAAGGTAAATAAGAAATAGAAAAAATTACTGGTCAAAAACTCAAAAAATGAAAATGCCCAGGAACATCATAAGTAAAATCTAGAGCTTCTAGGTTCAGGAAAAAAATATATATATTTCAAGGCTCCAGAAAGAAATACATCAAGTACTTAAGAGATACAGTAAGGATATGATTAAGCAGCCACCACTACAAAGGTATAGAAAATTTGGAATGATATTCCAGAGGGCAAAAGTAAAAGACTTACAAACCTGAATAATTAACCCAACAAAACCAAACATAATTATATGAGAATAGGAGGGGAGGTGGACCTTTATTAAAATAGAGAACTTTCAAACATTCCTGATAAAAGGACTATAGGTTATTTGATTCTTTTCTTTATTCCCAGTGGGCCTATTCACATTGATAGCAGTGTTTTCTAGAAATCCTCTACAAATATCACCAATTGTTCATCACCCATGTGTATGGCTGGAAAGATTGATAGCTAAATTCTGATGCCATTCTGGAGGGCCTCTACTATCTATGTGACCTTGGAAAAGTCTTTTCACCACTTTGGTCAGAGGTTCCTTATTTATAGAATGAATTGAATAAATTATTTTTAAGGTCCCATTTGGTTCTATTTCAATGATCCTATGAGACTAATAAAATACCATTAATGAGGTCACATTAACAATCAAAATATTCAATAAGACACTAATACATATGTATCAGAAATGTAGAAATGTTTAAACATCAGGAAAACATAAGTGATCACATTACTAACAAAGACAATGATAACAAAATAATCAAAAAAGCAGATGCAGAAAAATACTTTGACAAGATAGTACTCGTTTTTGTTAAAATCACTAAAAAGAATAAGAATAAATGGACCTTTGCCTCAATATGATAAATTGTATCTGTCTAAAACCAAAAGCTCGGATTATTTAAACAAAGCAATGTTGGAAGCCTCTTTAATAAGACCAAGGACATTTCAAGATATACGTGATTATTGCTTTAAAAATAAAACACAAGCTCTGGAAATGTTGGATGTAACAATGAGACAAGAAAAAAAATGAGTGAATAAGTTTAGGTAAAGAGCAAAAAAAATTATATTTTTATATGACATGATGGAATGGTTTGCTAATAGAGTTCTAGAGACTTAAAGATTTTGTTAATTAAAATGATTTAGACCTTTAGGAAAATAGCAGGCTAAACAACCTATGAATACTAGGAAAATAATAATAAAAGCTATTTGTAAGAATTTTAAAAATCAAGGATTCCTATGAAATTTATGGGGATCAGGTGAAAAGTGTAGCCATAAGAGGGTTCAGAATAAATTATAAAAATATTTTCAAGATAGACTACATAAGAAAAATCCATAAGTAATCATATCCATAAAACTAGTATTTGCTCATCCTAAGAATACAATCTACCAAAGCAAAGACTACATATTCAACAAGAAGAACTTGGCATAAAATAGTTTGGGATCAAAATCTTATGACATGTATCACAATAAGTCTTATACCGTATATCACATTAAGTCTCAAATATATAAATCTCTTAAATATGAAAGGAAAAATCATTTTTTTAAGTAGAGGAAAATGGAAGGGGGAAACTTTCATAGCTATGGCTAGAGTGAAAATGAGAGAACTATTAACAAAGAAGAAGATGTGGGTAATTATTAACTGTCTCATTTTTTGACAAAAATTTGATATAGAAGAAAATAGTCGATATAAATCTATGCAAACCAGAGTCAATAAATATGAGTAGCAAGATACCAAGTCTCTTAAAAATAAGAGCCATTCATTATAAAGAATTATTTTCTTTATTTAAAAAAACACACAAACTTCAACTACTACATCAAAGAATGTTTCAAGTGACAAATAATAAACCTTTAAAACTTTAAATAATAACTTTGAAGTTTCATATCAACCATGATACAAATTAACAAAAAAAAATAAAATTATACTTATGAATTTTTTTAAAGCATGCAAACTGAGTTGGGTTGACTATTCTGGAAAACAATTTTAAATGATGCTAGAAATCTCACTACCATCATATACATTTTCTTTGACACAATGAAACCACTACTGAGCACGTAGGTGTTCAATGACAGCATAGAACCATACAAAAATATTTATAGAAAGGGGTAGCTAGGTGGCACAGTGAATAGAGCACCAGCTCTAGAGTCAGGAGGATATGAGTTCAAATATGACCTCAGACATGTAACATTTACTAGCTGTGTGACCTTGGGCAAGTCACTCAACTCCAATTGCCCTGCCTTCCAGCCTCAAAAAAAAAAAAAGACAGGAAATATTTATAGCAGCAACTTTTGTGGTGGCAAAAAAAAAAAACATAGTGAATGTCTTACAATTGGGAGACAAATGAATTAAGTATTATTTATGAATTAATTCAGTACTGTGCCATCATAAACACTAAGTATGAAAAATTCATAGAAACTTGAGACAATTTTTGTGAATAGATGCATAGTGAAGGGAGGTGGTCCTAAATGATTTAAACTGTATGAACATAATAATTTAAAATAAAATTCAATAAAGTATGCCAACACTCTGACCAATAAAGTCACCAGTTTTCATTTTAGAATGCTAACAATGACAACGAGCCTCCTTTCTCTTGGCAGAAATATTGCTACAGGTGGTTAATGAGGCATATTTTGTTGAGCATGAACAATTTGTTGGTTTGATTTGCATAGCCATTCTTCATTGCAGAGAAAGATACTTTGGGCAGGATGTGACATTTCCATTCTGAAATGAATATTATATAGAAAGATATGAATAAATTATTAACTAACATATTGTTGCCATTATCATTTGCAATAACATAATTAAAAAAAAAAGAAAGGTGAAAGAGCATTTTAAAAAATTAAATTAGTTTACTTACTTTTAGTTTACAACATTCAGTTCCACAGTTCCTTGAGTTTCAAATTTTCTCCCCCTTCCTCTCCTCCTCCCCATCATGGAGGCATGCACTTGAATATAGGATCTACAAATATCTTCACAATAATTATTAATCGGGTGGTAAAGAAGGATCATAACTGATGGAATGATCAGTGGGAAAAAGGAAATAACACAAAACAAGAAAAAGAAACACAGCAAATAGGTTGTTTCAATCTTCATTCAGACTCCACATCTCTTTCTCTGGATGTGGATGTCTCTTTCTATCATGAGTCTTTTGGAGTTGTCTTATAACATTACATTGCTGAGTGGAGCCCAGTCTATTGAAGTTGGTCATCACATATACATTGTGCTTGTGAATGTGTAGAGATTTCTCCTGGTTCTGCTCTTCTTGCTCAGCATCAGTTTATATAAGCCTCTCCAGGTTATTATGAAGTCCATCTGCTCCTCATTTCTTACAGCACAGAAGTATTCGATTACATTCATATACCACAACTTGTTCAGCCATTCCCCGATTGATGGGCATCCCCTTGATTTCCAATTCTTTGCCACCACAAAAAAGAGCTGCTATTTCTGTACATACAGGTCCTCCTCCCACTTATCTGATCTATTTGGGATATAACCCTAGAAGTGGTATTGCTGGGTCAAAGGATATGCACTTGTTTATAGCCCTTTGGGCATAGTTCCAGATTGCTCTCTAGAATAGCTGGACCAGTTCACACCTCCACCAACAATGCATTAATGTTTCAATTTTTCCACATCCTCTCCAGAGAAAGAGCATATTTAAATAGTAGTATGGTACAGTAGATAGACTTGACATAAGACTTAGGGAGATATGGGTTCAATTACTGCCTCCACATGAGAAAACTTGATGGAACAGGCACTAGATCTGGAGTCCAGAAGACCTGAGTTCAAATCTGGACTCAAACATTTACTAGGTGTGACCCTGGGCAAGTCATTTAACCTCTTTTGCCTCCATTTCCTGAGGAAATAGGAATAATTGTTATAAGTGCCTTCTAGGATTTCTATGAGGATGTAATGAGATAATATTTGAAAAACAAAGCACAATGCCTGGTACATTAAATGCACATTCCCTTTCTCTTCTCCCTTAAACACTAGCTGAGAAAACAAGAACAGGCTACTTAATTTTTTTAATACAACCAGCAATGTTTAATCACTAATATTTAGGCATAAATTGCTCATCTATAAAAGAAGAGAAAATTTCCACAATAAGAATGACTGGCACCTGTGTAGTCAAGTCAACAAACACTTATCAAGTCCTGTACTAAACACTGAGAATGAAAAACATTTTGGCAGAAACAGTACAGCTGACAATCTAATGGAGGAGAAAATATGCAAAAAACTGTGTAAAATAAGATTTATAGTGAAAAAAATTGGAAATAATCTCAAAAGTAAGACATAGCATTAAAGGATCTAGAAATGCTTCTTATAAAGGGTAGGGTTTTAGTTGAGACTTGAATGAATTCAAAGGATCCAAGAGGCAGAGGTAAGGAGGGAAACAATTCCAGACATTAAGAACAGCCTGTGATATTTTACAGAGTGATGATGTTGAAAGAGATCTTGGTTTAGGCTTCCCTCTGGTCAATGAGGTAAACTTGGGGGAACAAATGTAAAAATATTCTAGTAGCACACCAAGGCAGCAAAATTTTAATTGAAATATGAATTTTATGAATTTCAAACCAAATAGTTTTTATAAAAAGAAGTAGACAACTTCTTCATAAGGACAAAATTATACTGATTGGTACACATATCAGCAGATTGGTTTTGTGTCACTTCAGCTTTTCCCCTAAAGTTGTCCATCTATTGTAGCCTCCTGGTTCAAGGGGGTGCATCCTTTCTTCCAAAGGCAGAGTTTGTATCAAGGCTGCCTCTTTCCAGAACTATGAAAGAGAACTAGACAGAGAGATGATATATCCTATCAAGTTTTGACCCTGTGGCCAGTCATCCTCCACAGGTCCAGCCCCTGAGTAGTAGGAGGTGGGCTACCAAACAATTTCGAAAGATGACAATCCACAAATCTGTCTACTGTGATTTCTAAGTTAGAGCAACAGAAAGAGAACTATGTGCAGCTATTTCAACTTTGTTCTCTGGTATAATTTCCCCAAAAGTGTCTTAACTGTCCTATTTAACCACTCGATTCCCCATAATAAATATAGCTGAGGAGGAGTATGTAGACTCATGGTTATCCCAAAATGCTTGGAGAGTTACTTAGTTATTTCTGTGATAAAATGTAGTACTTGATCACAGTACATGTCAGGCCAGATTTTGGTATTATGTCCTTGATCAGATACTTTGCTATGTTAGCTATGGCATGTCTCACTGGAAAGGGCTTTATCCAATGGCTCAATTCAGTTTTACACACCAAACATATCTGTAGTCCATAGACTTTGGCAATTTGATAAACTCAATCTTCAGGTAATTCAAATGGCAGAGTCACCAATTTTCTCCTTTTTGTCACAGTTTTCTTTGATGAACAGTTTAATTGTTAAAGAAAAAAAGGCAGTAGAGATCACATGATGAGCCTCTGCATAAACACGAGGAGCAAACCATGATACCTGAACTTGGAGTAGAAGGGCCTCAGTTTCCTGAGGGATGGTGGCACAAGAAATGCACTAATCATTTAGGTACAATGGGTCACCCATCTGGCAGTACATGGGGCATTGCAAAATGACTGGCATGGTATTATTTTCATTCATTCATTTTTCTAGAATTGATTTTTATAAAATTTTGAATTCCAAATTTTTCTCCTTACCTCCCTTCTCTCCCCCCTCCCCAAGATGATAAACAATGTGATATAGGTGATACATGTGCCATCATGTTAAATATATTTCCATATTAGTTATATTGTGAAAGAAGAAACAGAACAAAAGAAAAAAAAAACAAAAGAAAGCGAAAACTGTATGCTTCAATCTGCATTCAGATTCTATCAGTTCTTTCTCAACGGATATGGAAAATATTTGCCATCATGATTCCTTTGGAATTGTCTTAGATCAATGTATTGCTGAGAAGAGCTAAATCTATCATAGTTGATCATCACAAAAAGTTGCTGTTACTGTACACAATGTTCTCCTGGTTCAGCTCACTTCACTCAGCATCAGTTTATGTAAACCTTTCCAGGTTTTTCTGAAATCTGCCAGCTCATCATTTCTTATGGAACTATAGTGCTGTATTACATTCATATACTGAAACTTTGTTCAGGAATTTCCCAATTGATGAGTGTTTCTTCAATTTCCAATTCTTTGCCACCACAGAGTGGCTATAAATATTTTTGTACATGTAGGTATTTTTACCTTTTTTAATGCCGTGGCATGATTACTCCCAGATGAACATAAGCACAGATGAATTTTTAGTAGGTTCAACAATCACTAAATTGACATTATATTGTTGAGCACAAGGAGATGAGCCATCTCCTTGTCCAAAGTCATACAGTTTGGCTGACTTCATGAACCATCACCCCCCCCCCAAAAAAAAAAGTAAGTTTGGTAACATGAGAGGTAAATCAGACAGTAGGGTCGCATAAACTTATTAGGTTCCTTTAAAATTGTCCAATGAGTCAAATCAGTTCCTTTTTATTCTAACCTAACCCCTTCCAGATCACAGTGAATAATGGCCTCAAGCTCATATAACAGGTCCTTCACACACAATGAGAAAGAGGAGTTACATATTAACCAAAAGAAATGAAAACATGTTTAGCAGATGCATTGAGAGGGGTGATTAAGGCACACATCTCACTTTCTCTGGAGACCCTTATTACCGTTTCAGTTTTTAATACCTGTAATCTTTTAAGGGACCACTTAAGAAAATCATCTAGTCCATCAAGCAAACAAAGGGTTTTCCATTAACAGTAATCACAAGAGCTCCTTAACTATACCTGCATCCTTTTCAACATTTCCAAGAAACACCCCAGTTTCTAATTCAGCAGTCGCTGTTTGTCTTACTCTAGAACTTCATAGATTTTTGCATCAGGGAACATTCCCCAGTCCCCCTAATTATTACAGTTCTGATAAGGAGCCATTCTGGGTCATGTGGTACTGTTACTAGACTATTGACTATTCAGTGGGTAATAAGGAATGGAAAAAAAAAAAATACAAAGGTCCCTAGATGCCAGAATATGAAGGGTTTTAAAAGACAAGAGATTTGATATTTGATCCTGAGGACAACAGGGAGCTATATAAATTTATTTCATGGAGTGTATGTGTGTGTGAATGTGTATATGTATGTTGTGTGTGTACACATGTGGAGGGGAGAGTACAATGGTCAGACCTGCAGATTACTTTGATAACTGAATAGAAGATGGATAGTATTGTGAGACTCGAGGCAGAAAGAACAATAGGAAAGCTGCCGTGATATTCCAGGTGTAAGTGATGAAGGCCCATACTGTAGTTGCACACTCAGTTGTGGCCATTTGACTGAGTCCAGGTTTTATAGAACAAATCTTTTTTATCAAGGGGATTTGTTCTGTAAAGTTTGGATTCAGCCAAAGGGTCACACTTGAGGACTTAGAAGGCCACATGTGACCTTGAGGTAGCAGATTCACCACCCCTGTGTGGTGGTAATGAGAAGACAGATGAAGGTGTATTTTGAGATAGTCTCTGCAGGTAGAAAGTGGCAGGACTTAGCAAATAATTTTGTGAAGAGACTGAGAAAGGGTGAGTTGTTGCGGATGACACCTAAGTTGCAAGCTTAGGTGACTAGAAGAATTATGGCACCCTTAAGAGTAATAGTAAAGTCTTGAGATGGGAGGACTTAGAGGCAAAGATAAGGTTTCCAGTTATAGACATGTTGAATTTAAAGAGGTTTACAAGGCATGCAGTTTGAGATGTCCAAAAGGCAGTTGGGGCAGTGTAGTACAGTGGGAAGAATGTGGAATTGGGTTTGAGGATCCCATGACTTCTCTGCTTCTGCCTATGTAAATCTGGGTAAGTCACAATTTCTGTGGTCCTTAGTTTCTTCATCTGCAAAAGAAAGTTGATACAATGATCCTAAATCACAGGTCTGAAGATTTAAAAAATAATAATAATAAGTGGAATTTGTCTTTAGCCTCAATTTTCTCACTTCTTCAGTCCATCTTGTATACAACTGTCAAATATTCTTCATAAAGCACATTTCTAATCAAATCACTGTTTTGCTCACAAGTCTCCATGGGCTCACTCTTCTTTAAGATAAAAGTCACATTCCATTATTTGGCATTAAAATACTTGCAAAATTGGGCTCTGGTCTCTGTTTCCAGACTAACCTTTACATTATGCATTTCAGTCAACTTGATTTACCTTTTCTTCACATATGGAATTTCATCTCTTGTCACCTTCTTTTGGTTATGTTAGCCCCTGTGCCTGGAGCACAATCCATCTTTACCTTCTCTTAGAATTCTTAGCTTTCTTCAAAGCTCAGCTCAAGAACTACTTCATCCATGTAGCCTTTCTTCATCCTTAGCTGCTATTGCAAACCTTTGCACAATCATATTGTATTTCTTCTGTAAAGATATTGTAGTTTATTTTGTTTGTGGTATTGTTTCCCTGAAGAAAATGAAAGCTCCTTGAGGGTAGGCATTCTCTCCTTTTTATCTTTGTAATCACCAATTCATAGTAAGAACATAACTAATAAGTATCAATAAGTTGAGTGCAAAAAGAAAGAAATTTTGAAACATAGTTATCAACATTTTAGGAATAAGTGTGCAGGATTCTTTAGACCAAATAACTTTATTAGCTTCCAAGGGTTTCATTGTCTTCATTAGTTTCAAAAATCATGAGATCATAGATTTCAACCTGGAAAGAAGGTTGAAGATCATCTATTTTAATTCCCTAATTTCACAGAAAGGGAACCTGATGGTCAGTGATATTGAGTGGCTTGCCAAAGATAACAAAATATATTCAATTGTAGAGTTGTGGATTTAAAACCAATTATTCTAAATTCCAAACTAAGTGCTTTTGACACAATACATTAATCTATAATCTATGACTCTATGATATTGCTTCAAATAATTTCCCTGGATTAAAAAAATATATCTGAATGGGAAAGAAAATGTAATTTAGTTCACAAATCATGGGTACAAGAAAGTGACTACCCTACCTACTTTGTGACAGGATTGCATCCAATTTTTGTGGGTGGATATACATGATAATGTACACAAACAATTTTTTGATGAATATAATCCATACATCTTTGGTTAAGAGAAGTAACTGTGAGCCCACTCATTGCCACAAAGCCCTTTCTGGACAATTGAAAAAAAACAACACTAGTGTCTTACTCACAGGGCCAGTTCCAGGAATCTGGATAAATTTCTGCTTTTCCAAATTAATATTTCAACTTGTTTAGCAGTACTGAAAACATAATTGCTCCTTGATATTGTATGCTATGAATAATAATTTAAAGGATTGCTTGGCAGAAGTGTTACATGATTTTTATCAAGGTTTTCTTTTTCTGTCTTTTTTTTTAAAAGCACAGTTTTATTTTGTGTGGGTCTGGCTTCTGCAAATCACTCACAAAAGCTCCACAAATCTTTAGAGGGAACACTGTTTACAATATCAATGGTTATTGCTGAGAAGGTCAAAAATACAGTCACACTTGAGACTGCTTTGTTCAATGCCTCCTCTTGATGCTTTGTATTTATTCCTAGCCTTTGTTGTGTTGCTTTCTTATGTCCATGAAAAGCAAATGATTTCAAATTCAGGTTAAAGGCCTCTGGTGGGTGGGGACAGGGAGGAAGTAGAGGGAGGCAGATAGGTGGGCGTCCATTCCACAGATGAGTGGATAAAAATAAGAATTATTTGAAAACATTTTTTATAACAGCATGTCTGTATTAGATCTAAGGTGGCAGTGCAAAAGATTCTATATGCAAATTATTCATGTTATTGCTTCTGGATCTTAGGAGATAATCTTAAAGGAAGAGCTCTACTTAAACAGAAGCTTTAAAAAAAAGAATTCTCTGATTTTCTCACGTTAAGTTTTCTTGTCCATCTGTGTTTCTCAAATTATCATAGTGCTTGATCAGGAAGGCATAGTCTTGGCTTCATAGACTCTGAAGCAGTGGGGAATGGAAAAGGAGGAGTGGAGTTGGAATGCCATGTAGAATTCATAAACAAGCTCCCATTCTTGCCTATCAGGTATGTGGGCACTGAATTTGTACAGAAGAATTTATGGGAAAGGCATTTTACCATCTTCAGTAGACTGTAGATTGTATCTGCCATTTTATCAGTGATCTTATTTCCATGATATAGTTGCTAAAGAAGGCTAGGTCAAAACCAGAAGGACTTCCTTAGACTCAAATGGTCTATGCAGTATACTTTGTCCCCAGACATAATACTGAGAATCAAAACTTCTATCTTCTAGAAGGAATATTCCCTATGGGAATAGCAAACTTTATACTGGAATTTATAATCCATTACAAAATACGTATTGAGTTTTAACTGTTTGCTTAGCACCCTGGCATGACAAGAATTTCACTTTTTTTTTCATGAAGGCTACACAATCTAGTTAGGAAGCTATACTCAACAACTAAAAAAATAGAGAATAATATGGAATTGTCTATAATTTGGGGAAAATGGGCATTCCAGGCAGACTCTTTGGCAATCTGATGGTTGAAAAAAGTCAAGAAAACTGTGGGCTTGAAGTAGGTAAATGTATAATAGATGCCTGAATTATTACCTTAGAATAAATTATCTGCTAAAAAATGGGATCCCTTTGTGCCTTTGGAAATAACTGTAGCAAAGCTACCCCATTTTGATTGATCAGTCAACAAGCATTCATTAAGAATCTACCTACGAGGCACTGTGCTAAATACTAGTAAGATAGAAAAGCTTGTGACAATTTGGGACAGAGTATGGAATGTGCGTAGAAGAGTAAAGAATAAGAAGGTTGAAATAATTCCAAAAGTATTTACTAAGTACCTATTACATTTCAGGCACAGGAGCAGGTGTTAAGAATATACAGATAAAAATAAAATCAGCCTTGTCCTGAAGGAGCTTCATAGGATTGATATCACCAAACTCAATGTTAGTGCTCCACAGAGAACACCAGACAGCTACTCACTGACCTCCCAAAAATTACCTGGGAGTCGGTGAACTGAATGTATGATATTTCTCATCATGTATGTTACCCACATGTATATCCTTTAATGCATGTTCCCTGGTCACATGTTCACTGGCCAAAACTGCCCCTTGTGCATATCTTCTATCCCACTGATAGTTTGGTAATCCATGGGAGATTTTAGACATGCATGTAGGGAATCATTCTTGTCATGTATTTTCATATTTTCTTTAACTAAATGTTTATTTTTCCTTTTAACCAACATGATATAGTAAAGAAAACAATTTGATGGGGCCTCATGAGCTATAATTAATTCTTGACAGAATCCCTCATCTAAATTTCATCAGTAGGGCACATAAATGCAGTAACTACAACCTGTGAATTGGTTGACAAACTCCTGTAAGTCTGTGTTTTTAGTGGCTATGAAAGTGAAGAGACACAGCTAGTACTGTGGCAGAGTCTGTGGGGAAAATAATGCTCTCCCAGTGACTATCCATTTTCCATTCAGATGTCAAATTGGTCTTCCTAAAATCCAGGTCTGACCATCTCACTATCTTATTCAACAATCTTCAGTCATTCCCTATTACCTGTGTGTATACATGCACATATATATATATATACACATACATACACATGTGTGTGCATGTGTGTATTTGGCTTGGCTTTTAAATTCCTTCATAACTTGAAAATATACTTTATGAGCCAGTGACAATGGCCTCCTTGCTCTTGTTGACATATGATACATTAGCTCCCAACATGATGAGCTTGTCCAGCATGCTTGGGATGTTTTCTTTCTCTACTTCTTGAATTTCCTGGCTTCCATTCTAGGATCAGATAAAATTGAACCTTCTGTTGTATTTTTTCCCCAGCCCCCTCAATATCTGTGCCTTCCCTCTGAGATTATCTCCAATTTGTTCTATGTATGTTCAGTTTGTATTTAGTTATTTACATGTTCTCTATCCTCTTAGAATTTAAGTTCCTTGAGGGCAAGGACTATTTCTGCCTTTCTCTCTATCCCCACTGATTAGCACTATGCCTGGAACATCATAAGTGTTTAAGAGACTCTCATTAATTCAGCTAGACTACAGATGTATGTGGGAACTGAACTTACACAGTTATGTCTATATTTATTCACAAAAGAAAAGGTATTGAAGTGAAGTCAGAATAACAACTAGCATTAGTCTTCAAACAAGCTGGTCTTGGAAGATATGCAAGAGTGTTCCTTGGAATAGCTTAATTGTTGAGCTAAGAAGGCCTGGTTTTCTTCTGTTTTTTTTTCCTGTTTGTTCAAACTAACTTTGGTCACTGACATTCTGGGGGACTGTGTCAGTTGTTCATTTGGTCTGTCTATGTTCCCTCAGCTATATGCAAGAGGAAATAATTTTATATCCCTTCTTTCTTTAGGATTAGGGAATTAAATTTGTAGCTGAGAATAAGATAATAAACCTCTAGGTCATACCTATGCATCTAATCATCAATACTAAGATGCTCTTTTGCTATGCTATATGTCTGGGCTCCAGACCAGAGATATACGGGATCTAGTTTAACAGGCTCATGAGAGCTATTAAATTTTCAATGTGAGAATTTATGACTCAGAAATGGACAAATGTTAAGAATTGGACTTGATTTATTATTTTGTTGATTTTCTAGATATAAGAAAGTGGGGGATAAAATATTGACAATGCAAATTAAACTTAAAAGTGTGCCCTGGATATATTTTTAGAGATCCAGTTGTTAAATATTTACAAGTGAAGCCTTGGATTTGTGGGTGTGAACACAAGAATATGATAGCAAAGATGTACTATGAGTCTATGCTCAGTGTTGTCTCATTAATGTGTTCTTTCTTGCTATGTGTGTGTGTGTGTGTGTGTGTGTGTGTGTGTGTTTGTGCCTGTGTGAATTTTTCCTTACTTGGGGGTATGACCTGACGGTTCTGATCCAAGGAAAGGCTATCTCCTATTATGTCCTTTAGATATAGGAGAACCCTAATGTGGAGTCATTTCAGACTATGTATGACAGGGTATAGAGTAACAATGTGTATGTCAACTTTCATTAAGAATCAGGACCTTGGACAGCTCTAGTCATCAATTAAACCAGCACCCCACTGTATAGTGAAATGTCACCCATGGGTCCTTATCTAGGAATATGACTCATTTGATTAATGGTTTATGGCCCCCATCTGACTAGACATTTTCCTTCTATTCCTTTCCCAGCGTGCTGTGTCAATCAAAACTTTTCTGCAAAGGCCATTTAATTGGATTAGATAAAAATGTAATAAAATGCAAGCTGTTGGTCCATATATAAGAAGTTACAACAGTTACCCACTTCCATCACCTCCCTCTCATATCCCAGTATAGAACCTTTTACTGTCAATGGCTCCCCCTGTGTGGTGAAAGATACAGAGATTCCATGAGCTTAATGAAAACATTTTAATTTTTTCTAGGTATAGGGAGCATTCTTGTCATTGGCTCATTAAAACTCATCAACAACTGGGAGATGGTTTCTTTATCCTTGCTTAAATGACTACATTAATCACAACTGCTTCACTTAATAGTTTACTACATGTTTTCCTTAACAGCCTGATCATCCAATAACTAGTTCATCCCAGCTACACATGACCAGGTCCCTCTCATATCTACCTAGCACTACAGAGACAAGGAGCTACTTACAATCCTTTCACACCTTGATGGGAAAAAAATATCCTATGGTGACCCATTCTTTTTCTCAGCCTTTCCAAACTTCTTCATAATATCATGCATCCCTTCATGGAACCTATGGATGTAATTTTGTGGACTTAAGTATTTTTCATCACAAAGTCTTTCAAAATATTGAAGTTCACAAGGAAACCCATACAAGTCCACAGACATGTCTATTACGTTTGGGCAAGAGGTAGATTATGATTCTGGTTTGTGATGGTCAAACTGCTAAAAAAAATTCAGACAAGGTTAAGCAATAGAGTTAGACTAAGGCTAACATCTAGCACTATTCAAAATTCCTTATTTGGTACATTAACAAATCAAAGGCTTATCCAATAGAACAAGAAAAGTTGGCAGAATATTAGTAGTTTTTGCAAATGATTACATAGTGACTTATATGGTGAAGCTCTGGTATAAGGAGTCACCTAAAACCCTCAATCATGTTCCTACAAATCTATTTCTGGAGGGCAATCTTTTATTCCCTGTCACTTACAAAAAATAAAAGCCAAAATAGAATGCTTTTCATTTTAGGAGTCATGTCACTGGTGCAGCTCATATCTATACTGTCAAAAGTAAGGTTCTCTTGCATTTCACATGCAGAAAGTATGAAGTAGAAAAAATTCCAGCATTCACCCCCAATACAATCCATCCTAAGCACTATTCTGAGAGTCAGCTTTTTAATGCTCACTTTTGATAATATTCTTCTGCCCCAAACCCTCAGTGGCTCCTTATCACTTACAGAATAAAGTTCAAATAGTTTATGGTTCTCTGAGATCTGATTGAAGACTGCTTTTCCAAATATCTCTCACTGCTGCCTTCAATATATTCTACACTTCAAATTAATTGAATTACTTTCTATTCCCCAAATATGAATTTGCTCATGCTATTTCCACTTCATGGAATACCCTGCCTACCCTATCCACTAGTCTTTCTAGTTCCCAGTTTTCAGGATAGAGCTCATGTTGCCACCTTCTATGTCACTTTATCCCTTTCTTACGTTATTGATTACATTCAGTCTTTATTCTAATCATTTGTGTATGCCACATATGCCCTATTATATATATATATATATATATA